>NC_090734.1:145573629-145576129 GCF_036898095.1 Palaemon carinicauda
CACGCCTATGAATGCCGTAGGACATACTCGCCTACCCTGTGACGAGCCGGAGCGGCAACACAACCACCCAACATCCACCACTCGCTCGCACCCCAACCATCGACTTCTACAGCCACTTACTGCTGCTAATCGGCGCAGTTTTTACAACTACCTCTCCAGATTCAGGGCACCTATTTAACATGTTCAGTATGTCATTTTTAGAGGGGGAGCCATGTACCAACCGTGTGTCACACAATTGTACATAATTCCTTTTGTATATAATATGCTTGTATCTTCGCTCTTCCCTCGCACTCAAACGAACATGAAAATTCATGTCTGCTGTTTTGCTCTGAACATTGTCTGTCTCTCGAACATGTTATGTCCTGTTGCCTTGAGGTTTTGTATATAAAGAAGAGTGTTCCTTAATATATAACTCAGTTGATTGCATCCTGCCCTTGAGTTCACAACTTCTCTCTCGGCCCGTCACAGATACAATAAATCATTTCTCCATTTAACTTTTTCATAGAAAAATAATATTCAACTGAATCCATTTAAAACTTTGAAACGCTTTTTTCTTCATTTGTTTTCGATTTAAATTCTGTTTCTTTTTATTATTATTATTATTATTATCATTATTATTATTATTATGATTATTATTATTATTATTATTATTATTATTATTATTATTATTATTAATTCACACTCATTATAAGTCCGGTTTTAAGAAATGTTGCTTAGAAGTAAATATTATCATCATAATTATGATTATCGATATCAGTATGAACACCATCATATATTGCCAAAAAATATCAACTTTAATATAATTCCTTCAACCGGAAGTCAGTTAAACACGAAAATTCAAGAATTGTTTGTTTAACAAAACCTCTAAATTCTAAGTAATGCGTACAAAAAGATTTGAATAAAATGTGTAAAATGTAGGATTTCACTGAGGATTTTGGTAAATGATTTGGAAAATTCAATTTTAACAATGTTATAAACTAGTACGAACTACATACCACGTAAAAGAGGGGAGAGCGAAAGTAAATAAATGAATTTCAATGTTCAATGGAAAGTATTCAGCTCTCTGTTTATATACGGTTACCAGAAAACAGTATCGACATTTTCGTAATTTACGGCTAATGAGAGAGAGAGAGAGAGAGAGAGAGAGAGAGAGAGAGAGAGAGAGAGAGAGAGAGAGAGAGAGAGAGAGAATGCATAAACGTTTACAAGCACAGGCTCCCATACACAAGCATATATATATATATATATATATATATATATATATATATATATATATATATATATATATATATATATATATATATATATAGAGAGAGAGAGAGAGAGAGAGAGAGAGAGAGAGAGAGAGGTTATGGTCCTCCGGAATATAAAAGAAGCATATGAAATTGATTTAACTTTTCCCGTTTGAAAAATGTAATAATGTGGACGTCCTAGGAAAGATTTCAATTCTATAAGTATTTTTTGTTATCAGTCTTTTTACATTTTTAAAGCACATATTTAGTTCGTAAACCAAATAGTCGTGTTAAGAGTGCTGTGCTATAATGGAAATATTCGAAAATGACCCGAACAATGTGTTTTTCAAATGTTTATCAAGAATTAAAATTCTAGAACAGATTATGTACCATTTTCATTTAATTAATACATGATAACGAAAAGCGTATTTTTTTAACTACCTTCTAATGGGTTTCTGTAATAACATTTTCTCTTGTTTATCAGCTTTTACTTATGAAATATCTTTTGGATTTATCTCCAAAGATATTCCTTCCTTACCATTTCTTTTCAATGTACAGTAGGACACAGGTGTCACAGGTACACCTCACTCTGATGATGCACCCAGCCACAACTTTACTTCTCGGGTAATAACTAGATAGTGTAGGAGGAGATGGCGGATATGGTGGGCGGGGCTAAACACAGGAACTCGCCGTGAAGTAAGGGTGTGGTTGGATGCACTTTCTCAGAGCGAGGTATACCAGGAATGTCTGTGTTCAACTGTATATTAACTGCACCGTATGTAGGTTGATGACAAGACAGGAGTCTGTTCTGGTATAAGGTTATCTTTTAGGTAATACCAATTGGTTATACTGCATTATTTTTAATGAAGCACATTTGCACTGATTCGCGTGGGTGCCCTTTTAGCTCGGAAAAGTTTCGTACTAGCTGACTGGTTAAAATTATTTTGTTCAACCAATTAACTATTAGGAATTTTTTCCGAGCTAAAAGGGCACTCCTGCGAATCAGTCCAGATACACCACAATAAAAAAAAAATGAGTATAGTTGATTAATTCCCTTTAAGATCTGATAAAAAACAATCTCTGGATAATAAAACCATTTTATGAAGAAATAATTCATCGGTCAGTTAGTTTTTCAAACCCTGGAATTATGAGAGCTTATATCGTCACGATAAACAAATGATGGAGGAACGAAAGCAATCACTCAATCGCCAAGGTTCTACTGTTCTCAACCTCGAGTTAAGAATCCTGTTGCTTTTAGTTTAAGAGAA
>NC_090734.1:145586129-145595688 GCF_036898095.1 Palaemon carinicauda
TAAAAATCAACTTAAATATTGATTATATTTCCAAATATATTTTGCTACTAGTGCCAATTCCTCTAAGAAATGCCAAAAAATCTGTTGCCCAATATATAATTAAACTTTGAACAAGACGTAGTTTATAATGTTTTACAATAATCTTATATATCAATAAATTCAAAATTATTTGAATATAAGAATTTTTTTTTTTATATAATTAAATGTATTTTTCTAACGTTATTTGACGATATTTCGTTTATCCCCATCGAATGAAATTGTTCTCACTAAAGCGAGATACAGATTTGGATTGTTCGTGGAAATACAATTTCTGATATGAAACAGAAAGTGAATTAGTACAATTGAACTATCAAAAGTTCCAAGCCACGACTAGAATATAATTACTTAGTCAGAAACCAAATAAGCTGTTTTTATAATCAGAATTGAATCTATTTTCTGAAATATACCATTACTTTTTCATCCAACTAATAGAAGCTTTTTCTATATACTGAAATATTAATTTATTCTCTGAATAGATTATAATTTTTGCAACCAAAAGCAGATACATTTGGCATGCTGTTACCGTATGCAAATTTGACTTTCAAAACAATACGAATTTTCTATGAAAAAGCTGATTAGAATTTTTAGGTTAATAGTTTATCGTGTTGAGAATAATCTTTAATTTTGCTACAATGTAACAAATCCTGATCTAAAAACTGACAGATAATCAAAAGTTAAAATGCATCATGTGACATAATTTTCAATTTACTAATTGGTATTTGGAAAATCATAACATTAAAAAAGTCAACTACAAAAGGAAAAGGGAGTTTTTTCTCACAACAACCAGTTTTTTTCGTGGACGTAATCGAAAAACAAATTTTCTCTCTCCGACGTGAATGATATAAAAAGGCTTCATATAGATGAGTGGATAAAATCTGCATGAAAAATTACAGAAAAATTAATTAATTATTTTTAATCATCCGCATTATCGTCCTGTTTTATTTTCAATCGGAAATCATAATCTCTAGCTTTAAGTGTAAAAATCTATTCGTATGCATCTGTTCCTGACCAGCGTTACCACATTGTGAGGTCCAAAATTCCCCTGAGAAAGATGGAAATACAACATATGAGCTTGAGTGAAAATAGAGAAACCATTAGTAGATTTTTTTCAATGCTATATTTTGTTTTATTCATGGTGTCGCATACTTTTGTATCAACTCTGATATAAAACGCCCGTCATAGTTTGAAAAGAACGTTGGTGAAAGTTTTCCATCTGGCATCACTGTTCCTGACCGAACATACTTGTGTGTATCGCGCAAACGAAAACATATCTTTTAACTATATGTCTTTTGTCCTTTGATAGGATGGTTCCAGAAGGTGAAACCAGATCAAATTCCAGATCCTTTATTGCCTTCTTTGATGTTTTAATTAGGCAAAAAAAAAAAAAAAAAAAAAAGAAAAAAAAAAAAAAAAAAAAAAAAGGTCAAAATTTACCACACTCGAACTCCTTAATGTAACAGAATAGATTGACGATGTAAGTCTTTTAAAGGTTTTCTCATGAATAGCAGAGGCAAGGAACAGTGACAATGCCCTAGTGACAAGACAATTCCATAGAGACTTACCATATATACATAAGATTAGCGCCCGAACCCCATCTCCACCCAAGCTAGGACCAAGGAGGGCCAGGCAATGGCTGCTGATGACTAAGCCGGTTGACTTATAGGCTCCCCCCAAACACCTCTTCCTTAGCTCACAAGGTTGGTGAGGTTGCAGACGCTACAGAAACTATCGAGTTTGAGCGTGACACGAACCCCAGTCCGGTAGAACGCCAGGTATGGACGTTTCCTATAAGCTACCACAACCCTTTAATCATCTTTAAGCATTCCAACTGCAAACAGGCTCGAAACGACTCCAGGTCAGGAACGAGAATATTCGGTTTTCTGCTCCTGGTCCGAGAATGTCCTCGGTTCAAACCGATTTGCTTTCCTAACGAAATTCAAATGGAACGGAGGAGGTGAGTTTCCCTTTTTGGAATTTAAAACATTTGCTGAATTCAGTTACTGCGCAATGTGTTGCTTCGGCCACCCGCGAGTATCTGAATATAATTTCCCCCAAAGTCCCTGTAGATATTTATATTTCAGTCTCATTCCTTCCTTCTCTATTTGCACAGTTTCATGGTATTATTTTTATGATTATTATTATTACTTGCTAAGCTACAACCTTATTTGGAAAAGCAGGTTGCTATAAGCCCAGGCACCCCAACAGGGAAAATAGCTTAGTGAGGAAAGGAAACAAGGAACAATAAAATATTTCCAGAACTGTAATAACCAAAAAATAATTGATAGATTTTATTATTGAGATTTGTTTTGGATTTTGGATTAGATTTTTATATATGTTCTGTTTTAAAGATCAGATATTGTTTATATTTTCACTTAATTTTTCTATATCTGCATTTACGTTCCTCAGAGAATTAAGGATGCCTACAAATAATAGTTGCATTGTTGCTATCACAGCCGTACATAATAGAGAGGCCGTAACCTACTTATTGTACACGGGGAACCTTCATTGATTTCATCATCTATTTTATTACGCTAATTGGGGTAAACATCCAATAGTGAAATAAATGCTGAGGCCTCAGGATTTTATGAGTGTTAGTGCGTTTCTGTATGTGTATACATTTATTATTATTATTATTATTATTATTATTATTATTATTATTATTATTATTATTATTATTATTATTAGTGCTAAGTCACAACCCTAGTTGGAAAAGCATGATGCTATAAGCCCAGGGGCTCCAACTGGGACAATAGTCCAGTGAGGAAACGAAACAAGGAAAAGTAAAATATTTTAAAAACAGTAACAACATTAAAATAGATATATCCTGTATAAACTATAAAAACTATAACAAACAAAGATGAAGAGAAATAATGCATGAATTAATGTTTGAATGTAAAGAAAAGTTTCATACATGTAATAGTATCGTCATTTCATTTTAGGCTTATTCCGTTCACATAGATACAATTTACGTAAAACGAAGGAATGCTTATAATTATATGCGTATCTCTACTGCTAAACAGATCCCCAAAACCAGTTATATAATTAGCTATAATTATATATGTTTTCACTCTCGAGCGATGCTATTTCCACGCACATCTAATCTTACATATATCATTATCAACATGCATTCATGCTAAGAAAACTTTGTATCCTTCAATATAAACAAATTGTCAGAAAGATCTCTGTTCTTTCAACCCCATATCAGCTCTCACTTGCTTTCATTATTGGCAAAAGCGAGAACAATATCTATGCAAATGATGTTGAGGCGTTGAAGTCGTTTATCTTATGTGGGATTTTGGGGTACCTAAACATCATACATTTTCCTAAAGTTTTACCTTTTTAACGGAGATGCTTCAAGATCAGTATCCTGTTATGTATCATGTATGTATTACAGCCACGGAAGGAGAGGATTTTCGCTTTTCCAGTCGTGGCCATAATACGTATTTCGTGCTCATCGCGTGTCAGCTGTTGGGGATTCTACAAACACACACACACACACACACACACACACACACACACGCACACACACACACACACATATATATATATATATATATATATATATATATATATATATATATATATATATATATATATAAACATAAATCAAATAGTAATGATTTAGCATTATTTGACCTTTTAAGATTTCTCTGTTTTCTTCAATGGTAGCAGCAAATTTCTGTAAAAAAGCCTTTTGACCTTGTGAAAAAATAACACTGATATTAGCACTATATATATATATATATATATATAGTATATATATATATATATATATATATATATATATATATATATATATATATATATATATATAGATATATCATCTTCATCTCCTCCTACGCCTATTGACGCAAAGCGCCTCGGTTAAATTTCGCCAGTCGTTTCAATACTTCTCCTTTCATCATCTCCTACTTCACGCTTCATAGTCCTCAGCCATGTAGGCCTGGGTTTTCCAACTCTTCTCGTGTCTTGTGGAACCCAGGTCTGTGTGTGTATGTACGTTTATGTTGATATATATATATATATATATATATATATATATATATATATATATATATATATATATATATATAATCTTTATGTGAATTTTAGTGGATACACACTTGAAAGCTTATACACTACTCGGAACCTGATTGTGCATGTAAGCTATAAAAGTAATTCTTTTGAATATCATAGATCATTTAACAATCCATTTCCCCTTACTGAAATAGAATATCCTTCTCTCTTCAATCACAGTTATAAATATTTTATTGTTTTCATCAACGATTATACCTTTGCTGTAATTAAATCCAAAAAGGATTTCCTCTTACTACAGTACATGAGAATATATTTGCGAGTTTTTGTCTGATTGCTCAATCCTCTTTTGTTTTAATCTGAAAAATATTCTGGGATATTCTTATTGTATTGGGATGTAGAAACTGCTCCCGCCTCTGCATTCAACTTGGTTTTTGTATTGTCGTAAAACGTTGAAAACATTAAATTCCAAGTTTTATTTTTTCCATTTTCCAGTAGCATTTTATCCCCTATTTTTAGTGATCATTGTATTACTATTGTTATTGTTCTTTTAATTATAATTTTATTATCATATTGTTGTTGATATTGTCATTATTATTGTTGATAAATAACAATAATGTGTTAATAATCCTTTTATATATGTAATTTTATTACTATTTGTCATTATAGCTTTTAATTATCATTTTATTTTTTATTTATCATCTTACTGCTGTTAATATTGCCGATTATTATTATCAATAAATAATAATAATGTGTTGATATTCCTTATATATATATATATATATATATATATATATATATATTATATATATATATATATATATATATATATATATATATATATATATATATATGTATATATATATATTTATATATATTTATATATATATATATATATATATATATATATATATATATACATATCATTTTATTACTATTTGTTATTGTTGTTTTTAATTATCATTACATTTATTATCTTATTGTTGTTGATATTGTCATTATTATTGTCGATAAACGGTAATAACGTGTTGATATTCTTTTTATATTGAATCAATAGAAGTAATCAATTGGGTTGCTGCCAGGTCAGGAAATAGTGTAATAATTGCTGGTATGGAAGACAGTGGTCTTACCGGGTATATCCTCAAATGCGGTAAGCAAACAGTTTCTTTCTTCTTTTAATACTTCTGATTGCATGATTGATACAGAAATTGCCTGTCATTCGAACAGACTATGGTTGAATCCACTCACACACACACACACACACACACACACACACACACTATATATATATATATATATATATATATATATATATATATTATATATATATATATATATATATTATACGCAGTATATATACACAATTTTATGCATATGTATATATATATATATACACTAAAATTTATTCACATCTTGAAATCTTAATAGCAATATAGTTATGATACACACACACACACACACACACACATGTATATATGTATATATATAATATTATATACATATATATATAAATAGTATATATATATATATATATATATATATATATATATATATATATATATATATATATATATACACACATACAAACACACACACACACACACACACACACATATATATATATATATATACATACACAGAACTCCAAAACAAAACTTTTCTTGATACTTTGTATATAAATCCGGATTTCTAAACTCGACAAATTAATAGATTTTCTCTTTGGATTTTTTAGGCAGTGCCCAAAATCCAAATGACATCAGTCAGACTCTGTAAATCGTATTGCTTAGTTGACACTGTCATGAAAATTACAATAAATAATTCCTCATGTAAAATATTGATTGTTGTTCTCTCTCAAAAACAATTACATGGTATTCCTGGTAACTCAAACTGAACTTGGCAGTTGACATTAATGATGAAGTTGAGCGCGAGTTAAGGTACCATTAGATAACAAAATGACTGCTCTTCGCTTTACCTTATATAACGTGAGTATTAAACTCTTTAAAAAATTGCATTAACCCTTGCATTGCCAATGGCGACTTAGTCAAAATTTGAGGAAAAGAAACTCTTTTTAAACCACCCGAACTATAGAAAGTTGATATTAAATGGAAAGGTCTTTGTAAAATCTCTCCAATAAATAACAACAAGCAAGCAATGATTTTTTGTTATCTTGAGAAAAGATTTTGTTATATCAGAAATTTTGCTGAATTCACCATTGGCAGTGAAAAGGTTAATGCGAATTCCACGTTACTGAGCTAATAACAATTGTATCCGTAACAGACCCAAATCCTGATAATCCGATAAGGAATGTACAGTTGGACACAGGACTACCTGCTGAGAAAAAGCACCTAGACACACACTTAATACGCGGAGAGTGTCCTGAGCTTAGCTCAGCCCACCACCTCTGCCAGCCCTCCTACTAAATCGTTTTGGTCACTCGCCACGAAGTAAGGGTTTGACAGGGTGCATTTCTTCAGCTATGATGAATGAACAGTATGAGGTAAAGTACAGTAGCTACAGTACAGTTGCAACACAATACAGTGCAGTACTAGGACAGTGCATTACAGATTAAAATGATGTCCTTTGATTCATGTTAGTGTTTATGAGGATGAAACCCATTCTATTGAAAATTTATTATTTAAATTTCATATTTATTAAATAGACATAATTCAAACATGTGATCTAAATACATAGGTAAGGTGATATGTCTCATAAGATCTTTTTAGTTAGCCAAGAATCTAGTCTTTTTGCTTACGGTCGGAACGAACGTTAGAATAAAAAATTCCATTCATGATAATATTTAGCGTTAAAGAATTCTTAATTTTAAATAATTCTTGATTTCGAAAATTAAAATTCGCTAGTTTAACGAAAACGACTCATCCCAAGGTACTTGATTTTAGAAGTACACTTAGAGAAACATTGAATATTCAAAGATGGGCAGTTCCGTGAAATTACCACTTTAAAGTTCTTGAATTAATCTCTCTCTCTCTCTCTCTCTCTCTCTCTCTTCTCTCTCTCTCTCTCTTCTCTCTCTCTCTCTCTCTCTCTCTCTCTTATCAATGACCATTGCTGATATGATGCCAGATAATATCTGATAATGATAATATCTCTCTCTCTCTCTCTCTCTCCTCTCTCTCTCTCTCTCTCCTCTCTCCTCTCTCTCTCTCTCTCGTCTCTCTCTCTCTCTTATCAGTGACCATTGCGGTTATAATGCCAGATAATATCTAATAATAATAATAATAATAATAGCTATCTCTCTCTCTCTCTCTCTCTCTCTCCTCTCTCTCTCTCTCTCTCTCTCACACAACACACACAACAAACTAAGCACATGGTATCAATGTTTCCAATAGAATGGAAGAAATGAAAATAAAGAGAAAATTCACTGGAAGCATAAAACTGAAAATCTCTGGACACTCAGAACATATTACTTATTTAGAATTCACATTTTTAAATGTGAATTTGAGAGTCCCAACGCTCCAGATTACTCGTCGGCCTTTTTCCTGGCCGACAAGGCTGACTGACTGGCATCCATTAAAACAGGGCAACAGAACACTTTCTAAACGTCGGTAAAAATTATTTCTTCTCATGCCTCATTTTTGTATATTTCAAATGGTCTAGTTATCGGCTTTGGAGTTATTTTCTTTTTATTATTTTTTTGTTTGATAAAAAAAAAAACCTACCGGATCTATATGAAGAAGGATGATTTATCCCTGGTAAACATTTGCAGTAAAAAACGGTAAATTTCCTGGCAACATTTATTCCAGGATATAATCGACGTAAAACTAAAGGTTGTGGGTGGCCAATACGGTAACGTCCCTGACTGGTGAATGTTAGACTGGGATTCGAGTGCCGCTCAAACTCTCGAGTACCGTTGGTTGCTGCAACCTCACCATCCTTGTGAGCTAAGGATGGAGGGGTTTCGGGGAGCCTATAAGCCTATCTGCTGAGTCACCAGCAGGCATTACCTAGCCCTACTATGTCCTAGCTTGGGTGGAGAGGGGGCTTGGGCGCTGATCATATCTATATAGGGTTAGTCTCTAGGGCGTTGTACTGCATTCAAGAGCGGCCTTTATACCTTTAAATGAGTGATATGACGGTCACCAATCCGTAAATGATAATAACAAATTTTGGTAAAATTACGGTCCCTATATTTTACTGAAATATAGCTGAGAACAGTATATTTTTACAGAGAATGTTCGATTGAAATTACGAGTTTTTAACAATGTGCATTTTTCAGCATATTCCTGTATTTTCCAAAAATAGTCCACAAATGAAGTCAAGGAACATTTTTTATATGAATTATTTTCTTTCTGCCATAAAATGGAGGAAAATAAGTCTCTTAATTAAATTGTTTACAGTAGTAGTGGTAAAGTGCAAACTGGTACAATTACTGCTATTGCTGTTACAATATGATTGATAACAATGATAATAATAATAACTCGTATGGGCTTTAATTATAATGAAAAGGTCAGAACATGCAGATTAGTGTTAGGTATAAAGAAATAAATAAACCAGTCTTCCATAGACATATTATTTATTAGTGCTGCTACCGATATACATACATACATACATATATATATATATATATATATATATATATTATATATATATATAATATATATATATATATATATAAATGTATGCAGTGTGTGTGTATATAACACACATACACACACACATGTATATATATATATATATATATATATATATATATATATATATATAGTATATATATATATATATGTGTGTGTGTGTGTGTGTGTGTGTCTTACAACTGTAATCGATGTTTATTGACCGAAATATAGTGTGATTTATTTATATTTCCTGTGGTTCTTTTATGGGCCTTTTTGAATATATATATATATAGTATATATATATATATATATATATATATATATATATATATATATATATATATATATATATATATATAAAGGGGCTTAGGACACTACTGTAGCAGCGAAATGGCATTGCCTCTGAGATCTTTAAACTCGTTTTCGAATAAAATAAGAGTTGGTTTCCAGCGTTTGTAAAATATTTATAAATCTAATTTGGTAAAAATTACGAATAATTTTCCTCTCTGCCGCAGTATTTTTTATTTTCATTTTTGAAATGTAATGAAAATATTTTGCTTTTACGAAGTGTTTTAATCTCATTAATGGGAAACTCTAGTTCCACCACATTATCGGAACTTAGATGTAGCGTTGCATGTTCCTTCGCAATAGGGAAAATTGGATTTCTCTTTCGAATATAATAGACGCAATTCAGTATCCATGAATTATGGCCTGGTTCACCTCAACATTGAGGATACATACTCTGGGGATACATTAGGTCCATTCGCTGGTGTGAATTATTCTCTCTCTCTCTCTCTCTCTCTCTCTCTCTCTCTCTCTCTCTCTCTCCTCTCTCTCCTCTCCTCTCTCTCTCTCTCTCTCTCCTATATGATTTTATTGTCTGGCTGCTCATTCTCTCCCTTTTTCCCTTTTCTTTATTATAATAAATCAACATT
>NC_090734.1:145621188-145623688 GCF_036898095.1 Palaemon carinicauda
GTATATATATATATATATATATATATATATATATATATATATACATATATATATATATATATATATATATATATATATATATATATATATATATATATATATACACACACAGACACTTGCTTTTTATAATATAGGGGGAAATAACATAAATTGGTCTTGAAGTGTTTTCAATCTAGGAACATAAAAACCGACTTAAATTTCACAGGATTTTTATGGTAATATCATCATACTGCAATTCAGTAAAGCCAAGATATACTTCTCCTGTGAGATTTAAGCAAGCAATAAATTTATTTCCATCCAATCAAGACTCCGAGAACAACGAAACTTGTTCACTTCCAGCAAAGGAAGGACTCGACCAGCTGTGTTTACAAATCATCAGCGCTTCTCAAAATCATCGATAGCCAGGTCATACCGGGTCATCATCTGTCGTCCATTCTGGGAACTGTACACAACGTTTGTCTTCATTACCAATTCCGGAAACAGAGTTGTTTGAATGTTATACCTCCACACCTGTCTCTTAGCTTGTTTGCTTAAAGGCCGCTCACGAATGGCAGAGGTAAGGGACAATGCTTTAGAGACTGACCAGGACTCCTCGATGCTAGGAGGAAGAACGCTGGTGACTGATACAATACATGAACATATGCTACTGGGGTCTAAACGATGTCAGGCAGGGCAGCCGATCGGGACTATGGTCTACCCTAAACCAGAGCAAAGTCCTTCAAAAAGAAGGCAACCGTGTTTACCCCTTACAAATGGGAAAAAAGCTCGCTAATAGATGAAGAAGTAGCGTCTAAGCCTTCTCCACTTAAGCTAGGACCAGGGAGGGAAAGGGCAATGGTTGCTGATCACTTAGCAGGTAGACCTATAGGCTCCCCCAAACACCCCATCTCTAGCTCACAAGGATGGTAAGGTTACGGACACTACAAGAAACTATGGAGCTTGAGCGGGACTGGAACCTGAGTCCAGGCAGGGATATTTCCAATAGGCCACCACAATCCCATAACGATATTGATTAATAGGTAATTAGATCATACATCAATACAGATTAGAATGAGAGATACTTTATTCATACTTGTCTCTTAGCTTGTCTATCAATCTGTCTTATTGTTTAACTGACAAAAGCTATCTGGAATGTTACTGATAGATTGAAATTATTTATATTGCAGCTTTATATGAATGCAAATTCAAATCCAGGAGTTTTCTTAACATATTATTTATTCGTGCATATCAATCAGGACAATCAGCAGTCAGTCTGCCACACACACACACACAAATCAAAATCTCATTAATGGATTGAATTGTAATATACTGGACTCAGGATAAATGTTTTTTTGGAGTACTTCACTGGCGTGTATGGGACAGGGACAGACTTTGTTATTCGAAGTAACATTACGGGTCCAGCCTTCATTTATGATGAAACCTGAGTAAATTATGTTATTCTCTTCATACACTATGCTAACTACTTTCTATAACAAAAAATCTCTGGTCAAAGGTACTGTATATAAGCTTCAATAGAAACCTGACAGTAACAAGAGCAATCAGAGAATTCTGACCTCCTCCAAAGGTTAATGGAGTTGTGCATCACCTAAGATCTATCTGTGGGGGAAATTTCGTCAAATCCGTCAATTTGTTTTGACTCTAGAATGGTGAAAAATGGAAATCTGGATCTAGAATCCGAATCCGGATCATCTCCAAAATTTAGTGGGGTCTTCCATGACCTAAGATCTATCTGTGGTGGAAATTTCGTCAAAATCTGAAGTGTAGTTTTGACGTAATCCTGTCCACAGACACACACAAATAAATGAATAAATATACTGACTCGATTTTATAACCTCCTTGGCGGAGGTAACCAGCGAAAGCATATTTCCAATTTACAAAAATTCTTGGAAAATCTTTAGAAAACCCTGTCATGGGCCACACCTCAAGCTAATTCAATTGATATCCCTTAATTGCTTTTTAGAATACCTTATTGACAGATATATAGAGGATAAACGTGCATATACACACCCAAAAATTAAACCATCAGTTCAACATCAATGTTAGGGTCAGTAATTGAAGGTACAAAGTAATTGGAAATATTATATAAACTCATCAACAAATTAGCTAGTTGCTAGTGACTTCCCCTCAGACGTACTGCGTGATTTGGAATGATAAAGTTACTTAAAATTCCAATTTACAATTTCTTACCAATATGTTTACTTGTCCTACGCAGAAAACGATGAAAAAAGATGGTCAAGTGTAAATATTTTTTGTTTTTACTATTATCTAAAATAGATTTTACTTTTATGGATGTTTAATGCTGTGCCAAATGTAAAAAAAAAAAAAATTGTTTTCTTGAACAGATTTTACTCTTGCAAATATCTAATTCTGTCACCTCTGAAATATCACAGAATAGAAGAAAATGCCTCCCAGAGAATGTTTGTTTTGAATATCTAATTCTGACCCAAAATTAATATTTTTCGTCTTATCGTAATCTAAAACATATTTTACTTTTACAAAT
>NC_090734.1:145628688-145655966 GCF_036898095.1 Palaemon carinicauda
AAATGTTTTATTTTGAAGTTACTAACAGCATGATTTTCTGAGTTCATCCAAATTTATACTTATTATGTTTGTTTTAAGTTACTCTACCATACTGGATCAAACCCCCAGTCAGAGTAGGTGCTCTTACAATATCAACAGCCTCTTTCGGATGATCTTCACAATATTAGTGATTTCGATATTAAAGGACTATTTTCGGTTTAATATTCAAAAGAATAAAAACGACATGTGTAAAATTCGTGATAAAATAGCACACACAAACACATGTACAGTTAGACACCGGAATTCCTGGAACACCTTGTCCTGAGGCATTGCACCTTGTCACACACCCTTACGGCACTGCGAGTTTAAAGGTTTAAAGTCCACCTATGAATGGCACAGGCAAGGGACAGTGACAATGCCCTAGAGACGGTCCTTATATACATATGATCAGCACCTAAGCCTCTCTCCACCAAAGCTAGGACCAGGGAGGACCAGGCAATGGTTGCTGGTGACTCAGCAGGTAGACCTATAGGCTCTCTCAAAATCCCCCCTCCTGAGCTCACAAGAATGGTGAGGTTGCAGACACTACAAGAAACTATCGAGCTTGAGCGTGACTTGAACCCCAGTCCGGCAAATTGCCAGGCAGGGACGCTTCCAATAGGCCACCACAACCCCGGTTCATCAATATACTCTTCAGGAGTGAGATTGCTGGCCCCACACGTATTTCAGTGACCTTATATATACACAGCTGTTTAGTTGAAAAAGCAGTATGCTATAAGCCCAGGGGCTTCAACAGGGAAAATAGCCCAGTATGGAAAGGGAAAAAGGAAAATAAAATATTTTAAGAACAGTAACATTAATATATATATATCACCTTTGTAAACTATAAAAACCTTAACAAAATAAAGAGGAAGAGAAATAAGATAGAATAGTGTGCTCGAGTGTACCCTCAAGCAAGAGAACTCCACCCCCAGACAGTGGAAGACCATGGTACAGAGGCTATGGCACTACCCAAGATTAGAGATCAATGGTTTAATTTTGGAGTGTCCTTCTAGAAGAACTACTTACAATAGCTAAAGATTCTCTTCTACCCTTACCAAGAGGAAAGTGGCCACTGAACAATTACATTGCAGCAACCTCTGGAGTGAAGAAGAATTGTGTGGTAATCTGTGTTGTCAGGTGTATGAGGACAGAGGAGAATACGTCAAGAATAGACCAGACTATTCAGTGTGTGTGTGTGTGGGCAAACGAAAAATGAACCGTAACCAGAGAGAAGGATCCAACGTACTACTGTCTGGCCAGGCAAAAGACCCCATAACTCTCTGGCGGTAGTATCTCAACGGGTGGCTGATGCCCTGGCCAACCTACTACCTGTAGATCGGAATAGAACCACGCACCTAACAAACATAAGCTGATGTCTACATCACTCAGCCGTGTGAGAGTACGACGAATATCTTACAAAGGACGTCTTTCCGTTCGATCCAAAATCATGAGATGCTTTACCTCTCTTTCTGTTTGACCTCGCTGTTGCATTATGCATTTTAGAGAGACACTGGTTTCTAAAGTTATTATTCCTAATCTACAGGTTAAAATACCTACGTTCTTTCTCTCTAAATATCACGAAAATGCTGCTCATGTTTGTATACAAGTCTCTCTCTCTCTCTCTCTCTCTCTCTCTCTCTCTCTCTCTCTCTCTCTCTCTCTCTCTCTCTCTCTCTCTATATATATATATATATATATATATATATATATATATATATATATATGCATACAGTCTGTAATCTTATTTGTCATGATATATACTGACACACACACACACACACACACAAACCTATGCAAACGCCCTTACATGTAAAGAAATGCTACCTTATAAAAATACCCGCAAGTATACAACCAACAAATACCGTAAATTGCTGTCCATTAAGCAGATGAATCCAGAGTAAAAGAAAATACGTAAAGAGAAAAAGAAAATAATCATATTCTTCTACCCCCTTCTCCAGATTCTTTTATCTTGTGCATTCGCCCAGACAACATCTCCCTTGATACTGAATCAGGGCAAAGCTCGCCTCAAATGACACCATCTTTCCATTGGCAAACTGGAAATACGGTCTTGTCAGTTTGTGCTGAATGGAAGAACAGCTTCAAAGAGCAGTTGGAGGAAATGGAAAAAATGGGGCAGTGAGTTTTACAGTGATTGGAAGATTTCTCTTGCAAAAATAACTTGGATGATTAATTATCATCTGTGACAATCAACTTTTTTTTTTTTTAATGTACAATTGTGTGACTAATGCAATAGATAGAAGACATCATTCAAAAATTCCTAGTGCTTGAATTACCCTCGAATAGGCAATGAAATACTGTAAAATATGAATTAATAAAGTGAAGTAAAACTAGCCATTAAAAGTGGCTTTAAATGAAAAAAAAAAAACAGCAAGAAAGAATTAGAATAACCGTGCATATACCAGAGTCAACTTGAAATATAACAGCATCAATAAATGCAGCCATTTCTAGTCCACAGCAAGGAAAAGGCCTCAGGCATATCAATTCATACCTGGTATTTGGCCACTTTTCATCACCACGCTGGCCATTGAAAATTGGTGTTCTTGGGAGATTTTCGTCTGATCATTCACACCAAACTACCCTTGTATAGATGTCCCTGACTAGTACAACTTTGCTGGTAATGGCGATGCTCAAACCCTTTCACATCGTTAAGGTAACCCCACTCATTAAACAGCACAAAAATACAAGTGAATTCTCTAAACAATCCAAATTGTTATCAAGATTTTAATGGATTTGATTCCATTTAGATAAATGGCGTATTCTATAGAAATGCTTTACCGTACAGCATGTACGGTAAGGCCCATTTTTCTTGATATAATTGAATGAAAGGTTTCCCCCAGTAGAGTTTCCCAACCGTTGTTTATTTCATAAGTATTATTTTGGATGTTTTCTTCGAGGTATGAGCACCTTAATTCTCAAAGAAGCCTTCACTCCCTAAATTATAAGATTTCTTGTAGAGACTTTACAACAGACCGTAATCATCTAGTAGGTAATGGTATAATAATAAGCATAGTCTTAATTCTACGTGCAGTCCATTTCACGGACACATGATTTTTTTCCAACAACTAATTAAAATGCGTTTCCGTTCATCTTCATAATCTGTTCCATCTGTTTACCTCGGTTCAACATTTACCAGCTCAATGCCCTAAAGAACATTATTGCAGTTGAACGATTCCGTCCCTAACTTATTGCTGGTTGGCAGGAATATAACAAGAGTTAGCGTCTGCCTACTTAATCTCCTGGCTTCGAATACTATCAGGGACACGAGGGTGGAGGAATAAAAGCTTATCTGCATGGGATTCAAAGAGGTTCTTGTAATATTACTCGGAGAATTGTATTGTTTCTCATCTTTTTTTATTTTGGATAAAAAAATAATCAGAAATTCGATTACCTCCTTGTGATGTATCTCAGTTTTTTTTTTTCATTGTCGAGGAAAAATAATCAGAAAAGTCGACTATCTCCTTGTGGTGTTTCTCATTTCTTTTCCCTGTGGATAACAAAATAATCAGAAAAGACGACTATCTCCTTGTGGTGTTTCTCATTTTTTTTCACTGTGGATAACAAAATAATCAGAAAAGACGACTATCTCCTTGTGGTGTTTCTCATTTCTTTTCACTGTGGATAACAAAATAATCAGAAAAGACGACTATCTCCTTGTGGTGTTTCTCATTTCTTTTCCTTGTGGATAACAAAATAATAAGAAAAGTCGATTATCTCCTAAAGATAAAAAGGACGTTTATTTAGTAATAGCTTGAGAAATTTATTATTATTATATTTTTGATTCTTGGTTAGTAACATACCCTCTGTACCATGGCCTTCCACTCTCTTGGATTAGAGTTCTCTTGCTTGAGGCTACACTAGGGCATGCTGTTCTATCTTTTTTTTCTTCCTCTTGTTTTTTTCAAGTTTTTATAATTCATACAGTATATGAAAGGTCTAGTTTAATGCTACTATTCTTAAAATATATAATCATGATTGTTTATTACTTCTCTTGTAGTTTATTTCCTTGTTTCCTTTCCTCACTGGTCTATGATTTCCCTGTTGGAGCGAATGGGGTTATAGCATCTTGCTTTTTTCAACTAGGGTTATAGTTTAGCTTGTAATAAAAACAAGAGTAATAAACGCAATAAACGTAAAACAGCGCTGGATCTTCCTGTCACTCATTCAGGTGCCTGGAGGAATTCCTTCAGCATCATGCGTTGAAATGGATAGGGTTCTCGTTTTCCGCAGAGCGTATTGGAGAAAGTCACAGTGGTTATATTTGCTTTTTGCTTGAAGTAACACTGGCGTTTACCTTGTTCAACCAGGAATGTGGATTGTGGGTAATATCCAGTGTCTCAGAAAAACTAATTTTATTATTATCTTTAGTGATTGGAAAAAAATGATTTAGTTGTTATCCTTAGTGACTGAAAAATTGATTTGATTCATCTTCAGTGACCCGGAAAAAGCTGCTTTTACTGCTATCATCATTAACTCGGAAAAATTGATTTCACTGTTATGATCAGGGACTCTGAAAAAAAACTTATTTCACATTTATCTTCAGTGACTCGGAAAAAAACTGATTTTACTTTTATCATCAGTGACTCATGAAAACTGATTTCACTCTTATCATCAGTGACTCGGATAAAACTGATATCACTATTATCTTCAGTGACCCAGGAAAACTGATTTCATTATCCCCAGTGATTCGGATAAAACTGATTTCACTATTATCTTCAGTGACCCAGGGAAAACTGATTTCATTGCTATACTCAGTGACTCTGATAAAACTGATTTCATTGTTATCTTCAGTGACTCGGGGAAAACTTATTTCATTGTTATTCTCAGTGACTCGGATAAAACTAATTTTACTTTTATCATCAGTGAATCAGAAAAACTAATTTCACTCTTATCATCAGTGACTTGGAAAAACTGATTTCCCTGTTATCATCCTTGACTCAGAAAAAAACCCTATTTCACTGTTATCTTCAGTGATCCAGGGAAGAGTGATTTCATTGTTATCCTCAGTGACTCAGATAAAACTGATTTCATTATTATTTTCAGTGACCCGGGGAAAACTGATTTCATTGTTATCCTCAGTGACTCGGATAAAACTGATTTCATTATCTTCAGTGACCCGGGGAAAACTGATTTCATTGTTATCCTCAGTGACTCAGATAAAACTGATTTCACTTTTATCTTCAGTGATTCGGAAAAATTTATTTCACTGTTATCCTCAGTGACTTGGAAAAACTGATTTCCCTGTTATCATCAGTGACTCAGAAAAAAACCCTATTTCACTGTTATCGTCAATGATTTGGAAAAAAAAGGATTTTACTTTTATATTCAGTGACCAAGAAAATAATTTCTTTCACTGTTATTCCAGTGACTCGGAAAAAACACCTATTTCACTGTTACCTTTAGTGAATTAGAAAAAAAAAATGATTTCATTGTGAAATCTTCAGTGACTCTGAAAAGAAAATGATTTCAATGAATAACATCCAGTGATCAGGAACAATAGATAAAAAAAAAACAGAACCCAGAAATATGTCAAAATGTAAAAAATGTATTTCAATGTTTAAATCAACATATTATGATAAAAATTAAATCTCTCACTAAGCAATCTCCGTTGATTTAGAACAACTAATACAATTATAAAAATACTTTTAATGATACCTCTAATGATTCGGACAAATCGATTTAATGATATTCAGTAACTAGTGTATGCAATTCGTCAAAAATGACTGTTACATATTTAGATAGATATGCACATACACGGGGAGAGCTGAGCGTGGCCGGTAAGATTATATATATATATATATATATATATATATATATATATATATATATATATATATATATATATATATATATATATATATATATTGTTACGACCTGTGTAGGCCGTAGTTCTGGTTCTTTAAACTTTGATTTTTTAAAGGAATCGTAGGCAGTACATTATTTATGTAACACGGTGAACTGAGGGAAGACAGAACAAAAACACTGGAAAAATCTAACAATATTTATTACAATACACTTAAATAAATTCAACCTTGCACCAGGAGTCACAAAAAGCTCCTAAGACAAACAACAATGAGTAAACAAAAATGTCTTGAAGGACTAATAGGCTATACAGAGTCCTCTAAATACACAAGGTTGACCTATATCTAATAATCCTAACCCTAACAAAGAAAAACTAAACAGATCAAAAGTATGGCTCATATATTAAGCCGGGACCACAAATATCAACAAACCACTACCCTATTACTAAACATATAGGAATAAGGAAGACAGGAGAAATGAAAAGGCAGAAAAACCTTAAAATTACCTACCTACACACACAAACATTAAAGGCTAAACCAAATACCCAATTATAAAACATAACACAAGGCAGCATTCAAATACACATACTACATTAAGTTAAAGGCATAAATACTTATACATTCACATAAAAGAATTATGCTGAGTCATAATTTATAGATATATGTACATATCTCAACACTGTATTACCTATCCGTGGAAATACTTATAACTGTACTTATCCATACATGGATTAGATGACAGATAGGGGACGAACGATCATCAGCATCAGAGGGAGTATCATTAACACCAGGAAAACGGACTGGGCATATCCGTAACGATAATAAAAAGATCGTAACTTTACCTGGGTAAGGCCTCCCTACGTTCCTCCTCACGGACCCTTGGTCCACAGACGAGCAGCGTAACTGATGTGATGACGCTCTTGGATCACGGCAATAGTACCTCCAACAGTGCCGGGACGGAACGACGGCACCGTCTTCCCGCAGAATCCTCAGGCGGGGAAAACAACGTCAAGCGAAGGTCGCAAGTGACACATACACCTGCAGGACGTAACAAGCGAGGTGGCTATCGCAGGTGACAAAACCCCTGCATACGTAGTCCGTGATCCAAAGAAGTGTACAATTTACCGCGGGTGGCTCAAAGACACCAGCGAAATAATCCTCCAAAGGCACAATTCCTTATGAGGGAATAAAAGAGGCGTCTACCAATGGCTGCTGAATTAGGATATACGTCTGGGATCAATGCACGGTCCGAACTGAACATTCCAGGCAGCAGTAGTCTCGTCCACGGCTCTCACTAAACACCAAACACTCGGAAAAAAAAATAAACAAAAGAGTTAATGGCAATTCACTAATTAACGACGAGGAGGAGCGAAGGTTATCACCGAACTCTTATGAAAAGGGCAGTTAACTTTTACTCCTGCCGAAGACCGAATTTATTTATAAACAATTAAATAACCTACTTTAACATAACACCTTCCTCCCCCAAGAAAAATAATTTTCATTCACTAAATGCAAAATTTTTCTTTTAATGATAAGCCAGAAGGCTGGACAAAACATCAGAAAATGCAGGGCTACAAAAATAAAGAAAATTCAGGGAAAACTCTAAAGCTACTACAAACCACTGATAAGATAAAATATCTTAAACCAAAACAAAATAAAGTCTTAAACGTAGTATCTACAGTAATAAACCAAGCACAAGGTAAAAACATCTTAAACCTAAGCATAAGGACAAGAACATAGCAAGTTTTAAATACATCATCAAACATTTGGACACATTCAATCCTATACCTGTCAACAATAAACTTTAGTAGGCACACAGAGAGAAAAAAAATATGATATAGAATCATCCATACCAACCTAGGTCCTGGAACAATCTACAAGAGTACAAACCTTATACCTGAGCTCAATATATACATACCTCGAAACATGGATGTAACCTCAACACATGCAACCAGGCAAACCGAGAGGGTCCCAAAAAAAAAACCAAAGGGAGATCAAAATTTAGACACGTGAGAGAGCATCCGGGATGCAATTATCCACCCCTTAAATGTGTTTTATAATTAAATTGAACTCTTGTAGCTGAAGGGCCCAACGCAGAATCCTCTGATTTGATCCCTTCATACGTTCAATGAATACCAACGGATTATGGTCGGTCCAAATTTCTATAGGGAATGAAAAGTTAGTTACATAAGGTTTAAAATGTACCAATGTCCGCACCAATGCCAGAGCCTCTTTCTCAATGGTGGAGTACTTTCTTTCCGCCTCTAGTAACTTACGGCTGTAGTAAGATACGGGGCGTACTTCACCATCATCACTCCTTTGAAAGAGGACTCCCCCAATTCCTACGTCACTGGCATCCACGGCTATGATGAATGGCTTCTGAAAATTGGGAGAAACCAATATTGGATTAGACACGAGTAACATCTTAAGTTTTAAAAATGCTTCTTCGCATCGAGAAGACCAAATAAATTTCTGCCCTTTTTTCAATAAATTAGTTAGAGGCTGTGCAAGGTCAGAGAAGTTTCGGACAAACCTACGGTAATATCCCAACATACCCAGCACCTTACGAACCTCTCTGACATTACACGGTCTCTTCAAAGCAACTATGGCCTCGAGATTGGCTTGCTTAGGAGCAACTTTACCCAAGCCAATCTCGTGACCCAAATAACTAACCTTAGCTTTCCCAAAGTTACATTTACCCAGATTCACAACAAGACCGGCGGCCCTAAGTGCCTCAAAAACTTTTCTTAATCTTACCAGGTGGGTCCGCCAGTCGTTGCTGTGTACCACCAAGTCATCTATATAGATTTCTGTACCTTCCAGGCCACAAATTACCCTGTTCATCAGACGCTGGAAAGTACAGGCAGCGTTCTTCATCCCAAAGGGCATTACTTTGCACTCGTAAAGACCTGAGGGCGTCACAAATGCTGAAATTTCACGGGCACGGCCAGATAGGGGGACCTGCCAATATCCCTTTAACAGATCCAATTTTGTAATAAACCTAGCAGGACCTATCAGGTCCAGACAATCCTCAATACGGGGAAGAGGAAAGGAATCATTTTTAGTAACCGAGTTTACCCTCCTATAGTCAACACACATACGATATTTACCATCAGGCTTCTTCACTAAGACTATAGGGGAACTCCATGGACTTACTGATGGTTGTATGAGATTGTGCTCCAGCATGTATTTAATTTCGTCTTCAACAATGGCACGCTTCTCTGGACTGAGTCGATACGGGCTTTGCTTAACCGGAGAAGCGTCCCCAACATCAACATCATGCTGGAGCAACCTCGTCCTTCCTGGAGAGTCCTGAAACAAGTCAGAAAATTCCATAATTAGGTTTAGTATATCTTGTTTCTGAGGTGCCTCCAGATGCTCTAACCCCTCTTTTAATACACCTAAATTTTGAATGTTATTACCTAGAGCATCTGAAGGCCCCTGGTCCAAAACATCTTCCAAGTTTTCCTCAACAGGTGCAACCACACTCATAACTGGCTCAAAAACAATGGCCAACGGATCCCGTCTATCAGAAAAGTAAGATTTCAACCTGTTTATGTGGAAAATTTTACATTTACGACTAGTTCCAGGGGCTTCAACTTCATAATTGACCTCTGACAACTTTCTCAACACCTTCTAGGGGCCCTTGTACCTGGGTTCAAGGAAGTTGTCTGGATCTGTGCTTAAAACTAATACCGAGTCCCCGGACTCAAATGAGCGTACCTTACACTTCTGATCAAATTTGGTTTTCATTGTAGCTTGGGAAGCAGACAAATTATCTTTGGCATGCTTCCAAGCTACGGCTAACTTGGACTTAAGTTCACTAACAACTTCTCCCACCGTACGCTCTCCTCTCTGATTTACTTCGAGCAATTCATGGAAGATTTCCAAAGGTCCTCGAACCTTGTGCCCAAATATTAATTCAAAGGGAGCAACGCCAGTAGAAGAATTGGGAAAATTCCTTATGGCAAAGAGAGCAAAGGGAAGCCCTTTATCCCAATCCTCTCCTTGCTCATAACAATATTTTTTTAATATACACTTAAGGGTCTGGTGAAATCTTTCCACCACACCCTGACTCTCAGGATGGTAGGGTACACTGGTAATGTGCTGAATGGCCAGTTCAGCACACTTACTCTTAAATACCCTGCTTGTAAAATTCGAGCCGCAATCTGACTGAATTTTACGAGGCAGTCCATACCTGGAGAAAAACTCTACTAATTTGTCAAACACAGCTTTTGAGGTTACTTTCTTCATTGGAAAGGCCTCAGGAAAACGTGATGCTCTATCCATTATGGTCAGGAGATGCGTAAACCATAACTTTGTCCTAGGCAGAGGTCCTACCACATCAATTACCAATTCTGCAAAGGGTTCTCCAATTGAAGGAATTGGGTTAAGAGGAGCCTTGGGAATAGGTTGATTGGGTTTACCCATCACCTGACACACTTCACAAGTTCTTACAAATTTCTTCACCGAGGACTTCATTCCTGGCCACCAAAAACATTTACTTAACCTACAAAAAGTTTTACTTAAGCCTAAGTGGCCAGAAAAGGAGTCCTCATGTGCAAGGCTTAACACAGCCTCCCTAAACTTGGTAGGTACGACAATTTGTCTTAAACAATTAGTCACATTTAGTTGATGAGTTGGGGGACGACTGACCCTATACAACAATCCTTTCAAAACCACAAACCTGGGCCTGGTCAAATCGTCAGTATTACCTAACTCAAATGAAAATTCATCTTTTTGAGCCTGTATGAAAGAGAGACGGTCACAATCGGATTTCAATAATTTAAAAACTCCAAAACTAGAACTACTGCTACTACTACTACCTTCTACTAGCCCGGGCTTCTCTACCTCTACTTCTAAATTACTTAAATTTAGGTCATCATCATTATCAGCTTCTGCTGCACGCTTAGCAGAGGCTCGAGTAGTTATTGCCACAGGGCAAGCCGTGACCGATACAATAGGAAATAATTGCTGCCCCTCTGCACTCAACATATCATTCCCAAGGATTCCGTCTATTCCTGGTATCGGCAGGCTCTCAACTACCGCCAGCTCAGTAACCTAGTGATACCCTGGGAAGGACAGTTCCACCCTTACTAAAAGAGCAGATACCACCGTATCGGGAAATCCTCCCAGGACCACGTATTCTCCAGTATAGGGAACTAGGTTAGACAAGGACCCTGCCAACACCAAAGATCTAGCGGATCCTGTGTCCCTCAAGAACTTAACAAAGTGTAGAGGTTTCAGATTTCAATTTTCCGGGGTAGACATATTTATTAAATGGTCATAAATTACCAGTGGACTCACACAATACAGGTTTTACTTTACCTACATCTGGTTCACTACTAACCTGGGGATCAACAGTTTTACCATTCTTACTCTCTGAAATAGAATTATTTGAAATTAGTGAGATTGGCGTAGGCTGATTAACATTATTTTGACTCTTATTTTGATTCTTTTGGAGGTAACGGCTCCTGGCTCTACATTCAGCTTGTCGATGCCCTGGCTTATTACACCAAAAGCAATTACCTCTTATTTGATTAGTTTTACCCGAATTGCCACGGTTAGAAAAAACCAGAGTGTGCCCACCACTCAAGTCCTTTCTGAAGCCACTACCAACATGATTACTCATGCTACTATTTGGGGTACTAGATTGGTTTTTAAAGGGATTATTCGACTTAGAAGACAAATTACTATTATTATTAGGGTATGAGGACGAGAAGTTACCTGACCCAGCCCGATGGGTCAGGACAAACTCATCAGCTACCTGAGCCGCCTTGGACAAAGTTAAAATTTTAGTGTCCTCCAGATGAACCCTCAATTCTTTACTACACACCTTCTTAAACTCCTCCAGTACCATCAGTTCCCTCAAGGAAGAGAAGGAAGCAACTTGACGACTTTTCAGCCAGTTGTCAAACTGCTCCTCCTTGAGACGAGCGTACTCAACATAAGACATAGAATTGGGCTTGCCAGTGGTTCGGAATCTCTGGCGATAGGCCTCAGGGACCAAATCATAGGCCCTGAGAACCAAAGCCTTTACTTTGTCATAATCTCTGGCAAGGCCCTCTTTCAATGCATTATACACCCTCAGTGCCTTGCCCGTCAATCTACACTGTATGAGTACCGTCCACATTTCTGTGGGCCAAGACAACCTGGTGGCAACTCTCTCAAAAGCTTTAAAAAATTCTGGTACGCTCCCCTCATCAAAAACTGGAATTAACTTTAGTGCACCCGAAATATTAAATTTGTCTGATGATGAGCTATAGGGAGAACTAACATGATCAGGGGACCCTTGCACCTTGGCCAACTCAAGCTTGAGCAACTCAATCTCATGTTTCCGGGCCCTCTCGTCCTCCTCAAACTGCAGCTTCAATAACTCAATTCTCTTACAAATTACATGGAACTCCTCCTGCCCCATTACATGAGCAGAAGGTGTTACATGGTTGGGAACAGCCTCCTCAGCTAAAAAGGGGTTAGTTGAAATATTAACATTTTTAACATCCCTGGCCGGAGTAGGAAAATTGGCCGGACCTTCATACATAACCTTTACGGCAGGGGAATCAGCGAACAGAGACAAACCAGGATTTATGCTCACATCATCGACTATGGATCCTTCTTGGTCCGACCCAAAATCAGTGCCACTCTCAAAATCACTAGCTAGGCCGCTAGCTGCGTCATTACCCTCAGCCAAATCTTGGGACACTTTTTCCTTAACCAGTTTTAACAAATTGGCCCGAGTGTCAGAGGACTTATGAGGGATCCCCAACCACCGGGCACACTGTACCAAATAAGCCCTTGTCAAAACTCCTAAATATTTCAAACATTCAGCCGAACCCAAGAATTCCGACGGGTCAAAAGTAAAGTCCTTCATTTTAATGAAAATAATATCCTATGGGGAAGGAAAGCAACTAAACCAAAAATCAAATATCAACAATAAATACTGTCACATCAATCCAGAGCTGAACTGCTCCCCCAAACACCGAGTACACCTGCGTACGATCCTGTCACGGTCGCCACTTGTTACGACCTGTGTAGGCTGTAGTTCTGGTTCTTTAAACTTTGATTTTTTAAAGGAATCGTAGGCAGTACATTATTTATGTAACACGGTGAACTGAGGGAAGACAGAACAAAAACACTGGAAAAATCTAACTATTTATTACAATACACTTAAATAAATTCAACCTTGCACCAGGAGTCACAAAAAACTCCTAAGACAAACAACAATGAGTAAACAAAAATGTCTTGAAGGACTAATAGGCTATACAGAGTCCTCTAAATACACAAGGTTGACCTATATCTAATAATCCTAACCCTAACAAAGAAAAACTAAACAGATCAAAAGTATGGCTCATATATTAAGCCGGGCCCACAAATATCAACAAACCACTACCCTATTACTAAACATATAGGAATAAGGAAGACAGGAGAAATAAAAAGGCAGAAAAACCTTAAAATTACCTACCTACACACACAAACATTAAAGGCTAAACCAAATACCCAATTATAAAATATAACACAAGGCAGCATTCAAATACACATACTACATTAAGTTAAAGGCATAAATACTTATACATTCACATAAAAGAATTATGCTGAGTCATAATTTATAGATATATGTACATATCTCAACACTGTATTACCTATCCGTGGAAATACTTATAACTGTACTTATCCATACATGGATTAGATGACAGATAGGGGACGAACGATCATCAGCATCAGAGGGAGTATCATTAACACCAGGAAAACGGACTGGGCATATCCGTAACGATAATAAAAAGATCGTAACTTTACCTGGGTAAGGCCTCCCTACGTTCCTCCTCACGGACCCTTGGTCCACAGACGAGCAGCGTAACTGATGTGATGACGCTCTTGGATCACGGCAATAGTACCTCCAACAGTGCCGGGACGGAACGACGGCACCGTCTTCCCGCAGAATCCTCAGGCGGGGAAAACAACGTCAAGCGAAGGTCGCAAGTGACACATACACCTGCAGGACGTAACAAGCGAGGTGGCTATCGCAGGTGACAAAACCCCTGCATACGTAGTCCGTGATCCAAAGAAGTGTACAATTTACCGCGGGTGGCTCAAAGACACCAGCGAAATAATCCTCCAAAGGCACAATTCCTTATGAGGGAATAAAAGAGGCGTCTACCAATGGCTGCTGAATTAGGATATACGTCTGGGATCAATGCACGGTCCGAACTGAACACTCCAGGCAGCAGTAGTCTCGTCCACGGCTCTCACTAAACACCAAACACTCGGAAAAAAAAATAAACAAAAGAGTTAATGGCAATTCACTAATTAACGACGAGGAGGAGCGAAGGTTATCACCGAACTCTTATGAAAAGGGCAGTTAACTTTTACTCCTGCCGAAGACCGAATTTATTTATAAACAATTAAATAACCTACTTTAACATAACATATATATATATATATATATATATATATATATATATATATATATATATATATATATATATATATATATATATATATATATACATATGTATATATATATATATGTATATATATATATATATATATATATATATATATATATATATATATATATATATATATATATATATATATATATGTATGTATATATATACGTATATATACATATATATACATACATATATACATACATATATGTATATACACACACACACACACACACACACACATATATATATATATATATATATATATATATATATATATATATATATATATATATATATATATATATATATATATATATATATATATATATATATATCTCCAGACACTTGCTCTTTACTATATAGGGGAAATTGGAAAAAGGATTTTATACTAATCTCTGAAGGTTTGAACAAATATTTTGCAGTGTAATATGTGGTGATTTGGAAAAAAATATTATTTTAAGGTGTACCCTCCATTGTTTCGGAAACATTTATTTGAGTATTTCATCAAAATTACAAATGGAAAAAGGTTATCATAAATGAAATAGTACTATTATCGTGAGCGTGTTTGTCTGTGTGTATGAAGTAGCACCACAACACCTTTAAAAATTGAGTTTGTTTGTACGTAAGTGTGTGTGTGTGCGTGTAAATTATCTATGTAAATAACCCTTTCACATAATTTTGTGTGTGTAAGTGTGTGTGTGAATTATATTTGTAAATACCCCTTCTATTGGAATTTGTGTGCGTAGATATGCGTGTTAATTATCTGTGTAAGCACCGCTTCTACAGGATTTTGTGTGTGTGTGGGCGTGAATTATCTTTGTAAATACCCTTTTTATTGGATTTTGTCTCTGTACGTGTGGGCAAGCGAGCAAATGTGAGAGACAGAAACAGTATTTAGCTCCACAACATTTTATAAATATTTTTGGTTGTATTTGAATTACATTTGTATACAGGATTTGTGATTGTCAATTAACTAAATAAAATTCCTAAAACAACATTTACATGATCTAAATACATACACACACAAACACACAAACAAAATGATCTGTGATCATAAAAAAATATTCAACTAAATTCTCCTAACTTTTTCTTTCCGCGCTTGGAAATAGAAGATGGATAAGCTTAATAGTATTTATTACGGACTGGCAACATGCCCAGCGGTTTCCTCGCACCTAAAGTTTACAACTCTCGTACTCCAGCAAAACATACGATTACTAATGATTACTTCGTACATGAGATTACAAAATCTCGTACTCCAGCATAATCATTCCATAACTAATGATTCCTTCATATATGAGTTTACAAATTCTCGTACGCCAACATAAACATACGATAACCAATGATTACTTCGTACATGAGTTTACAAATTCTCGTACTCCAGCAAAACATACGATAACTAATGATTACTTCGTACATGAGTTTACAAAATCTCGTACTCCAAGAAATCATACGATGAATGATTTCTTCGTACAAGAGTTTGCAACTCTCGTACTCTAAGATATCATACGATAAATAATAGTTTCCCAATACCAAAATTTACAATTCTTTCGTTTCCAACTCCCCGACCCGCCAAATATGGTTAATGTATTCGGAAAATGCTTTGAAAACTCGTTTTTGGTTTAAGTAAAAAATCTAATGAACAGTATTGTCCAAATGAGTGAGTATTGTCTAATTTAATAAATTAATTATAAATATAAAGACATTTCGACAGAGCTTATATTTTATCTAACCTCAACGAGGGGTTAATGAATCAATAAGGGTTAATTTCATAGGTATGAAAGTACGCAGAGAGAGAGAGAGAGAGAGAGAGAGAGAGAGAGAGAGAGAGAGAGAGAGAGAGAGAGAGAGAGAGAGAGAGAGAGAAGCTTCTTCTAGATAAATGTTTGGTGTGATAACTTATCAATTAAGCAGTTTCTGACTTTAAAATCCCAAAGTAAGCCATAGAAGATGACAAGTCTGAGTGACGACAACTCCTTTCTGAACAACCGTATAAAAAGCAGTCAAGTGATATCATCATCATACCACACACACAGACACAGACACACACACACACACACACACACACACACACACATATATATATATATATATATATATATATATATATATATATATATATATATATATATATATATATATATATATAGTGTATATATATCTATAAATATGTATATATATATATATATATATATATATATATATATATATATATATATATATATATATATATATATATATATATATATATATATATTGTATATGTATATATATATACATATATATATCATATGTGTGTGTGTGTGTGCGTGTAAGCCGAGGATATGAGAGAAGATTTACAATCAAAATCAAATTTGGTTTACTCCCTATAGAATAAGCGTAAGAATATAAAAAAAAGACAAATAAAGAATCCAAAAATGTAAAATAAAAAAAAAAGACACCATGGTTAAAAAAACGACTGCTATTGAAAGTTGTTCTTAAATTAGAATGAGAATGAACTCCATCAAAGAGTCCTGAACAGTGAAGGTAAAACGCAAGTTCAACAAAAGTCAAGTTCGGTTAGATTCATGATCAAACAGAGGAAAGTCCTACCAGGGCCACTTAAGGCTCGGCTATTTATCTTGTCATTTCGAGATTCTATTTTCACGCAAAGTTCTGAGAACTGATTCGAGGGTTAGCCATTAGGTTGGCCTGTGACGGCAGCGGGGAAGGTATTAATGCAAAATGGCTCAGGAACAATTAACTTTATTTAGGGAACACACAGGTATTTATGGGCCCGCCAGGGATCACATAAGAGTGACAATTGCATTAAAATCAATGGTTTCTGTCAATAAGATTGACACTTGTATTAGGATAGCTAAAATAATAAAGGAATGACAATAGAGATGAAATTAGCTTGTCACATTCAACGAATTTTTTAAATTTAATCCGTTGACGGTTGCAGTGTTAAAGAAAACGTAGATGGGGTATCCTTCTTGGACGAGGACTCAGCAAAGTTGTGGAAACCAACTGGAGTTGTTGCAGCAGAACATCAAAGTGGTTTTGAGGGTACGATGGAAACATTCCACTATTCCGTTGTAAGCGGCAGTCAGATGTAAGGTGATGTTAGAGAAGATTTCAGGAGCTGTGCAGTAGATTAGCACGAGGAGCATCATGCAGTGGTTGTTGAGGGCATTGGTTGGGGTGTGGGGCAGCATAGGTGGGTGATGGGTGGCTTCGTCATTGCCCAGGAATGTCATGACGTGGGTGTCAATATCCCACAGCATTCACCTCCACTTCAGTCGATATTGTATGGTTGTCCACTTCGTCAAGAGTGGAGTTGTTGATGGTGTTCTTGATGGTGAAGTGGTTGTCCCTTGTATAAGAGCAATGACTCCGACAGGCATTGTACCCAAAGGGCACGAAGAATGTTCACTTCACAGGTCTGATGGTGAGCAATTCTAATTATTTCCCTGAAGGCTATCGACACCTTTTGATCCCACCAATGGTTGTTGAGAGAGCTGAAAAATCTTGGCTACACAGGTGGCAGAGTACTGCTCCAGGAGCAATGATTTGAGGGTATCGTATTCTTTTGCGGGGGGGTCCCTTTCCTCATAAAGACAGATCTCTGGGAAAGTGTCGTTGGGATCAATGCGAGGACGTAGTCGAGTTTGCTGCTTGAATGGGTTATGCCCTTGAAGCTGAACTAAATCCTGGTGCACTGATACCAGGCAAACGCGTCTCTGCTGATAAAGGAAGGCAGCTTCATTGTGGCATAATGGACAGATGAATCGGGGTTGGTTGATTGATTGATTGATTTGAGGTTTTGCGATGTTCATCATCATCGGCGGATATGGGAGACAAAGCAGTGAGCTGGGAGGAGGGCTATGTTCCAGGCCTTCCATGGATCACCAATGTGACGGGAGCAGATGAGGAATTAATGCTAAAACATCTCCCGAACAATTAACTTTATTTAGACACAACACAGGAATCCCATAGGAAAGAAAATTGTATGTTTAAATTTAATGGTTTTTGTCAATAAGGTTGACATTGGTATAAACTAGATAATTCAACAACGGAATGATAACAGAGAGATGAATTTAGCTTGTTACATTTTACATATTTAAACGTGTTTATACATATATTCATATAAGCCTCAAGTGTCTCTTAATATCGAATTCTCTCTGCCTCGGGATCAGAGACCCAAGGGAGAATTAACTTTATGATGATAGCTTCTGGTTGACCGTGGATTTCATATATGTGTGTATACACACACACATATATGTATATATATATATATATATATATATATATATATATATATATATATATATATATATATATATATATATATATATATACTGTATATATAAGTGAGAGAGAGAGAGAGAGAGAGAGAGAGAGAGAGAGAGAGAGAGAGAGAGAGAGAGAGAGAGAGAGAGAGAGAGAGAGAGAGAGAGTTATGAGAAATGATGTAAAATAAAAAAAACTCCCAAAGGAAAGCAATCGAAGGGGCCAAGCACGTGAAATCCAAAAATTTCGTTCTTAACATAGGAAATGTATTGGATCTCCTTTTGGCACAAAATCTCGAAAATCTGCAAATTGTGAATTTTGCATAATGCCTTTCCATGACACCAGAAAGAGCAGTTCTCGAGGAAGGGAATCGAATTTTCCAGGGGGTTTTCCTTTACATTTCACCCCTTTTTTTATCTTTCTTATCTTTTTTTATCTTTCTTCCTCGTTAGGGGCTAATATGTCCGAAAATCACGTAGACCCGAAAATGGTACAATTTCTTCGAGGTGGCTTTTCGAATGTGGTTGAAGGTTAGGTTGCGAATGTGGTGATGCTCTTCCAGTTTAGAGTTTGATATAGAATTGATGCTATTCCAGTTTAGAGTTTAATATGGAAATGATGCTTTCCCAGTTTAGAGATTAACATGGAATTGATACTCTTCCAGTTTAAAGTTTAATATGGAAATGATGCTTTCCCAGTTTAGAGTTTAATATGGAATTGATGCTCTTCCAGTTTAGAGTTTAATATGGAAATGATGCTTTCCCAGTTTAGATATTAATATAGAATTTATGCTCTTCCAGTTTAAAGTTTAATATGGAAATGATGCTTTCCCAGTTTAGAGTTCAATATGGAATTGATGGTCTTCCAGTTTAGAGTTTAATATAGAATTGATGCTCTTCCAGTTTAGAGTTTAATATAGAATTGATACTCTTCCAGTTTAGAGTTTAATATAGAATTGATGCTCTTCCAGTTTAGAGTTTGATATAGAATTGATGCTCTTCCAGTTTAGAGTTTGATATAGAACTGATGCTCTTCCAGTTTAGAGTTTAATATGGAAATGATGCTTTCCCAGTTTAGAGATTAATATGAAATTGATGCTCTTCCAGTTTAAAGTTTAATATGGAAATGATGCTTTCCCAGTTTAGAGTTTAATATGGAATTGATGCTCTTCCAGTTTAAAGTTTAATATGGAAATGATGCTTTCACAGTTTAGAGTTTAATATGGAATTGATGCTCTTTCAGTTTAGAGTTTAATATAGAATTGATGCTCTTCCAGTTTAGAGTTTAATATAGAATTGATGCTCTTCCAGTTTAGAGTTGAATATAGAATTGATGCTCTTCCAGTTTAGAGTTTGATATAGAATTGATGCTCTTCCAGTTTAGAGTTTAATATGGAAATGATGCTTTCCCAGTTTAGAGATTAATATGGAATTGATGCTCTTCCAGTTTAAAGTTTAATATGGAAATGATGCTTTCCCAGTTTAGAGTTTAATATGGAATTGATGCTCTTCCAGTTTAAAGTTTAATATGGAAATGATGCTTTCACAGTTTAGAGTTTAATATGGAATTGATGCTCCTCCAGTTTAGAGTTGAATATAGAATTGATGCTCTTCCAGTTTAGAATTTGATATAGAATTGATGCTCTTCCAGTTTAGAGTTTAATATGGAAATGATGCTTTCCCAGTTTAGAGTTTAATATGGAATTGATGCTCTTCCAGTTTAAAGTTGAATATAGAATTGATGCTCTTCCAGTTTAGAGTTTGATATAGAATTGATGCTCGTCCAGTTTAGAATTTAATATGGAAATGATGCTTTCCCAGTTTAGAGATTAATATGGAATTGATGCTCTTCCAGTTTAAAGTTTAATATGGCATTGATGCTTTCCCAGTTTAGAGTTTAATATAGAATTTATGCTCTTCCAGTTTAAAGTTGAATATAGAATTGATGCTCTTCCAGTTTAGAGTTTGATATAGAATTGATGCTCGTCCAGCTTAGAGTTTAATATGGAAATGATGCTTTCCCTGTTTAGAGATTAATATGGAATTGATGCTCTTCCAGTTTAAAGTTTAATATGGAAATGATGCTTTCCCAGTTTAGAGTTTAATATAGAATTGATGCTCTTCCAGTTTAGAGTTTAATATAGAATTGATGCTCTTCCAGTCTAGAGTTTGATATAGAATTGATGCTCGTCCAGTTTAGAGTTTAATATGGAAATGATGCTTTCCTAGTTTAGAGATTAATATGGAATTGATGGTCTTCCAGTTTAAAGTTTAATATGGAAATGATGCTTTCCCAGTTAAGAGTTTAATATGGAATTGATGCTCTTCCAGTTTAAAGTTTAATATGGAAATGATGCTTTCACAGTTTAGAGTTTAATATGGAATTGATGCTCTTCCAGTTTAGAGTTTAATATAGAATTGATGCTCTTCCAGTTTAGAGTTTAATATAGAATTGATGCTCTTACAGTTTAGAGTTGAATATAGAATTGATGCTCTTCCAGTTTAGAGTTTGATATAGAATTGATGCTCTTCCAGTTTAGAGTTTATATAGAATTGATGCTCTTCCAGATAAGAGTTGAATATAGAATTGATGCTCTTCCAGTTTAGAGTTTGATATAGAATTGATGCTCTTCCAGTTTAGAGTTTAATATGGAAATGATGCTTTCCCAGTTTAGAGTTTAATATGGAATTGATGCTCTTCCAGTTTAAAGTTTAATATGGAAATGATGCTTTCCCAGTTTAGAGTTTAATATAGAATTGATGCTCTTCCAGTTTAAAGTTTAATATGGAAATGATGCTTTCCCAGTTTAGAGTTCAATATGGAATTGATGGTCTTCCAGTTTAGAGTTTAATATAGAATTTATGCTCTTCCAGTTTAAAGTTTAATATGGAAATGATGCTTTCCCAGTTTAGAGTTCAATATGGAATTGATAGTCTTCCAGTTTAGAGTTTAATATAGAATTTATGCTCTTCCAGTTTAAAGTTTAATATGGAAATGATGCTTTCCCAGTTTAGAGTTTAATATGGAATTGATGCTCTTCCAGTTTAGAGTTTAATATAGAATTGATGCTCTTCCAGTTTAGAGTTTAATATGAAATTGATGCTCTTCCAGTTTAGAGTTTAATATAGAATTGATGCTCTTCCAGTTTAAAGTTTAATATGGAAATGATGCTTTCCCAGTTTAGAGTTTTATATGGAAATGATGCTCTTCCAGTTTAGAGTTTAATATAGAAATGATGCTCTTCCAGTTTAGAGTTTAATATGGAATTGATGCTCTTCCAGTTTAGAGTTTAATATAGAATTGATACTCTTCCAGTTTAGAGTTTAGTATGGAAATGATGCTTTCCCAGTTTAGAGTTTAATATGGAAATGGTGCTCTTCCAGTTTAGAGTTTAATATAGAATTGATGCTCTTCCAGTTTAGAGTTTAGTATGGAAATGATGCTCTTTCTAGTTTAGAGTTTAATATGAAAATGGTGCTCTTCCAGTTTAAAGTTTAATATGGAAATGATGCTCTTCCAGTTTAGAGTTTAATATAGAATTGATGCTCTTCCAGTTTAGAGTTTAGTATGGAAATGATGCTCTTTCCAGTTTAGAGTTGAATATGAAATTGGTGCTCCTCCAGTTTAGAGTTTAATATAGAATTGATGCTCTTCCAGTTTAGAGTTTAATATGGAAATGATGCTCTTCCAGTTTAGAGTTTAATATAGAATAATGCTCTTCCAGTTTAGAGTTTAATATAAAATTGATGCTCTTCCAGTTTAGAGTTTAATATGAAATTGATGCTCTTCCAGTTTAGAGTTTAATATAGAATTGATGCTCTTCCAGTTTAGAGTTTAATATAAAATTGATGCTCTTCCAGTTTAGAGTTTAATATGAAATTGATGCTCTTCCAGTTCGAGTTTAATATAGAATTGATGCTCTTCCAGTTTAGAGTCTAATATGAAATTCACAATAAAATTATCAAAATTTAATTCAAAAGAAAAAAACGCATTTATAATAAAATTATCAATATAAAATTCAATTCCTAAAAAGACGTATTAACAATTGAATATTTCAGTACATTACCAAAATCAAATATAATTTATAAGAAAAAGAAACATTAGAAAGAGAATATTTCAGTACATCATTAAATTATCAAAATAAAATGTAATTCATAAGAAAAAATTCATTAACAATAGAATGTTTCAGTACATTATCAAAATAAAATGTAATTTATAAAAAAAAGAAACAATTACTGTTGTAATTTAATATTAGCATTTTTTCAAGAATATCTTTCATATTCATAATGAAATTACCAAAGTAAAATACTCTTTATACGAAAAAAAATATTCATATTATACCAAAATAGACTAATTTATAAGGAAAAAATATCATTAGAATACTTCATTGCATTCCAGTTGTATTTTCAATATTAGCATTTTCTCAATTTCTCTCATAAATAGTGCTATAAAATTAATAATTAATAGCATAAGACTTCATAAAATGTAAAGTCTTGTGGTATATATTTTATTAAACAGGTTCTGATTGTCATTTCCGACTTATAAGAGATATTAAGAAATTAATTGTTGTAACTAAGGAAGTCAATAAATCTGGAAAACTTGAATGAAAATTAAACTAAATGTAAGGGGTGAGTAATTCTATATATATATATATATATATATATATATATATATATATATATATATATATATATATATATATATATATATATATATAGACTTTTATTGGTAAAATATTTATTCAATAATCCTGAAGACCTTATAATATACATATTTTTTTTTTACTCTCGTTAATTCCAAAATTAAAAGTCATAAAGATTTGGATAAATCTAAAAAAAAAAAAAGGAATTTATTTATTAATTCCCTTCCAAACGTGACAGCCAAAAAGCATTTATTTTTTTTTCGGATTTTTACATAAAAAATAAAAAATAAAATGGGATAAGTAACATGGTTAAACCGAGGTACACATGGGCACTCTATTCTATCTGATTTATCTTCCTCTTGTTTTGCTAAGATTTTTATCGTTTATAAAGGAAATATCTATTCTAATGTTACTGTTCTTAAAATATCTAATTTTTCCTAGTTTCTTTTCCTCACTGAGCTATTTTCTATGTTGGGGTCCCTGGGTTTATAGCATCTTGCTTTTCAAAATAGGGTTGTAGCTTAGCAAGTAATAATAATAATAATAATAATAATAATAATAATAATAATAATAATAATAATAATAATAATAATAACATATGTCAACTTGTTTAGGAATAAAAATTACAATAAGTTTTATCCCGTATGAAATAAAGAAATCGTCCCCAAGTGGTCAACGAGCCAGAAAATGTTACAGTTACGAGACAATTATAGAAAATATATCTCATAAAAACTGAATGAAGAAAGTCCTTATACGAATAGAACTACATGAAAAAATGTTGCTTTAAATAGAATAAACGAAATAGAAACCACTCTGAAAGAGGAAATGGAAAATTGAAATAGCATGAGAGGAATCACAAGGTCTACGAAAAAAAAAGAGAGAGTAAAATCGTATATGGAAGATAAAATAAAACAGGATAGAAAATAAATATAAAAACCCAAAAAGGAGAGGAAATTCCCTCATTGAAGGGCGATGAGTTTGAAAGTCAGTAGGAAGATAAACAAGATTTTCGACCATTTTGTTCAATTCTAAGGGTGAGTGAATCGCGGCAGTCCAATTCTCTCTCTCTCTCTCTCTCTCTCTCTCCCTCTCTCTCTCCTCTCTCTCTCTCTCTCTCTCTCCTCTCTCTCTCTCTCTCTCTCTCTCTCTCTTTCTCTCGTCAGTGTTATGGATATGGATTTCTTTTTATTTCTTTACTTTTGCCAGAAATTACTTTTATAAGGGAATATTTATTTTTTTGCTCTTTTTGCAAATGGTAACATATTTTATACACTCGAAATGTATTTATGTCTCCCTTCTTTTACGCTCCCTTCGTGAATGCTACTTTAATGAATGAACCTTGATCTATTTCTCTGTTTTTTTCTTACCAAGAAGACAAATTAACATAACACTAATGGGGCTAAAGCGGCGAATTCCTGATTATGTTCTTGACTATAAAGTTCATTATATGGTAGACTTCCAAACTACCTCTTAAGGTTGGGATTGTAGTGGCCTATTGGAAACGACCCTGCCTGGCGATTTGCTGGACTGGGGTTCGAGTCCCGCTCAAGATCTGTAGTCTCTCGTAATGTCTGTTACCTCCCCATCTTTGGGGTGCCTATAGGTCTACCAGCTGAGTCATCAGCAGCCATTGCCTGGCACTTCCTGGTCCTAGCTTGGGTGGAGAGGGGTCTAGCGCACTATACGGTCAGTCTCTAGTGGATTGTCACTGTCTCTTGCTTTTGCCATTCACGAGTATCCTTTAAACCTTCAAGGACTTGACAATCAACGCAAATTGTCTTTAATCATGAATGATATATAAATCTTTTATTCATTCTCTATTATGATATAAAGGCCTTCAAACTTTATTCTACTACAAAAACTGGATTCCAGGTTTCTTCGTTCTTCCAGATTGGTGAAATAGAACTTCGCTCATTATTACCTAATAGAAATTAAATTCATTGCAACTTGTGTCTAAGAATCAATCTATTCATTTATTATCTTTGGTTATTATCTAAGATTGAAAATTAACAGGAAAATCTCTCATTCTCTCTCATTATATATATATATTATATATATATATATATATTATATATATATATATATATATATATATATATATATATATATATATATATACTGTATGTATATATATACATATATATACACATATATATCTATATATATGTGTGTGTATGTGTGTATATATATATAAATTATATATTTATATAAAGTTTATATCTATATATTGGTATATACCTATATAGTGATATATGCGTAAAACTCACAGGGAAAGGTGATGCTCAAATGCAAAAAAAAAAAAAATTATATTCAGTGAATCCTGACTAGTGTCACTGTATGTATATATATATATATATATATATATATATATATATATATATATATATATATATATATATATATATATATATATATATATACACATTCGTATCCTGCCCTCTCTCTCTCTCTCTCTCTCTCTCTCTCTCTCTCTCTCTCTCTCTCTCTCTCTCTCTCTCTCTCTCTCAATCACTTTCCCTCATATGCCTTGACGATTTTTTGATCCCAGAGAATCCTCGCATCGAAAAGCGGTTTCTATGTTTAGCCAACTTGAAGTTATTCCCACGAATAAGTTACACCCACGAGTAACTTGAGCAAGTGCTGCCCTGGACGAAATTTCTTCCATGATTATTCTCGAATAAACAAAAAAGTCCTTTTTTCGTTTTGCAGAAAATCGTATGTTTTAAGCCCACTGGGATTAACTCACTGATGAGCTCTGTGCCAGAGTACTGTACTGGAATTCTTCAGAGGGCGATATCCAGTTGGCGAGTTTCTCTTGAAGAGAAGGGATGCACTTGCTTCTCTTTAACTTGTTTCAGATGTGTATGTATGTATTATTACTATTATTATTATTACTAGCCAAGCTACAACCCTAGTTGGAAACGCAAGATGCTATAAGCCCAAGGGCTCCAATAGGGAAAAATAGCCCAGTGAGGAAAGGAAATAAGGAAATAAATAACCGATGAGAATAAATTAACAGTAAATCATTCTAAAAACAGTGACAACGTCAAAACAGATATGTCCTATATAAACTATTAACAACGTCAAAAACAGATATGTCATATATAAACAATAAAAAGACTCATGTCAGCCTGGTCAACATAAAAACATTTGCTCCAACTTTGAACTTTTGAAGTTCTACTGATTCAAATACCCGATTAGGAAGATTATTCAACAACTTGGTAACAACTGGAATAAAACTTCTAGAATACTGTGTAGTATTGATCCTTATGATGGAGAAGGCCTGGCTATTAGAATTAACTGCCTGCCTAGTATTACGAACAGGATAGAATTGTCCAGGGAGATCTGAATGTAAAGGATGGCCAGAGTTATGAAAAATCTTATGCAACATGCATAATGAACTAATTGAACGACGGTGCCAAAGATTAATATCTAGATCAGGAATAAAAAACGTAATAGACCGTAGGTTTCTGTCCAACAAATTAATATGAGAATCAGCAGCTGAACACCAGACAGAAAAATACTCAAAACAAGGTAGAATGAAAGAATTAAAACACTTTTTCAGAATAGATTGATCTCCGAAAATCTTGTAAGACTTTCTCAATAAGCCAATTTTTTGTGCAATTGCTGTCGAGAATTACACCTAAAATTTTAAAAGAGTCATACAAATTTAAAGAAACATTATCAATACTGAGATCCGGATGTTGAGGAGCCACAGTCCTTGACCTGCTTACAATCATACTTTGAGTTTTGTTAGGATTCAACTTCATACCCCATAATTTGCACCATGCACTAACTTTAGCTAAATCTCTATTAAGGGATTCACCAACCCCAGATCTACATTCAGGGGATGGAATTGATGCAAAGAGAGTAGCATCATCCGCATATGCAACAAGCTTGTTTTCTAGGCCAAACCACATGTCATGTGTATATAGTATGAAAAGTAATGGGCCAAGAACACTACCCTGTGGAACACCGGATATCACATTCCTATACTCACTATGGTGCCCATCAACAACAACTCTTTGAGATCTGTTACTTAAAAAAATAATTAATAATGCTAAGAAACAACCCACC
>NC_090734.1:145656466-145658966 GCF_036898095.1 Palaemon carinicauda
CGTGATGTGGAAAATCAGATTTTGCTTTGGGATGTATTAAAGCGATTTAGTATCTATAAATTATTACCGGATTCGACTCATCATCAGGATACATTGAGTACATTCACTGGCGAAAATTCTCTCTCTCTCTCTCTCTCTCTCTCTCTCTCTCTCTCAGCTTCAATGACCTTAGATGTCGGGATGCCAGAAAACTCTCAATCAATCGATCAATCAGTCTCTCTCTCTCTCTCTCTCTCTCTCTCTCTCTCTCTCTATATATATATATATATATATGTGTGTGTATATATATGTATGTGTGTATATATATATGTATGTATGTATGTATACATATATCTATATCTATCTATCTATCTATCTATCTATCTATCTATATATATATATATATATATATATCTTACACACACACACACACACACACACACACACACCAACAGCCGTACGTAGACAGATTAGGAATGGAATATCTCCGGGATATTACAGAATTTTATCTCGAAGTAAACGTTCAGTAACCGGATACAAGTAGAATAAATAACTTTAGGCCCATAACCATGCATTATGAGGTGGACTATTTTTTTTCTTTTTCATGTTTCTTATATAGTAACATTTCCTTTAAAAACTATCCAATTAAAAATAACAATTTATTATTATCATGATTATTATTTGTATCTTTTATTTACCTGCAGTCCAGTATGGAAATAGAATTCAGAAGTAAGAAATAAACTAATAAATATAAAATACAACAAAATAGAATAAAATAGAATAAATTGGCTACAGATAAATATGAAGTGACGCTTCTTCAACGTTGTCCACTGAAGCCTTTGCACCAAGTTTTAACTTCTGATGCTATGCTGATTCAGTAATAAGTTTATAACTAGTAAGATCATTCAAGAATCTGATCACAGTGAGACAAGGACGATAAGAATAGTGTAGTATTGAGCCTTATCAAAGGAAAAGGATAATTATTTGCCTGTCTTAAGAAAAAGACAACCTCTTTTTCAAAGTTTAAACATAAATAAGTGTTCTTAGCATAAAGACCTCGTTCTTGGGAAGTGCGCACTTTCTGTAAAGGTTTAAATATTTAAAGCCCGCTCATGAATGGCAGAGGCAAAGGACAGTGGCATTGCCCCAGCAAGCACCACAATGCCTTAGAGACTGACCGTATATACATATGATCAGCCCCCAAGCACCCTCTCCACCCAAGATAGGACCAGGTAGGGCTACACATTGGGTGCTGATGACTCAGCAGATAGACCAATAGGCTTACCCAAAATCACCCATCCTTAGCTCACAAGGATGGTGATGTTGCAGCGACCAAAGAAGCTAATGAGTTTGAGCGGGGCTCGAGCCCCAATCGGGAGATCCCCACTCGGGGACGATACCACATCGGCCACCACAGAATATAATCTTGGGCAACATAAAACAGATCGACAGTGGCAGGGTGTGGCACTGGGTCCAAACAAGGCCTTAAAATAAACAGAATAACTTAGAGATAAAATGAAATACGGGAATAGAAAGGGTCTGGGAATAATGTTGCTTATTTGATCCCCGAGGAGGAAAGCCACTGAAATTTCCCTCCAACTTGGGATATTTGAGCCTATAGAGTTGCCTTAATTAGATTCCACGTCACTGGCCGAGGGGAATTTCATGAATAACGACAAGGCCTCAGAGAGAGGTCAAGCGAAACTTGTAGATGACGCTGTAATATAATCATTTTTTGTGTAGAGAAATACTAAGTCTTCTATAATGATAATATTAATGACATCGACACATAATCAGAAATGTTTACGTAGTTTATTTATTTCCTTATTTCCTATCCTCATGTAGCACTATCAATGCGAATCGCACACTACAATATATTTATCTCGCAACCATACCAATTATATAGTTCGTCGTTCAAACTCTCTCTCTCTCTCTCTCTCTCTCTCTCTCTCTCTCTCTCTCTCTCAATTGTTTTCCATGAAATTAATATATTTATATAGAGATTGTAAAACCAATGACACAAGAATATATTTTAAGACACCCTCTAGCGTCTTTAGCCAATACTGGCCCGATGCACCAATACTGTGACTAAATTAAGATTGTACTGTACATGACCGTGCATTAAAGAATAAAGAATAGACATGATACCAACTTTGCGTCAACAACAACAAATCGTCTTTGACTGTAAGATTAAAAATTGAAAGACAACTTAAAATAGATGAAAACTCGCTAATCTTATTTAGTGTACTGCTCTCATTGTTTGTAACAGAAAATTGAGGTTTTCTTATAGAAAATGGTATCAGGTTCAGAAAGTAGAACCCCAGACTAAACTATTTCTTCTACTTCCCTTTTTTTTCGGGCAATTATCCATTAGATCATTAATTTATATCTTCAACTGATATTCCATCTTTTGCGTTTTTATGAATCAGATAATTTACTCTGCTATATTTTTCAATTATTTACATTGTAATCAATGATATGATATGTCTCATATCTGGCAAATATATCTCACTCACTTGGT
>NC_090734.1:145666466-145668966 GCF_036898095.1 Palaemon carinicauda
ATGAGGTAATCAGTAATGAGATTGCGTATTAAGATTATATCATAAAATCAATTACATTGTTTTTCTCAATTTAAGTGTGCAGTTGGCTTCATTAATTCTGGTACACTTCATGGGAAGCTAGGCAGACGTTAGTGTACCGGAATTAATGAAGGCAACTGTACACAGGACTCTATAGAAATGCCAAACGGGTACCCAAGTGATTTTTGGGAAATATGTTTAATGATTCTAATTGTGATATATGCTGAGGAACTACTATAAATCCTGTATTTTTATGGACTACATTGAGTATGAATTAATGTAAATATCTTGATATATATGATAAATTCATGTTAACATGTAATTAATTTTATTGTATTTTTAATGTAGAATTTGTGGTTAATAAAGATCTATCTATCTATCTATTATCATTATTATTATCATTATTATTATTATCACTTGCTAGGCTACAACCCTATTTTCCTCCCTATAAATAGTATTGCATTTCCAATAATTTGAACTTCGGGGAAGGGAAGGTTCGAGTGCAAAAGACATCCTAAATAATGCAATAACTCTATTGTTCATTGTTCGTTTTCCCCAGTGTGACGTTGACAGGCGTTTTTTTTTTTTTTTTGCACCCATCCTGGAAACCGGGTTAATAATTTGGATTCAGTTAATTACAATGCTTTTAGTGTGATAAGATTAATGGCGAAAAAAAAGTTATATCTATTGATAGAAGTTTAACGAGTCGATAGAGTTTTTAAAACGTCATTAATACACGATTGGCGTGTGGAACGGAAAATGAATAAATGCAAATAAAAAAAAATAATAATAATAATAATAATCTCATGCTTAACTATACAGCTTTTACATACATTGAATATTCTCGCTATGTCCAATTTAAGGCATGATTTAACCATGAAGAAATAAAATAATTTTTCGAATCAAGCGAATATATCTCTCGTTATATGATTTTGAATTTGAATCTTAAAAAATGAGATTCCGAAAAACTTCATCTAATATAACGTATGAAGAAATAGGTTTATTTTTCGCATCACGCAAATATATCTCACTCATTATAAAGTTTTAATTTGAATCTTAAACACTGGGATTCTCCCCCCCCCCCAAAAAAAAAAAAAAATCTAATAACGTGCAAATTGAGCATATTGGAAATACTGTTTTGTTGTAAAAACTACATTATACAACCTGAGGAATACGCCACAAGATAATAACCAAGAACTGATTTTTTTTTATAATATTTAATTATACAAATTAATTCTTAATATGAATTGTAGATAGAATTCCTTATTTTGGCCGCTTAAATTTTTATAATTTCATATAATTAGCGAAGCTCCCAACTCGTATTTCATTTTCTTTTACGCAATCAATCGCGGCTTAAAATCGCTGACTTGGCAAGATTCTGTTCATTAATGAAATTCACGGACTATGATAATGCTGGTAATTGCAACAAAAGTCGGTATTTAACGGCAACATATTATAGGATTGTTTTGCATTCCGGAAAGCTAGAATTTGGCTAAGTGATCTCTCTCTCTCTCTCTCTCTCTCTCTCTCTCTCTCTCTCTCTCTCTCTCGCGAAAGTAAAAACACCCTTTTAAGATTATTAGATCTGTATTTAAGTGTTAAATAACAACGAAAATCTCTCTCTCTCTCTCTCTCTCGCGAAAGTAAAAACACCCTTTTAAGATTATTAGATATGTATTTAAGTGTTAAATAACAACGAAGATCTCTCTCTCTCTCTCTCTCTCTCCTCTCTCTCTCTCTCTCTCTCTCTCTTTGTTTATTCCCATTATCTACCCGAATTCACGTACGTGTTTCTCATACGATAAATTTATATAATTAATTCCTATAATTCTACTGAATTTAATATTTCTCATTAATTCCTATTGAAAAACTTCGAAAATGGCATTTTTTACTTTAATTCTGAGAAATTATAGTAATAGCTTACGTAAATAGAAAGGGATTTTGGACTTGAATAAAACATAGACTTTTATCGAAGATCAGTTATCTATAAATCTATGCAAAGAAGGAAGACATATTGTTTTTCCTAAAAACAAGTAATGTTTTTTTTTTTTTTATATTAAACTAGTTACAGTTTCTATATTCTAAGAATAAACTATTTTACTTTTTTTAAGTAAATGAAACAACTGGATTCTAATAATTTATTCTACATAATTCAATTTAACTGGGTTCTTGATAAAGATTTCTTGTAAATCAGCGCGTATATTATCTATAAATTCAAAAGTATTTTGCTTCTAATACAAATTCCTATAAGAATGTCCTAACATTTCTTGCCTAATTTATAATTAAACTTTGAACAAAAAGTATTTTATTATGTTTTACAATAACCCTACTTATCAATCTATTCGAAATTATTTTGAACAAAAGAAAGTTTTTTTTCTCTTACAATTAAAAACAATTTTCTAACCTTATTTGACGACACTTCCTTTATTCCCATCGAATGAAATTGTTCTCACTAAAACGAAATACAGATTTGGATTGTTTG
>NC_090734.1:145673966-145676466 GCF_036898095.1 Palaemon carinicauda
AATGAGCAGTAACCAGAGAGAGGGATCCACTGTAGTTCTGTTTGGCCAGTCAAGGGTCCAATAACTCTCTAGCGGTAGTACCTCAACGGGTTAATGGAAAAATAATGTTGTTAGGTTGAGAATAAAGGCCTCTAACTTGTAAAGCAATTTCCCTACACTAAAACGCCAATATTTGATGAAAGAGAGGCAAAGGAGAGAGAGAGAGAGAGAGAGAGAGAGAGAGAGAGAGAGAGGTGAATTATATATTGTTTTCCTCCTTTCTCCTCATTCAATATCGTCTTTCCCCTCATTCTCCTCGCCGAGGGTCAGGCGATTTCCCCTCGAATTTCGAGGAACACAAATGCTATAATTTCCCATCGATATCAATTGGGTGAACATTCAGAGATACGTTTCTCCTTTGTTCACAAACCCATACTTATGTATCATGGAACATCTCTCGTTTTCGGCTTCCTATTAAATTATCGTTTCCATGGGGTTCTCTCTCTCTCTCTCTCTGTATATATATACATATATATATATATATATATATATATATATAGTTGTTCTTAATTCCTATTATCAGTCAGAACTTGCCTCCGTGTTTCTTATTCAAACTCATTATATAATTTATTCCTACAATTCTACTTCACTGGTTTTTCTCGGTAATTCGTATTAAACAATTTCAAATATGGCATTCTTTACTTTATTCCGGGAAATTATATTAATAACTAACGTAAATAAAAGAAAATATAATTCTTGTGGTTTCTTTGAAAGTAAGGATTTAACATAACTGGATTTCATTTCAGCTGCGGAAGTTATCCGGAGCGACCGGTTGTGCACGTATATTATTATTATTATTATTATTATTATTATTATTATTATTATTATTATGATTAACAATAACAATATTAATATTAATATTGACATTAACATTAATATTAACATTAACATTAACATAAATATTAACATTAATATTAATATTAATATTGTTAATGTTAATGTTGATATTATTATTATTATTATTATTATTATTATTATTATTATTTATTATTAATTATTATTATTATTATTAGATAAGCTACAACCCTAATTGGAAAAGCAGGATGCTATAAACCCAAGGGTTCCAACAGGGAAAAAAGCCTAGCGAGAAAAGGAAATAGGGAAACATGAAATAGTGTTCCTGAGTATACCCTCTGTATGTCTGTTTATTGAACGATATTAAAGTTGGAGGGAGTTTTGATATAAAGGAATAGACTAAAAATATATGAACATCAGATCTTCAATAAAAAAAAACAAGCTACTATAAACCCACTAAATAATTTATAAAGTGTTATAAATTTCATCGTAACAATATTATGAAATGGACTCATGACCTCATATTTTTATAATCTCAGTACCTTGAATGGAATAAAATTCTCTCATAACTTTTTATAAAAAGTATGTTATAGAATTGATGTGTAAGGAACTCATGACGTTGAATAAAATACCAACTAGAGGGGCACTCAGTAGAGCACAGACCTTTGCCGCGGCAGCTTATTTCTTGACATTTTGCTCAACCTTGACCTTGATCTTTGAGCTTAGCATTTATTAATTGGCGTGGATTTTCATACACTTATATATGAACTCAGAATGAAGTCTCTGTGACAACGATGTCCAAACTTATGGTTGATTACGTGAATTGGACATTTTGGTTGACCGTGACCTTGACCTTTTGACCATGACCTTCCAAAAATGTAATCATATCCAGCCTTTTACATAGCAGTTAATCCCTGCACACTTCATTACTCTACGATAAAAATTGTGGCCAGGAAACCGTTCACAAACATACACGCACACAAGCAAACATACAAACAGAGGCGAAAACATAACCTCCTTCCAACTTCGCTGGCGGAGGTAAGAAACTTGATAAAACTATGATATAGATCTAATAAAAGAGAGGATTAAAAAGTCTAAAGAAATTCATTCTGATAAAGTAAAGCTTCACAGACTTCAAAAGATGTGCGTAAAAGTTTTTCCTTAAACGCTTCTCATTTATCCCAGAGATAATTTTAAATGACTTACAATAACGCCGATTATAAAACATAAACACCAGAATTTATGTGAATATATCTTGGTTTAAAGATATGATACATACATACATACATACATACATACATACATACATACAAAATTAAATATTACATACATACATGCATACATATATACATACAAAATTAAATGTTACATACATACATACATACATATATACATACAAAATTAAATATTACATACATACATACATACATAAATACATACATACATGCATACAAAATTAAATATTACATACATACATACATACATGCATACATACATACAAAATTAAATATTACATACATGTATACCTGCGTGCTCTTACCATACACTTTTCTTGTAACGTAAATCATTGTGCACTTCCTGTGCACGCTCTTTACATTTATATATGTAATTACTTTATTTAAAAAATATCTGTTACACCAGTATGAATCTACAGGAAAACAAATTA
>NC_090734.1:145681466-145688966 GCF_036898095.1 Palaemon carinicauda
GAGAGAGAGAGAGAGAGAGAGAGAGAGTTACAAGGATTTTGGATGTCTCAAACACTTTAGTCCATCTGCGGAGACTCCATTTGCTCTTTGGTAGAGTGATTTAGTTTAAGCATTTAGAGAGTTCTTATGATATTGTCTAACTTATTCTTAAACTCGTTTACCGTGTTACTGTTTACTAAATCTACTAGAAGTCTATTCCGAGAGAGAGAGAGAGAGAGAGAGAGAGAGAGAGAGAGAGAGAGAGCCACAGGGGAACGATAATTTAATAGGAAACCGAAAACGAGAGATGTTCCATGATACATAATTATGGGTTTTTGAACAAAGGAGAAACGTATCTCTAAATGTTCACCAATTGATATCGATGGACAATTATAGCATTTTGTGTTCCTCGAAATTCGAGGGGAAATCGCCTGACCCTCGGCGATGTGAAAGAGGGGAAAGGCGATATTGAATGAGGAGAAAGGAGGAAAACAATATACATAATTCACCTTACTCTCTCTCTCACTCTCTCATCTCTCTCTCTCTCTCTCTCTCTCTCTCTTGGGAGTTGCTTTGAAAGTTAAAGGTCTTGATTCTCGACCTACGCCATTGTTTTCCCTTAACGAATAATAATGTTAAAAACGGCGGTAGAAAGAACATTAATAATTGGAAACAGATTTCTTAGTCATGATTGATTTGAGGTGTTTTGGCATCCTGACATCTAAGGTCCTTGACGCCCAGAGAGAGAGAGAGAGAGAGAGAGAGAGAGAGAGAGAGATTAGTAACGTCATCTTCATATTTTATTTCTCAACATAAGCAGTTTCTCCTGACTAATAATTCTTCCACGTACAGAAAACAAATTGCTCACTGCTACATCGATACTTAGATACCGAATCGTTGATGAAACCCACGTGCATAAGACTTCCAAAACATTTGTTGCTACAAAACCTGACACAGAGGATTCAACAGCACATAATCCCGTACATCTCAGATGGTAAGGCCTTTCCTTACTTATACAGTACAGTCACTCATATAAGTTGATGGATGTCCGGGTTTTTCAGAGAGATTTCCATTTCACCCCATTCTGGACGACAGGTGTCTGGTAGTACCAATAGGGTAGTTGAATATTTGACCGGTTTCGCGCTCCCATACACCTGTCGTCCAGAAGTAGGTGAAATGGAAATCTCTCAAACACCCGGACATCCATCAACTTATATGAGTGACTGTACCATACAAAATGAAACTACCGATGCCCTTCACTCTTGAAGTGCCCCTTGTACCAAAGAGGGCAATTGGAGGCTGTGAGTTACAAAGTAATTTACTTCACACAGCTTTTATTGAACACTGTCCAGGGTTACCCAAGGGGGGGGGGGGTTAAATTAAACTGGTTCGAACTTAATTCTAAATATTAATTGACAAAGGGAAGTGATGCATATTGAATTAAGAATAGAGTTGGCGTTAGTAATAGCCGGATAATTTTCACTTGTTATTTATGATAACAAGTGTTTACTTAGATGTTAATGTTGGCAATATCGAAATCACAAACCACAAAATTCATTTTAGAGAGAGGAAGGGTCACAATAGAAATAGAGGTCAATGCAGAATAAGGAAAATAAGAGCACAAACCTCGAAATTCTTTTCAGAGAGAAGAGGGGTCACAATAAAAATAGAGGTCAATGCAGAATAAGAGCATAAACTTCAAAATTCTAGGTAACTTAATGTGATATTTGGTGAAAATTACAATAATAATAGGAATTATTTTGCTTCACGAGTCGCACTGTGGATTAATGAAGTTCCATTTCATAGTCAATTTTACTTTTCAGCCGATTGGTCCCTCATATTGAAAATTGAACTTTCCTTGTCTATAATTTGTCATCTTTCATCCAAGAGTATAGCCTAGCTTTAATAATAATAATAATAATAATAATAATAATAATAATAATAATAATGTTGAGAACCAAAAAACAAACATCTTGCAAAACACTTGAGAGATATCTTTTTCCAGCAAGTGTTCGTAAATCGGATTTGCTTCCTTTCTAACTGGGAATTTCGAGTTCCGTTTAATATTCAACCTCCGTAATGCAATTGCCTCGATTTCCATTAGGAAATGAAAGCAACCAGCCTTCCAGATTTCAAATTGCGCGCGAGCGAGAGCCCAAGCTGATCTTCTTACATGTGTGTGTGTGTGAGTCTGTCGGTATTTGCGTGCATTTCATTCCATAAATTCTATTGAAGACTAAGGATCGAGTTCATAAGGCATGATTATATGCTTATTAATTAATTCTGTGAATTAACCAGTTTTTTTTTTTTTTATATATATAATTTACTTTGCCTACTGGGTAAGAGTTTTACTTCAGTGTCCAATAGTTATTCCATTCTTATGCTGTGTATGTATCTGAGAGAGAGAGAGAGAGAGAGAGAGAGAGAGAGAGAGAGAGAGAGAGAGAGAGAGAGAGATTAAAAACATAATTGTTAATTTACTATAATAATGAAAAGGGGAAAAGGGAGAGAATTTGCAGCCAGACAATAAAATCACATTAAGAGAGAGAGAGAGAGAGAGAGAGAGAGAGAGAGAGAGAGAGAGAGAGAGAGAGAGAGAGAGAGAGAGAGAGAATGATTTACACCAGTAAATGCACTTAATGTATCCCCAGAGTATGTATCCACAATGTTGAGGTGAACCAGGCCATAATTCATGGATACTGAATTGCGTCTATTGTATTCCAAAGAGAAATCCAATTTTCCCTATTGCGAAGAAACATGCAACGCCACATCTACGTTTCAATAATGTGGTGGAACTAGAGTTTCCCCATTAACGAGATTAAAACACTTCGTAAAAACAAAATATTTTTATTACATTTCAAAATGAAAATAAAAAATACTGCGACAGAAAGGAAAATTATTCGTAATTTTTACCAAATTAGATTCATAAATATTTTACAAAAGCTGGAAACCAACTCTTATTTTATTCGATAAACAAATTTAAAGATCTCAGAGGCAATGCCATTTTTCTGCTACAATAGTTTCCTAAGCCCTCTATATATATATATATATATATATATATATATATATATATATATATATATATATATATATATATATATATATATACTGTATATATATACACACACACAAACACACACACACACACACACATATATATATATATATATATATATATATATATATATATATATATATATATATATATATATAAAAGATGTATGTGTATGTATACATATGTGTGTGTATGTGTGTATATATACACATACACTGCATACCTTTATATATATATATATATATATATATATATATATATATATATATATATATATATATATATAAACATATATGTATACCGGTAGTAGCACTAATAAATAATATGTCTCTGGAAGACTGATTTATTTATTTCTTTATACCTAACAATAATCTACATGCCCTTACCTTTTCCTTAAAATTAAAGCCATACGAGTTATTATTATTATCATTGTTATCAATCATATTGTAACAACAAGAGCAGTAATTGTACCAGTTGGCACTTTACCACTACTACTGTAAACAATCAATTAAGAGATTTATTTTCCTCCATTTGGTGACAGAAAAAAATATTCATATAAAAATATTCCTCGACTTCATTTGTGAATTGTTTTTGGAAAATACAGGTATATGCTGAAAAACTGCACACTGTTAAAACCCGTAATTTCAATCGAAAATTCTCTATGAAAATATACTGTTCTCAACTATATTTCAGTAAAATATAGGGACCGTAATTTTACCAAAATTTTTTATTATCTTTTACGGATTGGTGACCGTCATATCACTCATTTAAAGGTTTAAAGGCCGCTCATGAATGCAGGACAACGCCCTAGAGACTGACCCTATATAGATATGATCAGCGCCCAAGGCCCCTCTCCACGCAAGCTAAGACAAAGTAGGGCCAAGGTAATGCCTGCTGGTGACTCAGCAGATAGGCTTATAGGCTCCCCCAAACCCCTCCATCCTTAGCTCACAAGGATGGTGAGGTTGCAGCAACCAAAGGTACTAACTAGTTTGAGCGGGACTCGAACCCAGGTCTAACATTCACCAGTCAGGGAAGTTACCGCATTGGCCACCACAACCTTTAGTTTTACGCCGATTATATCCTGGAATAAATGTTGCCAGGCATTTACCGTTTTTTACTGCAAATTTTTACCCGGGATAAATCATCCTCCTTCATATAGATCGTTAGCTTTTTTTTATCAAACAAAAAAACAAAAATAATAAAAAAGAAAATAACTCCAAAGCCGGTAACTGGACCATTTAAAATATACAAAAATGAAGAATGAGAAGAAATCATTTTTACGGACGTTTAGAGAATGTTCTGTTCGCCTGTTTTAATGGATGCCAGTCAGTCAGCCTTGTCGGCCAGGAAAAAGTCCGACGAGTAATCTGGAGCGTTGGGACTTTCAAATTCACCTTTAAAAATGTGAATTTTAAATAAGTAATATGTTCTGAGCGTCCAAAGATTTTCAATTTTATGTTGCTAGTGAATTTTATCTTTATTTTCTTTTTTCTATTCTATTGGAAACATTTATACCATGTGCTTAGTGTGTGTGTGTGTGTGTGTGTGTGTGTGTGTGTGTGTGTGTGTGAGAGAGAGAGAGAGAGAGAGAGAGAGAGAGAGAGAGAGAGATTGATTATTAGATATTACCTGGCATCATAACAGCGATAGTCATTGTTGAGAGAGAGAGAGAGAGAGAGAGGAGAGAGAGAGAGAGAGAGAGAGAGAGAGAGAGAGAGAGAGAGAGAGAGAGAGAGAGAGAGAAATATTATTTTTAGATATCATCTGGCATCATATCAGCAATGGTCATTGATAGAGAGAGAGAGAGAGAGAGAGAGAGAGAGAGAGAGAGAGAGAGAGAGAGAGAGAGAGAGAGAGAGAGAGATTGATTATTAGATATTACCTGGCATCATAACAGCGATAGTCATTGTTGAGAGAGAGAGAGAGAGAGAGAGAGAGAGAGAGAGAGAGAGAGAGAGAGAGAGAGAGAGAGAGAAATATTATTTTTAGATATCATCTGGCATCATATCAGCAATGGTCATTGATAAGAGAGAGAGAGAGAGAGAGAGAGAGAGAGAGAGAGAGAGAGAGAGATTATAATTATTATCATTAGATATTACCTGGCATCATATCAGCAATGGTCATTGATGAGAGAGAGAGAGAGAGAGAGAGAGAGAGAGAGAGAGAGAGAGAGAGAGAGAGAGATTAATTCGAGAACTTTAAAGTGGTAATTTCACGGAACTGCCCATCTTTGAATATTCAATGTTTCTGTAAGTGTACTTCTGAAATTAAGTACCTCGGGATGAGTCGTTTTCATTAACTAGTCAATTTTCATTTTGTGAATCAAGAATTATTTAAAATCAGGAATTGTTTAACACTAAATATTATCACAAATGGAATTTTGTATTTCAAGTTGTAACACGTTAAAAGACTAGATTCTTTGCTAACTAAAAGATCTTATGAGACAAATCACTTTACATATGTATTTAGGTCACATTTTCATAGTACCAATGCCTAAATTATGTCTATTTGATAAATATGAAAACCAAATATAAATAAATAGTATGGATTTAATTCCCCCAAAACTAACTTGAATCAGAGGGCATCATTTGACTGGGTACTGTACTGTATCGTACACTTAGATTCAAAAGTCCGCCGACACTCAAGGGGAATCGTTCGTCAGAGGTCTCTAGTGTTACCATGACAAAACAAAGAAAGAGTTGGTCTTCTTACTACCTTCAAGGAAATGGGCGGAGACTTGTCCAACCTCAATAAACGCTTAAAAACATTACAAATCGAGTTGCCATATTTCATTCTGTGGTGTCATTTGTCCCTCGAGTATTCACTACAAATACATAAAACACACACACACACACACACACACACACACACACACACGCGCGCATATATATATATATATATATATATATATATATATATATATATATATATATATATATATATATATATATATATATATATATATATATATATAATATTACTTTTAATATTCTTTTGAGGAGCCCAGTAGACACTTTCAATGAATGGGTAGGTGGCTGGGGGAGGGGGGGCGCCTAGGTAGTGGGGGGGATTACTCCTCCCCCGGGCAGTCCGACACTGAAGAATTTGAGGAAACAAGGAAGTCATTTGTATTTTAGAGGTTGTGGAAAAAGGTTAAGAAATTCTTGATACAACTTGTAAAATATTGTATCATTGCCTCAATCTAATTTGATAACTGTTAATGTTCCATGAAATATTGCTAACCTAATTCATAATTAGTTCATTTGTAGTACCTAGTAACAACCGAATAAATAGCCTTTGTTGTTCTAAAGTTGATTAGTAACCAAAGTTAACTATTAACTTTGAATAATAAATAATCTGTGATGGAAACAGTAAATACTGATGACTGCATAGCCCTTTGAATACAATCAGAATTTAGTTTATTGAATCGAAAAGGAATTGTATTGCGGTAAATGAAACCACTATTACATTCTAGCAAAACCTTTGAGAAATTTGCTTTATTGATAAATCATATATAAAAGTCTCTTGTCCTCGGAACGACATAATTTTCCGAGATTTTGTAATGAAAGTAAGAAATACTAATTTTCCCGTTATATATTCTCTAATTTTCCAAAAATATATAAGTACAAGGGGCATGAGCACAAAATGATTTCCTACACTAATACCTCGGTTGTAAGTTATCAGTGATTATGTAATTACTAGTAGCTTTATCTTAAGAAAATTACGTAGCTTGATTACGCTGACTTCTAATAATCGTGATTCAAACAGGCGTAAGTCTCCATGATCAAGCTCTTATTTGTGTTCCTTTCATTCATTCTTTATTCATTCATTTATTAAACGTCCTCGGTATTTCTAAGATAAATGACCTTCTTTGCCAGTATTCGTCTTAGGCCGTCAATTTTAGTTCCTTGTTTCTCACTATTCCTCCACATAAGAAATCTCTCCTGAGCGGCAGCAAGAAACACCTGCACTTGACCATTCAAACCTGGAACCTTTCGAAATTTGTGTGAAGCCAAAACGAGATATTCCTTAGCTGGATTCAAAAATAAGGAATTTTGAGCACTATTTCACTCACATTTTTTATGCAATTTCAATCATATTCCTTTATAATTATTTCAGTTAACGAAGATATCTTGGTTGATTTTAAAGCAAACGGGTAAATTATCCTACAGAGTACTTTCGTAATGAGCATATTAATTGGAAAACTTGTGGTATGTGGAGGACTACAGAACATAATGATCTATAGTAACTAAATAGTATAACTTCGAGCCGGACAAATGTTGGAGTAAGGATTCTTTCTAACGAATCCTTCAAACCCTCATAAGACAACAACTCTCTAATTACAGCTATTATTATTCCAAAATCTACCATTATGTGGATGGGCATTTAAGTCTAACAAAATAATCCCGTTATCTCTACTCGATGATAACTATCTCCAATTTTGCCAAAGGGCCTCAGTAATT
>NC_090734.1:145696466-145708966 GCF_036898095.1 Palaemon carinicauda
GATGCTTTTTAACTTTGGATTATCTTAGTTTCTAGATCAGGATTTGTTACATTGTAGCGAAATTAAATGAGATTATTCTCAAGACGTTAAAATATTAACCTAAAAATTCTAATTCTGCTTTTTCATAAAAGATTCGTACTGTTTTGAAAGTCAAATTTGCATACGATAACAGCATGCCAAATGTATTTGCTTTTGGTTGCAAAAATTATAATCTATTCAGAGAATAAATTAATATTTCAGTATATAGAAAAGCTTCTATTAGTTGGATGAAAAAATAATGGTATATTTCAGAAAATAGATTCAATTCTGATTATAAAAACAGCTTATTTGGTTTCTGACTAAGTAATTATATTCTGGTCGTGGCTTGGAACTTTTGATAATTCAATTGTATTAATTCACTGTCTGTTTCATATCAGAAATGGTATTTTCACGAACAATCCAAATCTGTATTTCGCTTTAGTGAGAACAATTTCGTTCGATGGGAATAAAGGAAGTGTCGTCAAATAAAGTTAGAAAACTGTATTTAATTGTAATAGAAAAAAAATTTTCTTTTATTCAAATCATTTTGAATCTATTGATATATAAGATTATAAAACATTATAAAATAACGTTATGTTCAAAGTTTAGTTATATATTGGGCAAGAAATTTTTGGTATTTCTTAGAGGAATTGGCACTAGTAGCAAAATATATTTGGAAATATAATTAATATTTAAGTTTATTTTTATAAAATCTTTATCAAGATTTCATTTAGATTAAAATATTAGAATACATTCTTAGAGTACATAAATTTGATTTAGTTCTAAATAAAAACAAATTTTTCAAGATATTTAAAATAAATTCTTAGAGTACATAAGTTCGATTTAGTTCTAAATAAAAAAAAAACTAAATTTTAAAGATATTAAGAATAATTTCTTAGAGTACATAATTTCGATTTAGTTCTAAATATAAACAAAAATTTTAAGATATTTAGAATAAATTCTTAGAATAGAGAAACTCTATCTAGTTTAAAATAAAAACATTACATGTAATTAGGAAATACAATATGTCATCGCTCTTTGTACAGAAAAATAGATAACTGAACTGTGGTAAAAGTCTACTTTTTATTCAAGTACAAAATTCCCTTTCGCTTGAGAAATTGGAAACGGGAAAAGTGATTTTCCAACAAAATGCTGTAACTATTCCCACCACTCTCTCTCTCTCTCTCTCTCTCTCTCTCTCTCTCTCTCTCTCTCTCTCTCTCTCTCTCTCTCTCTCTCTCTCTCTCCGTTTTAGATTACAGCATTGTTTTCTTCGCCAGAGGCCGAAACATCTGAACATTTTTCTTAGTCCAAAGTTAAAATTCATAGTTTGGGAATAGCTTTGTCTCCGCTTTCTAACCATTTTTTTTTTTATGCTGTTGTTTCAGGTGTTGGTAGCCTGGAAAGAGTGTATTGTTTATATGCTTTGTTTATTTTTTTATACGTTTTTAGGTCATAGGTCATAAGGAAATTTAAAATTCCTCGGATTTCATTTATTTATTTATTAATTTTTTTTTTTTTTTGGTAGCACCTGATGTGTAATTTCTTTCCTGTGAGAAGTTAATTTGTTAATTAACCTCCACTAAATAATCTGGCCTAGTTATTAGGAATCTATAAACAAGATCCATAATTTAGTGCAATATAAGCATCAAAACTAATATCTTGATAATTCAGAATGAATAAGTAAATGAAGTAAAAGATAATCAAGTGAATAAATAGGAAAATAAGTAAAAAACAAAAAACCCAATAAATAAATAAATGAGAAATACATAAATCAATAAATGGATAAATGTATAAATAAAACCTAAAAATATATGGCAGTGCGCTCGAGAGTAACCCGAGGCTATGGAAATAAAATCCAAATCAGTTGAAGGTCATTTTAATTGGCTATGGCATAAACCATGAATTGGGAATGGTGCCTAAATTGTCCCTTTGGGCTCAGACAAATGGCAACACCCATTTGAATTAAACTAAATATAATAAAAATACGAGCAGGCACACACACACACATACAAACACACACACACACACACACACACACACATACACACACACATATATATATATATATATATATATATATATATATATATATATATATATATATATATATATATATATATATATATAAAATAACCGACAATGTATGAAAAATAAAATTCATTTAGCTTTCGAAGGGACCATCTCCCTTCTACTTCAGAAAACATTTAGTTTTCTGAAGAGAAAGGGAGATGGTCCCTTCGAAAGCTAAATAAATTCTATTTTTCATACATTGTCGGTTATTTTATTTATCATAAATACACGGAAAATGGTGTATTTTAATGTAAATATATATATATATATATATATATATATATATATATATATATATATATATATATATATATATATATATATATATATATATATATATATATATATTAATTTGTTGGCCAGGAACGTACGGTCTAATATATTTTTTTTCTTTCTGATCTAGATAATAATGTTTGGCACCGTCGTTCAGCTAGATCGTTATGGATATTGCATAAGATTTTTCATAACTCTGACCAAGCTTTGCATTCAGATCTTCACGGTCAGTACCATCCTGTTCATAAGACTAGGTATACAGATAATTCTAACAAGGCCCAACACTACACAGTATTCTAAAAGTTTTATTCCGGCCGTGAATAAGTTGTGGAATGATCTTACAGATTCTTACAGACGTTTTCCTGGAAGAGGCCCTAGGGGGCCTGTGGCTCCAGTATGGTAGCCAGGACACTATGTGGGTGGTGGTGGCACGTGGTGTTTATCTGAACTTTATAATTGAATTTTTGATCCTGTGTTTTCCAAAATTTATCAAGTCTTGACTCAAACTGTGTAACTGTCTATGAGTGTACCACCTCGTCCGGCAAATTGTTCCAAACGTTAACCACACGGTTAGGGAAGGAGTATTTGCAACTGTTCAGCCTGGCTCTTCTCTTGAATAATTTCTTATCATGGCCCCTTGTCACACTATCCTCCCTCATCCTGAAAAGACCCTCAGTACGCTCCGTATCATACTTGTTGTTGACGATCTTAAATGTTTCAATCTGATCTCCTCTCGATCTCCTGTACGCTAATGATGATAGATCTAATCTCTTAAATCTCTCTTCATATGGCTGTTCCTTGAGACATGGCACCAGTTTCGATGCTCTCCTTTGCACATTTTCTATTGCGTTGATATCCTTGGTAAGATGTGGGCACCACACTTGGTTGGCATATTCTAGGTATGGCCGTACCAAGGATGTGAAGAGAGGCTTAAATGTTGCCGGTTCCAGGTGTACAAATGTTCTCCTAATGAGGCCCACTATCTTATTTGCCTTCTCTATTTTCTCACCCAGATGGTCAGCAAAAGTAAGTTTGTCGTCTATGACTACACATGATGTAGCCATTATCGTCTACTGAAGTGTTGCCAATTCTCATGTATTTGCTCTTCTCTGGATGGAAGAACAAAAGCCATTTCTCTGTCCATTTTATAAGCTCGTCTAGGTCCCAGTGCAGTATGTTACAATCTTCCACATCCTGAATCCTCCCAAAATGGTAGCTGAATTGGTGGAACTTCAAAAAGTTCAAACTTGTAGCGAATGTTTTATGTTGAACAGACTGACATAAGTCTCTTTTTATAGTTTATATCTGAAATATCTATTTTAATTCTGTTAATATTCTTTAGATATTTTATTTGCATTGTTCATTACTTCCCTCGTAGTTTATTTATTTCATTATTTCATTTCCTCGTTTGACTATTTGTCCCTGTTAGAGCCAGAGGGCTTATTGCATCCTGCATTTCCAACTAAAGTTATAGTTTACCTAATAATAGTAGCAATATAGGTTTTAAAGGCTTAATGGCCGCCCATAACTGGCAGATGCAAGGGACAGTGACATTGCCATATGAAGCAGGACAATGCCCTAGAGACTGACCATATATATATATGTGATCAGCGTCCAAGCCCCCTCTCCACTCAAACTAGGACCAAGGAGGGTCAGGCAATGGCTGTTGATAACTCAGCAGACAGACCTATAGGCTCCTTCAAACCCCAATCCTTAGCTCACAAGGATGGTGAGGTTGTAGCGACCAAAGGAACTACCGACTTTGATTGGGACTCGAACCACAGTCTGGAGATTAATCAGGCAGAGACGTTACCAATAAGGGCCCCCACAACCAGAGGCTTATCTTCAATCTCAGCGTCAACGACTTTAGATGTCAGGATGCCAGAAAACTTTAAATCAACCAATCAATTATCTTCAATCACTGACTTGGAGCTATATTACGACCGTGTTTTCCATCAATCGTGAACGTCAAACCAGTTGTATCTTTATCAGTAACCGATATCTTTCAGTTTCTCATCTTCGTGACAGGTGTGTGCTTCTTGTTTCTAATAAACTTGAAAGAAATTACCATTGCGGAGTTGTTTATGAGCAATGAACGGCGTTTAAACTGTGCTATTAAAAAGATTATGACATTCGCTTGTCTTTTGTTTGAATCCATTAAGATTAGGCGATGCATAATTCAGGACACGCGAGACAGATTTATTCAAGTTTCCTTTCTTTTAAACGTGTTATTGTCACTATTATTGATGCTACTTTTCGTAAATTCTGCTGGTTTTTGTATTAACAGTATTACTAATATCTGTTAGCATTATCATTGAGATGTCTCTTAGATGCGTTATAAGAAAACATTAATCACTCTGAAAAAATTGATGTAAATAAAAACTGTCAATATCAATATTATTATGAAATCATTAATCACTCTGGAACAATTGATGTAAATAAAAACTGTCGATAATAATATTATCATGATTTTATTAATCACTCTGATACAACTGATGTAAATAAAGATTCGATATTAGTAATGTTATAAAAGTATTGCTTACTCTTCTTGGAACTAATTGATATAAATGAAAATTGTTGATATTATTATCATTATAAAATCATTAATCACTCTGAAACAATTGATGTAGAAAGGTATCGATTTAAGGAATATTATAAAAGTATTACTTGCTCTCAAATAATTAATGTACATTAAAAACTTTCAATATTAAAATCATCATAAGATTATTAATCACTCTGAAACAATTGATGCAAATAAAAAATCGATATTAGTCATATTATAAAGATATTGATCCCTCTGCAACAAGCAATGGAAATAATAACTGCGGATATTATTATTACCCTTATTTTTCCTATCATTATCATTATTATTGTTATCAACCGCTATAGCACATTATTTAGAAAAAAACCCTGTGTTGATACTATTATTATTATTATTATTATTATTATCATTATTATTATTATTATTGTTGTTGTTGTTGTTGTTGAAATCTTCTTTATATAAAAAATGGATAGGTCAAAATACCTATGTTTGGTCTTATGCAATATCGTTCTTAAATACACTGGCAACGAAATGCCCAGCAGTCGAGTGGTTTATAATTGGTCTGAATAAATGAATATGAATTCCCAGACTCAAAACACCTTTTAAGTGGTCCCCAAGTTTCCTAGTAACCAAATTCTATTTTTATCAAAACAGAGCTCCATCTATTCGTATTGCAATCTATATGCAGCTAATCCTAAGCCACATTAGTCTTTTTTTAAGTGCCACCATAATCGCGGTACAGTATGTTAAAAAATTGCGATACCAGATTTCAGTGATTTTCGTTCGAATGTCACTAACTGGCAACTCTTACATTCTTCACATCTATAATGAGACCAGCTTCCAATAACGAAACATTTTGAAACTTTGCTCAATAAAAGACGATGAAATTCTACATAACAAGTGACCAACGCTGCCTCATACATACACATGTTTATAAATTAAAATATAAGATTTAATACTAAGTGGCAACTTGTGTACAACGCTTGTCCAATATGAATATGAAAAAGTATCACCAATTTTCTTGCATACTGTACTACTGAGAGATTAATAGTAATCCTCCGGTTCTTTCTATCCTTTATGACTGTGTCATTGCAATATCCCCCAAAAATAACGATTTTTTCCTAAAGTCCAGGTTTCAAAGAAGCATCGTGTTAATTATTCAGTTGTGAAAATAACTATCAATATATTTTCATCAACATTCTGGAGATTTTATTATCCAGATTCTGTAAAGGCTTTAATCGGAGATAGTTTTACTGTTTATTCAATCCGAATGTTCATGAAACGGAAAAGTAAATAACACGATTTTACGCAGTAACTTCGAATTTCCTCCAAACCGTGAAATTGCGCAATTAGCAATCCACAAAATCTTGATCACTCCTTCTATATCCTTCTCTCATTTCACTCTTTACTACATTGATAATGTTTCTTTATATATAACTTCTTTAATTTTTTAGGTGTGATTTTAAATTGCAGATATACTTTCGAGAAATACATTCGATTTTTTTCTTCTTCAACATATGTAAGCATACACACAAACACACACACACACACACACACACACACACACACATATATATATATATATATATATATATATATATATATATATATATATATATATATATATATATATATATATATATGCATTTATACTGTATACATATGTGTCTACATATGTATATATACACAACGACAAGTGCAGTCATTTCTAGCACACTGCAGGACAAAGGCCTCAGACATGGCAATTCAAGTCTGGGATTTGTCCAGTTTTCATCACCACGCTGCCCAGTGCGGATTGGTGATGGCAGATTTTCGTCTGATCGCTCGCAGCATACCAACCAAGTAAGGGTTGCCCTGACTAATACAGCTTTACTGATCATGGCGATGCGCAAACCCTTTCACCACTAGAGCTATCCACACTAACAAAGGGATGTGTCTGCTATATATATATATATATATATATATATATATATATATATATATATATATATATATATATATATATATATATATATATATATATATGTATGTATATATATATATATATACATATATATATATATATATATATATATATATATATATATATATATATATATGTATATATATATATATATATATATATATATATATATATATATATATATATATATATATATACATAGATATATAAGTAAAAAGATAAAAAGATAAATAGATGCAAACTTATATTATTATTATTATTATTACTATCCAAGCTACAACCCTAATTGGAAAAGCAAGATGCTATAAGCCCAGGGGCTCCAATAGGGAAAAATAGCCCAGTGAGGAAAGGAAATAAGGAAATAAATAACTGAAGAGAACAAATTAACAATAAGTCATTCTAAAAAAAGTAATGTCAAAAGAGATATATCATATATAAACTATTAACAACGTCAACAACAAAAATGTCATATATAAACTATAAAAAGACTCATGTCCGTCTGGTCAACAAAAAAGCATTTGCTCCAACTTTGAACTTTTGAAGTTCTACTGATTCAACAACACGATTAGGAAGATCATTCCACAACTTGGTAACAGCTGGAATAAAACTTCTAGAGTACTGCGTAGCATTGAGTCTTATGATGGAGAAGGACTGGCTATTAGAATTAACTGCCTGCCTAGTATTACGAACAGGATAGAATTGTCCAGGGAGATCTGAATGTAAAGGATGGTCAGAGTTATGAAAAATCTTATGCAACATGCATAATGAACTAATTGATCGACGGTGCCAGAGATTAATATCTAGATCAGGAATAAGAAATTTAATAGACCGTAAGTTTCTGTCCAACAAATTAAGATGAGAATCAGCAGCTGAAGACCAGACAGGAGAACAATACTCAAAACAAGGTAGAATAAAAGAATTAAAACACTTCTTCAGAATAGATTGATCACCGAATATCTTAAAAGACTTTCTCAATAAGCCAATTTTTTGTGCAATTGAAGAAGACACAGACCTTATATGTTTCTCAAAAGTAAATTTGCTGTCAAGAATCACGCCTAAAATTTTGAAAGAGTCATACAAATTTAAAGAAACATTATCAATACTGAGATCCGGATGTTGAGGAGCCACCGTCCTTGACCTACTTACAATCATACTTTGAGTTTTGTTAGGATTCAACTTCATACCCCATAATTTACACCATGCACTAATTTTAGCTAAATCTCTATTAAGGGATTCACCAACCCCAGATCTACATTCAGGGGATGGAATTGATGCAAAGAGAGTAGCATCATCTGCATATGCAACAAGCTTATTTTCTAGGCCAAACCACATGTCATGTGTATATAGTATGAAAAGTAATGGGCCAAGAACACTACCCTGTGGAACACCGGATATCACATTCCTATAATCACTATGGTGCCCATCAACAACAACTCTTTGGATCTACTACTTAAAAAATCAATAATAATGCTAAGAAACGACCCACCCACTCCCAACTGTTTCAGTTTGAAAACAAGGGCCTCATGATTAACACGGTCAAAGGCAGCACTAAAATCAAGGCCAATCATACGAACTTCCCGACCACAATCAAGGGATTTCTGTACTGCATTGGAGATTGTAAGAAGGGCATCACATGCTCCAAGGCCTTTACGAAAACCAAATTGCAAACTAGGGAATAGATGATTACCTTCAGCAAACCTATTAAGACGTTTTGCCAGAAGAGCTTCAAAAACTTTAGATAATATGGGAGTTATGGAAATTGGGCGGTAATCAGTGGGACTTGAGCTACCACAAACACATTTACATAGAGGAGTAACATTACCAATTCTCCAACAAGTGCTAAAAGCTCCTCTTCTTGCTAACTTGCGTAAAATAACTGATAACTTTGGAGCTAAGAAATCTGCTGTCTTTATAAAAAACAAAGGAAAAATACCATTAGGGTCTACACCTCCATAAGCATCAAGGTCCATCAACAGAGCTTTAATCTCACGAGATCGAAAAGCTAAACTAGTTAGTTTAGCCTCAGGAAAACAGGAATGAGGAAGTTCAAGTTTTTCATTACTCTGTTTACTGTCAAAAACATCAGCCAAAAGGGTTGCCTTTTCCTTTGGACAGTGAGTGACTGAGCCATCTGGTTTAAGTAAAGGAGGAACTGTTGCATCTACACCAAAGAGTACAGATTTAAGGGTAGACCACCATTTATGTTCCTGAGTTGTACCAGAGAGGGTTTCTTTTATGATTAAATTGTACTCCTTTTCAGTTGAGGCATAAACTCTCTGAGCAAAAGCTCGAAGCTGAGTATAGTTGTTCCAGGTCAAATCTGATCTGTTACCCTTCCAAAGGTGATAGGCTTCCTGCTTCTCCAAATAAGATATAAACTTAACAATGTCTGCACGGAGACCAGCGACATTTACATGCGTTTTAAATCCACTTGGCTACGCAAATGTAATCGAAAAAAACGCTGCATAATTCGAAAATTCTGTGCTCAAAATATTCTCTGTCACATTTCGTTTATCTTTTTAAGTGATGAAGATGTTGAACCTTCAAGAGAATCTTTTAAAATTTTGGTAAAACTATCATTTTTTCTTCCTATTATTATTATTATTATTATTATTATTATTATTATTATTATTATTATTATTATTATTATTATTATTATTATCGTTACCAATATCGTTATCGTTATCGTTATCGTTATCCTTATTATTATTATTATTATTATTATTATTATTATTATTATTATTATTATTATTATTATATGAAAGCTTCATTTCTGTTGAAATATTACAGCCTGTTTACAACAATTGCCGCCAAAGCAAGCAAACGCTTAAAGTCTTGAAGCGTAATTAGTTCCACTGGGAATTCCAAAAGCAGTTTACAATATGGCACTGATTTAGTGTCAAGTTGACCGAGTGCGCAATTGGGTTCTTCGTCCAAGTGGTTTACTTGAGGTAATTTCAACTATTTGTTTAAGACAAGCTGGGAAGTAGAAGCTCTAGCTCTGGCATTATATTTTCTTGATGAATAAGAAATTTTATTTATCTAATCTATCTATCTATTTATACATACATATATATGCATATATATATATATATATATATATATATATATATATATATATATATATATATACATATACGTACACACACACACACACACACACATATATATATATATATATATATATATATATATATATATATATATATATAGATAGATAGATAGATATATGGCTAAGGACTATGAAGCGAGAAGTAGGAGATAAAGACGACTGGCAAAATCTATTTGAGGCCCTTTGCACCCATAGGCATAGAACGAGATGATATATATATCTATATATATATATATATATATATATATATATATATATATATATATATATATATATATATATATATATATATATATATGTATGTATGTATATATATACACATATATCTATATATATAATTATATACAAACACACACCTATATATATATATATATATATATATATATATATATATATATATATATATATATATATATATATATATATATGCAAATAACACCCGAATCAAAAGCAAATTTCTCGCAATGAAAATTTTCGTACATAAATACATTTATAAAATTCATCATCGGTTCTTTACGCTTAAACCCCCCCCCCCACCACCACCACACACACTAAGGTTTCCCCTTTTATCCCTTCCAAGATATTGGAAACATTTAGTTCAAGCATCTTTGCCATACACTTCAAATGATCTCAAACATACAGTCTTTTTACCTCAATTATCATACTCGAATTTCGAGGAGATCAAACTATTTCAAATTACAGGTTAACCTTTACGACTATAACCTATAACCTATCTACGTTTATACATAATATAGCACTTACCTTCTATCGCTTGCTATCACCGTTGAGTCGTATTCTATGTTGTGTCCGAGGAAAATCTCGTTAGTCTGAAATGTGATAGAATGTGATAGATTTTACAATATATTACATTTATGGACATGAGTCGTGGTATTACAATGAAACAATATTCAACAGATTTTGTAGATTTGATAACAAAGTCTTCAGAAGAATAATGAGAGTGAAATGGCAGGGCAAGATTAGAAACAAAATTACAAGAGAGATTACTCGAGTGTCATATGTGGATGAGATCATGGTGAGGGGTATATGGAGATGGTTTGGTCATGCTCTTCGCACTCCCCACGAGAGATTAGGTCACAAAATTTTCAACACAGCTCCACAAGACACTAAAAGAGTTGAAAGACCCATGCCTATATGGCTGAGGACTATGAAGCGTGAAGTAAGACTGATTAATATAGATGCATTGATTTAAAAGCACAAGATACAAACAAGTGGCGAACATGCAAACTTGTAAGGAATTTATCAAAATTTTCAGGAATGACTAAAGAATTAAAAATTACTTTACGTATTTTAAGGCTGCTTTTCTGGTCCTACACAGCAGGGGAACCCTACTCTATACAGAAACTTCACATTCATTTTATTATGTTCGTTTCAAAGCTTTCAAAATTTAACACCGCATATTGCTCGTTTGTTGTCAAATCCACACTATCGAAGTATTTAGTGAACAAAAAACTATTCAATTACTTCTTGAAACCCTTAATATCTTTACATAGATGAATTATGAAAACCTTTATATGTTATAAATATTACAAAATACAAAGTACATTTGAAACTATTAGTCTTTCGGAACAACATAATAAAGATATCTATTAAAGCATTCGTAGAGGCAATACAATTTCCTTTTCCAGAAACTATTGATAATGCAACTTGTAGGCTACTCATATCATATTCAAAAGCATTATTATCAATATTTCAAAATTATCAAATGACGCTGTATACCCACTATTATTATTATTATTATTATTATTATTATTATTATTATTATTATTATTATTATTATTATTATTATTAGCTAAGTTACAACCCGAGTTGGAAAATCAAGATACTATAAGCCCAAGGGCTCCAACAGGGAAAAATAGCCCTGTGAGAAAAGGATATAAGGAAACAAGTAAACGATATGAGAAATAATGATCAATTATGATGAAACATTTTCAAAACAGTAACAACATCAAAACAGATATTTCATATTATGAACTATGAAAAGACTTATGTCAGCCTGTTCAACATAAAAACATTGGCTGTAAGTTTTGAACTTTTGTAACGGTTTTGAAACCTTATTTTGAGCTAGAATAATAATGTACATTCATATTATAATGGTTTCGATTTCCCGCGAGGAATTTGCTTTTTTATCTTTTAACTCAAGTAATGACATATTTTCACAAGCACCGACTATCTACTCAAAATAATAAGGGTGAAACTTTGAACGATGTAGAGTCGATATTTTACGATTATGACTTTGCAAATTATATATCATACAGCGATATATTCAAATACATACTTTCTGTATCTGGTAATTTGTCTGAGAATGTAAAAGTTTTTGCAACATGAAAATATTACATTTTGAGGGCCATTTTCAAAGATAGAATAATCTAGTTCAATATTCACACACGTACAATATTCCTCATACATTTACATGGTTAGATTTTTTCCTTTATCATAATATGATTAGAAAGGAAACTATAAGAGAGATTACTCAGGTCCCATATGTGGATGAGATCAGG
>NC_090734.1:145721466-145728966 GCF_036898095.1 Palaemon carinicauda
TACTTTAAGACCTTAGCTTGACACCATGAAACCCAAATATATTAATTCTGTTTTGAAAAATTCACACTTACTAATCTTTACCCTTAAGTTATGTTGTCTTAATCTCTGTAGTACTAGTTCTAACTTACGTAGATGTTCTTCTAAGGTGTTGGAAAAGATTACAAGATCATCCATATAGGCATGCAATATATCCCCTAACAAGTCTCCAAACACTATGTTAATCATTCTTGTAAATGTTATAGGAGCACAACGTAAACCAAAAGGCATCCGTAAAAATTCATAATGTCCCCTGGCTGTGCTGAAGGCTGTGTATGGGATACTATCTTCTTCTAGTGATATCTGGTGAAAGCCTTTAAGTAAGTCCAAACTGGTAAAATATTTATTCTGACCTAACAAAGACAAAATATCGTCAGTACATGGCACTGGGAATCGATCAGGGATCGTTTCCTCGTTTAGACGACGAAAGTCGACGCAGATACGCCATGTTCGATCTTTTTTCGGTACAACTATTAAAGGAAAATTATAAGGGCTATTTGATTTTCTAATGACTCCTTCCTCTAACATTTTACCTACTTCATCATTTATTTCATTCTGGAATTTCATAGGGAGTCTGTACGAGGGTACATATATAATTTTCTGTTTGTCTTTTAACCTTATTTGATGCTCGATCACATCTGTTTTTCCTAAGGATCCATCCGTAGTGGAAAAGACATCTGTATATTTAGTTAAAAGTTCAAAAATTTTCTGCTGAATTTCTTCGTCTTGAATGTCCTTACTGATTTTATTTTTAATAGATCGTAAAAGGGATTCATCCGCAACTGATTGAGAGTGATTGATTTCAGCAACGGTAAGAATACGATGTTTATAAACTTCTACATCCAAGATATGTTGATTTTTGTGAATTACTAAAGTGTTATTTAAATGATTACAGACTTCGATATTACATTGCTGATGTGAGCCTACTGTATAAATAGCTTGTGTGACAGACAATCCGTTAGTTTTCAAAGTATCGGAAAGGATTAATATTTCAGATCCCGGTAGTGTTTTCTTTATTTGCACTATTAAATTCGAAGGTATGTTTGGTTCGATATATTGCGTGCAAGATGATATTACGGGTGAACGAGAATTCTGCTGGGTCGCGTATATTATTTCTTTATTAGTGAGACAAGTTATTGGTTCTTCAACATACTTTACGGTTACATTTGTCGTCTCCTTTTTATCCAAAACTGACTTTAAAGTATTAGAAGACTTATAGAATTTCCCTTTGATATACACGCCGTGCTTTGCAGGAGCTAAGATAATGTTTTGATTTCCCATAGATGGGTATCCTATAATTACAGCTGGATACATATTAATGTTTTTCACAACAACAAATGTATCGGCATACGTGCGATTACCGACTCTGAACTGAATATGAGTTATGCCTATGACGTTCAATTCATCATTTCCTATACCTGAAAGTCTGATTCCTGATTTTTCAATCGGAAAGTTCGAAAACAACAAATGATGCGTCTTCAAATCCATAATATTACGTGGACTACCAGAGTCAAAAAATAACGTAAAGGATTTGTGTTCTAAATTTACAGCATATAAGGTTGGCCGTAACTCATTTTGGCTTATTATTGTATGAATTCGTTGCAAATCTACGGGAGCATGCACTGTTTTACTTAATTCGGCCGTGTGTTTCATAGGAAAATCTATTGTCTCACAATTATCTGATAAAACATTAAATTGATTATTCAATACTATTGATGTTGACATAAATGACCTTGACCCAACATCACTCTCTTCCCCTCTAGAGTTAACTATGTGGTATTTGCTTTGCTCTGCACATTCTGAAAATTAGGCTGACTTTGCGAGGTCTGGTTTGACGGCCCAGGCTCAGCGATATTTGAAGAAGTGTTTGTTTGTTTGTTTCGGACTCTGAACTGCATTGACATTTTGTTGTTTCTTCTTATTGTTAAAATGAGGATTTTTCTTTTTATTTCCATATGGAACTGACTGTGGAATTGACTGTGCATTTCTAGGATATTGTTGTGTCTTACGCGCGTAACATTGAATATAAGAATGTGATCCTGTGTTGTGAACTGAACAAAATTTCATTCTACAGTCTGCGCTTATGTGACCTTGACGTTTGCAGTTGTAACACGTCACTCCCGCTACTGGATTGTTAATTACGTTCACTGTTTGTGGTTTTGTTTCATTCTTAGCAAAAACTTGAGTTAACACGGGATCGAGATCTGGACACTTGGACATGTGTTTCTTTATCTGTTTATAGACATCCAATTCCGTACTTGCAGGCATTAACTTCTTATCAAAGCACCGCACTAAAGCTTCAGGCAACATAAGTGTCATGCAAGTTAAATACATTAATCGTAAAAAATCTTTCACGGAGATATTATCGTTAGTAACCCAAGTGGAATTACCTAAAATGTCCTGATATTCGTTAAGCCTATCAGCTATGAGAGCTGCTCTCTCAACAACATTAAGCCGATTCATAGTGGCTTGATTAAGTGTATTTCGTAACGTTAACACTACATCCAAAGCTTCCTCACCCCCATAAATCGCGCGTAACCTAACTTTGAAATCATCCCAAGTAACTGCTTCCTGAAATGAAACACCTCTTAAATACGCACTCGCATCCCCTTTAGAAAAATCTATAAAACTTTTAGCTTCTTGTAATTGTACAAAAGGATCTACGATTTGTTTGGCATTTAAATGGGCATCAACGGATGAAATCCATGACTCCACATTTTGTGGCAAGAACCCGTTGACACGGCCTTGAAAAGGAAGGATTGCTGACCTGGCATTTACAAGCGTCACAATTGGAGGAGGATTAGCCTGGCCTACACCACTAGGTCCAGGGGTAGGGCTGACAGGAGGAGCCATGACTGCTGTATTTTTTTTTTCTATCTCTTTGACCCCTTTCAATCCTATCAAAATATCTATATGAGTACAGACGCCCACTGCGTAAACGCATATGTATAATAAAATTCCCCCAACAATGTTACTAATCCCAATACATTTCCCCCCAAGAGTTTATGAAAGAAAAAGGAATTAGCACAAAGAAAGAAAAATTCTAAATGAGAATTCGGAGTTTCTTATAACAAAGTTTAGGAATTCACTCACCCCAGTAATAATTGACTAACGACTTGTGATAACTACACTTCACTGCCCAAACTGAAATGAATACAAAATCTCTGTACTTAGCTTTATATGAAGTCGACACGTCCTCTCTCTCTCTCTCTCTCTCTCTCTTGATATTTTGTTAGTGATGTCTCGTTCTAGTTTCTTGTTGAATGAAGTTCTTCCTGGATATGTCTTGCAATTGTTGAACGCCAGTCCTTGGGTTTCCTAGGATGTTGATTGAAGATTCAAGGTGTATACTAACATATGTTGGTGTTAGCATTTCCGTTGGACTTAGTCAAAATTGTAGATTCTTGTAGATAGTTTTGAGTTCTTGAAGATCTTTATCAGGTATTACAGCTTTTATTTTGAAGTCTTGAAGATCATTCTCTGGTTTTACAGCTATTTATTTTGAAGTCTTGAAGATATTTCTCTAATTCTTAGAGTTTAATCGCTGTCTTTGAGTTTAACCGCTGTCTTAGAGTTTAATCGCTGTCTTAGAGTTTAATCGCTGTCTTTGAGTTTAATCGCTGCCACCATTTATTGGTGTGCTACTGTCTTAAGCACACATTTGAGTATGAGTTGTTTTCAGATGTATTTAAATGGTTTACTGAATACATCTTAATGGTTTTTAAGTTTTATTGTGAATAAACAACTGAGTTAAACATCTCCATCACTGGAGGAAGCTGTGTTGGTCCACATGACCAATTCTGGTGAAGTTTAGATATGAACTGAATAAATTACCGATATCACAAATATCGTATGCTTGCTTTAACTTAACCTAGTGACGGAATCGGAAGACACCTGCATCCGGTGACGTCACAAACTTTCACACGAAGAGACAATGTGTTGACATTAAGAAAGAATGGCAACTTAGCATTATACATCCTGCTTACAATTTGAATGACTACAGCAAATCTCACGGTTAGCTCTTCCAACCAACATGACATATTACGTCATTTGTTTTAAACATGTAATATTACTATTCTAACTATTACATTAGCTCGGCCAGCTATCTCAATTTTTTTACAAAAATTTAACAACAAGCCGAAACATGGTTATTAGGTGTGACTGGACATACGTATTATTCATTGTTTAACATTAGCTAGCTTTTCATACAAACATCTTCCTGACAAATTACTCCCTTAGCGAATGAGGTGGCCACTCATACAGCTTTGAACTGGATCAGGTAGGGGGTATTGTCAGGGCTATTCAACTCGTTCCTTTGTAGCTGCTTGCTGTGCCGTAACCTACGCCAAACAAGGATGTTCACGGCGATAAAAATTATCACCGTTACACACAAACTAGCCAGTAATATAGGGTGAAGAATCTCTTTGTAAGTCGGTGACAGGTGGTCCTTTTCGGTAAGTTTCATCAACCGCTTTGCCACACTTCCGTTGTAGGGGAGAGGAAGTGCGGGCATTGTAGAGGTCCACGTGAAGTTCGCGAAGTAAGCTCGTTCTCTGATGATTGTCCGTAGGCCAGTCACCATGGAATTCGGGGAAGTCCCGATACAGCCATCTGCTGCGACGAAGATGTGGTTGAAGGATGTGGATCCGTCAGGGCATGATACATTGAAGCCGTCCTTGTCGTATCGTATCCACGAGCCATTATTTAGTCTGCAATTGAATTCTTTATTGTCAAATGGATAAAGCTTATCCAGACAATTTTCACTTGTATGGGAGAGAGCACCGTCTAGCACTATACCTAACTCGCATGAATCCATCAAGTTTTTACAGAATTCAAATGAGTCAGCTGTACATATTTTTCTATCCATTGCGTCTGAACAGTGAGTCAATTGATTTAAGTCTTTAATGACCGTATATGTTTCCTTGTCTGGGGAAATCAATACGTGTCCTGTCAAACTGGATATTACTGGATTTGAGTGATTCGTCATGAAAGTCGGAAATGGTGATATCCTGTAAGATTGCCAGGCATCAGAAGAATCAAAGGAAATTGTAATCCTAATCTTGTTATTATCTACGTTTACTGTAATTAGGCTGTAATAAAATTCTAACCTATGTTCGTCTAACAAAGGAACATAGCCTAGTTTATCCCTTCCGTTCTCCAGAACTAATTCTAAGTAACGTATAGGCAACAAATGGGGCGACAATACACCTTTAGTTGCTAACGTGATAGCTTCTACATAATCCTTGGATTTCTCAATGAAATGTGCAATTCTGTTATGTATGTGATCTATCTTTGAATCATAATACGTTAATGTTGCCAACAAATCCTGTACTTCCATAATTTGAACGATATTATCTGAATGTTCATTTAACAAATCCATAATTTTATTGATTGAAGCTAACTGATCCCTTAGTTCTGACATAATCAATTCATCTTTATGAGTCAAGAACTCAATTTTCTTATTTTGATTACTAATTTTAAGACGATTGGAAAGTCCTAAACCTAAACTTGCAACAGACCCAAAGATGCTTAATGCAGCATAAATGAACGGATTCCGTCTTTCTTTATGTTCGTGTCCTACAGTCCACATCAAAAGGTCATAAGCCAAAGATCCTGTCTCGCCAGTCTTATTTTTCAAGTCATCAGATAGCATCTCTGCAACTTTTAATGTTGATCCAAGCAAACTCTTAGTAGTCAAATGAAAATGTCTCCTATGCAACTCACCCAATGATGCAGAAAACCTTGAAATGGCGGTTCTTAAGCTAGTGACATCATTCTCTTGAAGAAAAATTGCTTGCATATGCACTTCGACAATTACGTTGGTTGACGTAATAAAAATGTCTTCTTGTCTTTCAACTATATTGCCATATTTAAAATATATATTCTTAGTCTTAGAACTCATCCCATACGAAAAAAATGTCTGAGCGAACAATATCACTCCCAACAACAAAAAATTCATCTTGGAAACCTGTAACGAGAAAAAATATATGTAATTACTCCTGTATTAAAAAGAAAACTTTTAGTCACAAAATAAAATTTTTCCTCACTTCTTTTCCTCTCTTTTCTTTTTAATTTCTTATGTGAGACAATGGTACTATTCTCTCATCCGTGGGTTGGGCTATATTTTGAATTCTAAACCTATTAGCCGTTAATGTTTCCAAAATGTTAAATGGGCCTTCAAACTTAGGTGTTAGTTTATAGTTCAGCCCTTTTCTGACATTGATTTGAATATAGATGTTATCACCCACGTTATATGTTTTAGTTGGTTTCGCTATTTTATCATGATTCCTTTTCATTATGATTTGTGATTCTTCTAAATTCTTTCGAAGGATATCATATCGACTTATACTTGCATTTATACATTCTTTTAAAGGATTTGATAGATTAGTTGTAGGCGTTAATACATGGAAAGGTGTTCTAACTGGGGTACCATACAATGCTTCATGCGGTGACATTTTAATTGATATATGATATGAATGATTCAGAGTACTCAGTGCCGCCGGTATTGCAATATCCCAGTTGGGGTCTGATCCCCCTAGTGTTACCCTTAATATATTTAATATCTTCCTATTTGCTCTTTCCACTAGCCCATTCGACTCTGGGTGATATATCATGGTATTAATCTTCTTTATGTTGAGGAATTCACACAATGAGGTAAGAAAGTGATTATTAAATTCACCACCCGAGTCTGAGATTATCATGTGTGGAATTCCATGTTTACAAATGTAATACTCGTAAAACTTCCTAGCGCATTCAATCGCAGTTTTAGTTTTAAGCGCTATTAGTTCTGTATATCGAGTTAAAGCATCTATAATTACTAAGAGGTGCTTATTTCCTCTGTCTGACTCGTAAAATCCTGTTAACAAATCTAAATGTATTCTTTCAAAGGGTTGATTGGGAACAGGATAAGCTCCTAGGCTGACAGGTGTTTTCGTATGCCCTTTGTTTTCCTGACATGTGCGACAATTAGCTATGTGTCTTTTTATATCTGTAAGCATTGTATGCCAATAAAACAATGATTTGGCTTTCTGTGACATTAATGAGAACCCAGGGTGTCCATGTAATGGATTTGAATGCAACCAATTCAGGACAGTGGAAATAAGTGAGTTTGGTACTACTACCTGGTCGTTAGTTACATGTGGTGTATTGCGGGTTTTCCTTGTCACGGTCCTACACAGAATATTATCTTTGATTACATAATTCTGCTGCTTATACTTTATATATTCTTTTTCTTTATGATTGCCTTTCAAAGCATTTATAATTGTTTCTATTTTCTGATCTTTTCTTTGCTCAGTCTGTAACAATTCAGCACTCCAGCCTAAATCTTCTTGTTCAGATATTGTTTTTACAATAGGCATGGATGTTGATATATCTATTAATTCAGCTAAAGACTCCGTACAAGATGACACGGGGTTGCGTGATAATGCATCCGCAATGATATTTGCTTTCCCAGGTAAATACCCG
>NC_090734.1:145733966-145736466 GCF_036898095.1 Palaemon carinicauda
AATAGCGTGAAAGAAGCAAAAAAGACAATTTTGTTTGCTTTGTATCTGTGAATGTTTTAAAAAGAAGAGAATAAAATAAAAGTGTAAAAGGGTAACAAATGAAAAAATGAAAAAGTTGAAATGGAAACGGGTACATAAACAAACTCGGCAGGCGATCACAGACAATGCAATAAACAAGAAATAAAATAGAAGATAAAAAGTTTAAAAAGTGGTGCAATCAATTTATCTCAACACTGTAGAGTTAGATCTCTTTTAAAAATGGGTTTATTTTTTCGCATGTTTTAGCTGCCATGAATTGGATAGAAAAGAGCCAGTTACCCAACTCATGCAGAGGGGATACACAAGAGACGAATGGAGGGAAGGAGAGAAAGAAATATATAGGATGGGAAGTATATCCTAAATCAATCTTTTAAACCTTCTGTAAAGTATAATAACCCTATTTACTTTTCTCAGATTAATATATACAGTAGACCTCTTAAGGACATATTGTCTCTTTTGAAGTTTATCTTATCGGATATAGATCGTGCAATATTATGTATCTAATTTCAAAGACCGTATTATCATTATTATTATTATTATTATTATTATTATTATTATTATTATTATTATTATTATTATTATTATGTGATCACCTAACAGACATACAACTGAGTATTTTAGTTGTAGAGGATGTCTCCAGCAAACTAGAGCTTCACTATATAAAGAAGGAATACAAGTGGAGGCCTATTGGAAACGTCCCTGTCTGCCAAATTTCTCAATGGTTTCTTGCAGTGTCTGTAAACCTCACCATCCTTGTGAGCTAAGAATGGCGGTTTGGGGAAGTCTATAGGTCTGCCTACTGAGTCATCAGCAGCTATTGCCTGGCTCTCCCTGGTCCTACCTTGAATGGAGAGGGGGTTTGGGAGCTTATCATATGTATGTATGGTCAGTCTCTAGAGCATTGGCTTGCTGGGGCATCTTCATTATCCCTTCCCTCTCCCATTCATGAGTGAACTTTAAACCTTTAATACGTATTGCCTAATAGGAAATGTACTATTGTTATACATACAATCTTATGTTCAATTTCGTATGAAGGAAATCCATAAATTCCTTCATTCAAACAGAAATATTCATTAGGCAAAGGATTATAAAATCATCTCATTGTGAAATTCGAACCCACACTTCGAAAAAGAACGTTCGTGGTGTTGAACAAAGTGCATCCTACCATTCATGTCACACTTGAACCAAGGTAAAGTGTACCCTGTTAAAGAAAAAAAATCTAATTGAACTAAGCAGCTCTTCTAGGAGAACACTCCAAAATCAAACCATTGTTCTCTTATCTTGGGTAGTACCATAGACTCGGTACCATGGTCTTCAACTGTCTTAGATTAGCGTTCTCTTGCTTAAAGGTACACTCGGCCACTCTATTCTATCTTATTTCTCTTTCCCTTGTTTTGTTAAAGTTTTTATAGTTTATATAGGAAATATTTATTTTAATGTGGTTACGTTCTTAAAATATTCTATTTTTCCTTATTTCCTTTCCTCACAGGGCCATTTTCCCTGTTGGAGACTCTGGGCTTAAAGCATCCTGCTTTTCCAATTAGGGTTGTAGCTTAGCAAGTAATAATAATAATAATAATAATAATAATAATAATAATAATAATAATAATAATAATAATAATAATAACATTATTGAAAGCATACTTAACCATAACATAAAAGTTAGCAATTAAGTGTTATTGGTTGAATTGCAAAACGTTTTAGGGAATAAAAACTATTGTAGCGCAATACAGCTAAACAACAAATAATTACCGAGTCTTTTTCTACCAGTTACATTTTATTTCTTATTTTTCTGTTGTCATTGGGACTTCAAAAACACCGCTAATGCTTTTAATTATTTTTGTATAACATAGCCAGTTATATGAACAAAATCTCTTTGTTTAGATTTTTCACTGTTGTATACCGAGAACGTACATGAAAATACATTATTATTATTATTATTATTATTATTATTATTATTATTATTATTATTACTTTCTAAGCTACAACACTAATTGAAAGAGCAGGATGCTATAAGCCCAGAGGCTCAAACAAGGAAAATAGCCCAGTGAGGAAAGGAAACAAGGAAAAATTCTGTATTTTAAGAACAGTCACAACATTAAAATAAATATTTCCTATATAAACTATAAAAAAAAGAAAAAAAACAATGGTTTGATTTTGGAGTGTCCGTCTCCTAGAAGAGCTGCTTACCATAGCTAAAGTATCTTAATAATTCTTTAATCTCGGGCATACATGAATACGTGCATGCATACGGCCAAATGTAAATGTGCATGTAAGCCTATGTTGTGTGAGTGCTTCGTTAACTTATAACAAACAAATTATGATGGAATATCAATTTTGGAAATTGATAAAAAAAAATTGAAATTATAAATTAATCACAAAAGTTTTATACTCAGACATGTCTCAATGACTTAAATGTGAATCTCTCTCTCTCTCTCTCTCTCTCTCTCTCTCTCTCTCT
>NC_090734.1:145748966-145751466 GCF_036898095.1 Palaemon carinicauda
GTTCCCCAAGCACAGTGTCTTAAATGATATTTAATAATTCCCATTTGCAATGCTATAACATTATCTTATCATGAAATATAATAACGTACGTCTTCTGGTATCAGTAAGCTCTTCCAGACAGCAGGCGAAATAATTTTCAATAAATTGAACTTTCATATTTATGATACAAACACTTGATTAAAAAAAAGTCATCATATGTTGTGCTAATACATCACCAGCTTTCCGTAAAATATTCTTAATAGTTTCAGTTATAATCTCTTGATGTTGCAAAATATCTATATAACTAGTGTACTCCAGCCGTCAAAAATGACGTCTAAATATTTAGATAGATATGCACACACAGGCGCAGACTGAACCCTTCCCACCTCCTCCCCTTTCTTGGTTCGACAATTCGTCGGAGCGTGGTTTTCGAATGTACCCCATCCCACCATGATATGACTACTTCTCTCCTCGCCTAACAGAAAAGACACACACACACACACACACACACACACACACACATATATATATATATATATATATATATATATATATATATATATATATATATATATATATATATATATATGTGTGTGTGTGTGTGTGTGTGTGTATATATATATACAGAAACTTTCTCTTTATAATATAGGGGAAATAACATAAATTAGTCTTCAAGTGTTTTCGACCTTGGAACATACAAACTGAATTAAATTCCACGGGATTTTCATGGTAATATCATCATATTGGAATTCTGTAAAGCCAAAATATACATCTCCTTTGAGATTTAAGCAAACATTAAATGTATTTACATCCAATCAAGACTCCGAGAACAAAGAAACTTGTTCACTTCTAGCAAAGGAAGGACTCGACCAGCTGTGTTTACAAATCATCAGCGCTTCTCAAAATCCTCGATAGCCAGGTCATACCGGGTCATCATCTGTCGTCCATTCTGGGAACTGTACACAATGTTTGTCTTCATTACCAATTCCGGAAACGGAGTTGTTTGAATGTTATGCCTCCACACCTGGTTCTTAGCTTGTCTGTTTAAGGGCGCTCTTGAATGGTAGAGGTAAGGGATAATGCCTTAGAGACTGACCATAATATGATCGGCGCCAGGACTCCTCGCTGCTGGGAGGAGGGATGCTGGTGACTGATACAACACATGAACATACGCTACTGGGGTCTAGGCGATGTCAGGCAGGGCAGCCGATCGGGACTACGCCTACCTTAAACCAGAGCAAAGTTCTTCAAAAAGAAGGCAACCGTGTTTACCCCATACAAATGGGAAAAAAGCATGCTAATAGATGAAGAAGTAGCGCCTAAGCCTTCTCCACCTAAGCTAGAACCAGGGAGGGAAATGCAATGGCTGCTGATCACTTAGCAAGTAGACCTATAAGCTCCCCCAAACACTTCATCTCTAGCTCACAAGGATGATGAGGTTACAGACACTACAAGAAACAATCGAGCTTGAGCGGGACTGGAACCTCAGTCCAGGCAGGGATGCTTCCAATAGGCGACCACAATCCCATAACGATATTGATTAATAGGTAATTAGATCATACATTAATTAAGATTATAATCAGAGATATTTTATTAATACTTGTCTCTTAGCTTGTCTATCTATCTGTCTCATTGTTTAACTGACAAAAGCTATCTGGGATGTTACTGATAGATTGAAATGATTTATATTGTAGCTTTATATGAATCCAAATTCAAATCTGGGAGTTTTCTTACCAAATTATCTATTCGTGCATATCTATCAGGACAATTAGCAGTCAGTCTGCCACACACACAAAAAAAACAAAATCTCATTAATGGATTGAATTGTAATATACTGGACTCAGGATAAATGTGAATGAAAACTATTTTTTTTTTTACCCTTCTTGGTATGGAACATTTTGAACGGAGTGTAGAGTACTTCTCTGGTGTGTGTGAGACAGAGACAGACTTTATTATTCGAAGTAATATTACGGGTTCAGCATTGATTTATAATGAAACCTGAGTTAAATGTGTTATTCTCTTCATATACTATTCTCACTATTTTCTCTAACAAAAAATCTCTGGTCAAAGGTACTGTATATAAGCTTCAATAGAAACCTGGCAGTAACAAGAACAATCAGAGAATTCTGACCTCCTCCAAAGTTTAATGGAGTTGTGCATGACCTATGATCTGTCTGTGGTGGAAATTTCGTCAAAATCCGTCAATTTGTTTTGGCGTTATCTTGAGTATGGTGAAAAAATGCCTATCTGGATCTAGAATCCGAATCCGGATCATCTTCAAAATTTAATGGAGTCGTCCATGACCTAAGATCTATCTGTGGTGGAAATTTCGTCAAAATCCGTCGAGTAGTTTTGATGTAATCCTATCCAAAGACGCACAGACAAATAAATAAATAAATATACTGACTCGATTTTATAACCTCCTTGGCGGAGGTAACCAGCGAAAGCATATTTCCAATTTACGAAAACTCTTAGAAAATCTTTAGAATATCATTTGTCATGGGGCACATCTCAAGCTAAC
>NC_090734.1:145778966-145788966 GCF_036898095.1 Palaemon carinicauda
CTGGAGTGAAGAAGAATTGTGTGGTAATCTGTGTTGCCAGGTGTATGAGGACAGAGGAGAATACGTCAAGAATAGGCCAGACTATTCAGTATGTGTGTGGGCAAACGAAAAATGAACCGTAACCAGAGAGAAGGATCCAACGTACTACTGTCTGGCCAGGCAAAAGACCCCATAACTCTCTAGCGGTAGTATCTCAACGGGTGGCTGATGCCCTGGCCAACCTACTACCTGTAGATCGGAATAGAACCACGCACCTAACAAACATAAGCTGATGTCTACATCACTCAGCCATGTGAGAGTACGACGAATATCTTACAAAGGACGTCTTTCCGTTCGATCCAAAATCATGAGATGCTTTACCTCTCTTTCTGTTTGACCTCGCTGTTGCATTATGCATTTTAGAGAGACACTGGTTTCTAAAGTTATTATTCCTAATCTACAGGTTAAATTTCCTACGTTCTTTCTCTCTAAATATCACGAAAATGCTGCTCATGTTTGTATACAAGTCTCTCTCTCTCTCTCTCTCTCTCTCTCTCTCTCTCTCTCTCTCTCTCTCTCTCTCTCTCTTTCTATTTATATATATATATATATATATATATATATATATATATATATATATATATATATATATATATATATATATATATATTTGCGCGTGTGTTTATACGTACATACACACACACGCACACACACACACACACACACACACACACATATATATATATATATATATATATATATATATATATATATATATATATATATATATATATATATATATATATATATATATACATATATGCATACAGTCTGTAATCTTATTTATCATGATATATACTGACAGACACACACACATACACACAAAATCTATGCAAACGCCCTTACATGTAAAGAAATGCTACCACATAAAAATACCCGCAAATATACAATCAACAAATAACGTAAATTGCTGTCCATTAAGCAGATGAATCCAGAGCAAAAGAAAATACGTAAGGAGAAAAAGAAAATAATTATATTCTTCTACCTCCTTCTCCAGATTCTTTTATCTTGTGCATTCGCCCAGACAAAGTCTCCCTTGATACTGAATCAGGGCGAAGCTCGCCTTAAATGACACCATCTTTCCATTGGCAAACTGGAAATACGGTCTTGTCAGTATGTGCTGAATGGATGAACAGCTTCAAAGACCAGTTGGAGGAAATGGAAAAAATGGGGGAGTGAGTTTTACAGTGATTGGAAGATTTCTCTTTCAAAAAATTACTTGGATGATTAATTATCAATTGTAACAATTAGGATTTTTTTTTTCTTTTGTGAAATGATGATTATTTATTGTATGTAGTTAAAATATAATGGAATGTATGTGGGTAAGGTTTGATATGTACAATTGTGTGACTAATGCAATAGATGGAAGACATCATTCAAAAATTCCTAGTGCTTGAATTACCCTCGAATAGGCAATGAAATACTGTAAAATATGAATTAATAAAGTGAAGTAAAACTAGCCATTAAAAGTGGCTTTAAATGGAAAAAAAAACAGCAAGAAAGAATTAGAATAACCGTGCATATACCAGAGTCAACTTGAAATATAACAGCATCAATAAATGCAGCCATTTCTAGTCCACAGCAGGGAAAAGGCCTCAAGCATGTTAATTCATACCTGGTATTTGGCCACTTTTCATCACCACGCTGGCCATTGGAAATTGGTGTTCTTGGAAGATTTTCGTCTGATCATTCACACCAAACTACCCTAGTATAGATGTCCCTGACTAGTACAACTTTGCTGGTAATGGCGATACTCAAACCCTTTCACAACGTTAAAGGTAACCCCACTCATTAAACAGCACAAAAATACAAGTGAATTCTCTAAACAATCCAAATTGTTATCAAGATTTTAATGGATTTGATTCCATTTAGATAAGTGGCGTATTCTATAGAAATGCTTTAATCAGGTGAGTATTTTCTATAAAACGATTATACTCAATATTCTCCGTCTGAAACTTGAAAAATTTCAAAGCTTTCCCGTCATTCCTATTATATCTAGATGCTCGTCCACATGCCACAGATTTATTTTTGATAAAGGTTAACTTATTCAAAATTATTGATGTTGTTGAAGATGGCAATACTTCCTCCCCTTGACTACCCCTATTCATACAATATCCAATTCACCAACAACAACAACAACAACAACAAAACGCATCCGTTTCTAGTCCACTGTAGGACAAAGGTCTCAGCCATGTCCATATTTATGTCTGGGGTTTGGCCATTTCATCACCGAGCTGGCCACTGGGTATTAGTGTTGGTGGGAGACTTTAGTCTGATGGCTCACAGCAAACAAACCAAGTATTGGTGGCCCTAAGCTCCGAATCCCAGCTATTCCCCACTCAACCAACCTTCCTTCTCCGCATTTTCATACAGTTAGTTTTAGTGTTCTTCAACTTTGTGTAGCAGGCTGTTGGTAATGATTAGGCCTACCTGGAGACTAGGTCTACACAAGACAAACCGAAATTTGTTGTTCAATGCTGACACGTGTAACTTCCTGACTCGTCCTAATTAATTACCAACCTAGTTTCTTCATAACATCAAAATATGGAAAATTAAATGAACCCAGACCACATCTTAGGACACAGCTCCATATCTTAAGGGATCTTGGGCCTCGTTCAGATTGCCTTAAGCATTATGGTGTTGTTTTGGATGCTACTTCACCCCTAAGTAATGTAGTTATCAGAGAATTATGATGGACTTACCTATCTTTCACACACACACACACACACTTTTCATCTTACACATACACTTTTTTTGTCTTAATAGAGTTGAATTAAAGGTTTCTTCCTTCCAATATATATTATTTTGGAGTTTCTTCACAGCATGTACGGTAAGGCCCATTTTTCTTGATATAATTGAATCAAAGGTTTTCCCCAGTACAGTTTCCCAAGCGTTGTTTATTTCATAAGTATTATTTTGGGTGTTTTTTCGAGGTATGAGCACCTTAAGCAGTTAATTCTCAAAGAATCCTTCACTCCCTAATTTATAAGATTTCATGTGGAGACTTTACAACAGACCGTAATCATCTAGTAGGTAATGGTATAATAATAAGCAAAGTTTTAATTCTGCGTGCAGTCCATTTCATGGACACATGATTTTTTTCCAACAACTACTGTAATTGAAATGAGTTTCCGATCATCTTCATAATCTGTTCCATCTCTTTCCCTCGGTTCAGCATTTACCAGCTCAATGCCCTAAAGAACATTATTGCAGTTGAACGATTCCGTCCCTAACTTATTGCTGGTTGGCAGGAATATAAGCATTTCCCAACCAACAAGAGTTAGTGTCTGCCTACTTAATCTCCCGGCTTCGAATACCATCAGGGACACGAGGGTGGAGGAATAAACGCTAATCTGCATGTGATTCAAAGAGGTTCTTGTAATATTACTCGGAGAATTGTATTGTTTCTCATCTTTTTTTATTTTGGATAAAAAAATAATCGGAAAAGTCGATTATCTCCTTGTGATGTATCTTTTTTTTCCCCCGTATGGATAACAAAATAATCAGAAAAGTCGATGATCTTATTGTGTTTCTCATTTTTTCCCTGTGGATAACAAAATGATCAGAAAAGTCGACTATCTCCTTGTAGTGCTTCCCATTTCAGTAATTGTTTACAACACCACGCTCTCCATTTACTCCAAAATAATGCAATCCTGCAGTTCTCATCTTCTTGCACAGCAATTAGACGGTTATTTAAATTCTGGGAGAGCAATAATTAGCAAGATATGTTGAGGAAGGGGGAAGGGGTTATAAAAACGGATTTTGAGCGAAGCGAAAAATCTATTTTTGGGTGAGATGGCCATGTCGTCCTGATGGAAGTTCCTATAGGGTAGCTTCCTAGGGTATATTACAACTACGGCGATATTCCCAGAGAATTTACCTCAAGGTACCAGAATTCTAACTCCTGGAGCGAGTATCCCTCGTGAAAGGGATATCGCGACATATCAGAGGACGTATTCTAGACACGTCACATGGCAATCTACATCCTGGACAGAGATTTCGTCTCGTAGGAGGTGATTGGCGAGATACGAATTCGGGAAAGAAAAAGGGGAGCCGCTCCCAAGGCTTCCCTATCCCCCAATTCGTATGCGTGCCTGGCGCCAATCCTGGCGCCATCTGTATTCCTTGTAGCGTACACGAGTTGCTACAGATACTGTATGTAGGGAGGGGTCCTACAGCCCTTTCTTAGAAAGGCAAGGGCGGGTCCATCAGGACGACATGGCCATCTCACCCAAAAATAGATTTTTCGCTTCGCTCAAAATCCGTTTTTTGGGCTCAAGCCATGTCGTCCTGATGGAAGTGTACCAGAGCATTACTGTATCTGTGGATTCTCAGAACGTGCCGTACTCCCCAGAGGTAATTTTTTTCCCGGTCGACTAGACCTAGAGACCTAAGATGTTACCGTTATACATCTTTTCAACTGACTATAAACTATGTTAGAGCTTCCTACCCCCTACAGGGAAGAGTCCTACTAGACTCTGGAAAAGTCTCGAAGAGTACATATATCTATGTATGAATACCAGGCAAGCTAATATAGTGGTCTCGCCCTATATTAAGTAAAGCATAGTTTGTAAAGAACCACTGCGTCAATATGAAATATCGACCAGTTCTCCGCACAATACTTGTATTGGACAAAGGTTTTATATCCGCATAGGAGGAAAACCAATGCAACATAGCTTGCATAAAGGAACAATTCTATAGGAATTATCCCAGATAAGGTACATAGAATGAATGCTCAATTATACCAATAAATTGACGCAGGTGAAGGAGACGCAAGGTTCTCAAGAACCAGATTATTGACAGGCAATAAATAGACAGGTTAACCACAATTATATATATATATATACATAAGAAGAGTATAACCCAAAACTTTAAGCATAAGTATGATAGTAAACAGAGCTTGTTTGTCTGAAAGAAAAAAACATTAGATGCCACTTTTAAGATACCGAGGTATCAAAGTCATAAAAGCCTGCATTACAAATCAATGACATTAGCGTTAGAAACGCTCGGCACACATGTCTGCACTTATGCTAGGTTCACCTTCGGAAATGGAACAGTCTGGATAGGCAACACAGTGCCCTCACTTAGTTTGTAGTACAGTATGTAACTACACACTCACCCTGGAATTAATCGTCCCAATTAAGACCACTGTTCCTCGCAGAGTTAAACAGTAGGGTTAACACCGCGACCCACTGCTACCACAGATCTCTTTTAGTTCCTCTACTTGCTTCGCATAGTGGCGAAAGAACACTCTGGAAGACTTCCAGCCAGTGTATGAACGGAGATGTTCAAAATCCATACAATTAAAGAAATTTAAGAATGAGGCAACTTTCCTCGGATCGTGACCTGCGGGTGTATTGTCAGGATCCGCTCTGCGAATAAAATATGTGATTTTCGCTCTGAGTTGATTCAGAGATAAATTTGAGCCTGATGTTTCTCCCCTGAATAGTTGACCACCCTTGAAGTCTGAAGTTCTATGAAGATAGACCTTTAGGCATTCTACTGGACATTGAGATGCATCTTCTTTCAGAGGGCAGATTCTCCAGGGACCCCACCTGTTGGTGGGTAACTCATTCTTGGCGAGAAACGTAGGATCCGGAAACAGGTTCAGTTCTCCCCCATCCAGGAACTGAACACGACCTGCCTCTCTCGAGAGGCTACAATCTCACTAACCCTGGCCCCGGACGCGAGTGCAAAATAGGAAAATAACTTTTTGTGTCAAATCCTTTAACGCACACTCTTCATTGCTCAACAGAGAAGCGAAATGAAGAACTTGTCTAAAGACCATGAAATGGGCTTTGGAGGTGCTGAAGGTCTGAGCCTAGCACAGGCTTTCGGGACTTTATTAAAGATCTCGTTACCTAGGTCGACCTGGAAGGCATATAGAATGGGTCTTGTCAAAGCAGACTTACACGCTGAAATCGTGTTCGCTGCCAACCTTTGACCATGGAGGTGGAGAAGAAAGATAAGCAGAAGTCTGTCAAGATCTCCTGCGGAATCTTCGCCTTGACAAAAGGCCACCCATTTTCTCCAAGATGACTCATATTGCCTTCTAGTAGATTTGCACTTATATTCCTCAAGGAAGTCTATACTGGCTTTCGAAATCCCGAAACGCTTTCTCACCGCTAGGGAGAGAAAATCATGAGCTGCAGGGTCCGGGTTTTCTGTAATGAAGCGCAGACAGTTGACTTCTGGACTCGCTGGGTCAGAACTGGATCTGGTAGTGGTACAAACTTCAGCTACAGTTCCAATGCCAGGAGGAACCACACGCTGTTCGGCCACTTGTAGGCCACTATTGCCGCTACCCTTTGAAGGATCTCAGTTTGTTGAGGACCCTCAACAGAAGGTTGTGAGGAGGGAACAGATAAATCTTGGACCATCTGTTCCAGTCGAGGGACATCGCGTCCACTGCTTCCGCTAAGGGGTCCTCGTACGGGGCACGTACAGGGGCAACTTATTGTTGTCTTTCGTCGCAAAGAGGTCTATCTGCAGTTCTGGGACTGATTCAGAATGAAGGAGAATGATCCTGCGTCTAAGGACCATTCCGACTCTATCGGTGTGAACCTGGATAGAGCGTCCACTGTCATATTGCGGACTCCTTGAAGGTGAACTGCCGACAGGTACCACTTCTTCTTTTCCGCCAATCGGAAGACGGCCAACATCACCTAGTTGAGAGGTGGTGACCTTGATCCTTGTCGATTCAAGTATCTCACAACTACCTCGCTGTCTATCACCACCTTATGTGGATCGAGTGACGCGGGGAGACTTTCTTTAAGGTAAGGAGCACTGCCCTAGCTTCTATAAAGTTTTATGTGAAAGGTCTTGAATAGCCTGGACCAAGTCCCCTGGACTTTTTTCCGATGAGAGTGACCTCCCCATCCCTCCTTCGAGGCGTCTGAGTGAATCGTCACCGACGGGGGAGGTGGCTGAAGAAGAACCGACTTCTTTAGATGTCTGGCTTGGGACCAAGGCCTGAGAAGAGTACTTAGCCGAAGCGGCTGGTCTTCTCAGATCTCTTCACGCGTTTGATGCATAACTTCTCCAAACTCCGATTGCATCCTTTAGCTGTGTTCTTAGCACTGGGTCTGTCACCGAAGCAAACTGGAGAGAGCGCAGTACTCTCTCCTGCTCGTGTCTTGATATCCTTTCGGAATCTTGAAGTCTCTTGACAGAACCCGCTATCTCCTTCCTTTTCTTCGCCGGGGTGGAGAAACGGTGTGACAAAAGGTCCCAGTGGATTCCCAGCCACTGGAACTTTTGAGATGGAGAAAGTCGAGACTTTTTCTGTTGATCTTGAAGCCTAGGTACTCTAGGAACTGGATCACTTGACTGGAAGCTTGCAAGCATTCTGTCTCGGATGCTGCCCACACCAACCAGTCGTCCAGGTAGGCTACTACCTGAATTCCCTTTAGGCGTAATTGTTTGAGAGCTACGTTCGCAAGCTTCGTAAAAATCCTTGGGGCTATGTTTAGCCCGAATGGCATGGCTCCGAAGGCGTATAGTCTTCGTTGTAGCCTGAACCCTAGGTAGGGGGAGAGTCGATGGCTAATTGGAATGTGCCAATAGGCGTCTGACAAGTCTATAGAGACGGAATATGCCCTCTTGGGCAGTAAGGTCCTTATGTGTTGCAGTGTTAGCATTTTGAATTTGCAATTCACTATGAACTTGTTGAGTGGCGACAAGTCCAGAATGACTCTGAGCTTTTCCGAGTCTTTCTTGGGAACACAAAACAGCCTCCCTTAGAAATTGATGGGCTTCACCCTTCGGATCACCTTTTTTCTCCAACAGTTCTTGAACGTACTACTCCATAACGGGGGTGGAGTGTTGGAAAAACCGAAGGCACGGGGGTGGAGAGCTGTACCAGCTCCCGCCCAGTCCATTCTTGAGTAGGCTGTGGGCCCAGGGATCGAAGGTCCACCGATCCCGAAATTTCAGAAGTCTCCCTCCTACCGGTATCACCTCACTTGGACTGCCGTCCTGAGGTCTTGCCTTCCTGACCACGAACACCCCTGAATCCCCTTCCCCTTGAGGGGCGTCTAGACGAGCCTCTGGCTGCTCCTCTAGGCTTTGCTCGAAAGGAAGTAGACTGCCCTTCGAACGCTGGGGTGAATGCCGTGGACTGTGTCGACACGGCCTGGGGTACCCACTGAAAGGTGGTCGGGGTTTGTGCCACGATCTGGGGCACTGGGGGCAATGGCAATTGCAGTTGCTGTTGCTGTCTAAGAGGCTTGGCTGGCCGAGACGGTAGCCTAGTCCTCATAGTCTTCCTCTTTGGTTGAGGACCCTCATCCGGGGAAGACTTTCTTTTGATAGCCAGGCCCCACTTCTGGAGAAGGTTTCTATTCTCCAAGGCGGCCTTATCAACAACTTCTTTGACCAAGTCGGTAGGGAAAAGGTCTTTTCCCCAAATGTTGGAGGAGATTAGTTTCTTTGGCTCGTGCCTCACCGTAGCCGAGGTAAACACGAACTCCCTACAAGCTCTCCTTGCCTTGACGAAGCCATAAAGGTCCTTCGTCACTGTGGCCAGATGAGGCTTGGCCACTACCATGAACATTTCATGGACCTTGGGGTCACTTGCCATCGTCTCGAGAGTAGTCTGAAGAGACATTGAGGCAGTCAGTCTTTCTTTTGTATCGAACTCACTTCGCAAAAGAAAGTCAGACAGCTTAGGGAGGTCCTTGCCGAACTGACGTCCGGCAATATCAGCCTCCAACTTTCCCACTGAGAACGTAAGATGGACGTCCTTCCAGTCTTTGTGGTCCATAGGCAGGGCCAGCGACAAGGGTTTACACTCCTCTAGGGAGGGGCAAGACTTGCCGGCCTCGATTGCTTTTAGTACAGCCAGAAACCCTTTCTGTAAAAAGGGGAAGGCTCTAGTAGGCGAGGACACAAAGGAAGGGAGCTTCTTATTCAATGCGGCTACCTTTGAGTTAGAGAAGCCCCTCTCTTTCATCGAGGATGAAAGTAGAGCTTGACCCTTAGCATGGTCCATCACTATGACCTCCTTCGGCTCTGTCTCCTCCTTTGAAGCTGGTTCTTTCCTCAGCCGGACATAACAGTCCGGATATGATGCCTTGCTGGGCCAGAATTCCACCCTCCAGGGGAACTGAGCCCAGCTTATCCGAGATGACGATTTTTCCAATCGTCATCGGCATGTGCTCAGCATACCTCCATGGGTTAGCATCTGAGCACAAGGGAAGGTCTTTCACATTGAGCTTTTTCTGGGGCCCATGTGATTCTGCAAGGCACTGCATTCGCAGTTCCATTGCAGCCGCCTTCTCCTGATTCTCCTTATGCATTTGTTGGATCATTCCAACAATAGAAGAGAGGGCCTGTCCCAGCTCTACTGGGAGACCGGCCGATGTAGAGGGGCTTGAACTTCATCCTGGGCTTCTGCCAGGAGGTCTTCCTCCTGACACCCGTCCACATCAGACATCCTGTCATCTAGCTGGATGTCTTGCATCGCGACCGCGACTTCAGCATCCACCTGGATTTGAACTTAGGGGATCTCCTCTTGAGGCTGGGGAATCACTGCATCAGCTGATGCCTTAGGGAAAGGATACGCCCTCATCTTCTCACTTGGAAGATAAGGGCCAGAAGTGTTCTTTTGGAAGCCCCTTACCCAGGTACGAAGCTTCTTCCTAGCTATTTAAATGTCTCAGTAATCAGGTTAGTGCACACAGTACATACCTGAGGGTCCCAATACCGGAGATCATCCTTGGAGACAGCGTATGCTGCGTGTCTCCTACAAAACTCATGTCCGCAGAGGTTCTTGCTGCTGACATTGCAGAAAGCACTTCCCCACTTCGGAGTGTCCTTCTGTAAAGAGAAGAAATTTCCATGAGTATCAAGTGAACTATGTATCACTGGATATGCATAGTATAGCATAACAATTCAGAAAGGAAAGACACACACTTGTGTTTCCCTCACAACCCATTGTTGCAGCCTTCCAGATAATAAA
>NC_090734.1:145793966-145796466 GCF_036898095.1 Palaemon carinicauda
TTTCGGTTATCTAAATCTTGCCAGATGCAGGGTTTAAACTTTTAAAGTAATTACCTTAGTTTGGGGTAATTTCCAAGGTAATTTCTAAGGTAATTCTAAGATAATTTCCGGTTTACTGGCTTCAAATTTAAGGAAGTTGGAAAAGTTTTAAGTTAATCTAAGGTGAAAAGCAGCATTTAAGGTAATGGTCACATGCTCAAGTTTAAACCCTGGTCAGATGTATGAGGGAAGTGGAGAATGTGAAAGGAATAGGCCAGGCTATTCGGTATGTGGAGGCAGAGTACAAATGACCCGTAACCCGACAAGGACCCGATGTAGTAGTCTGTAAAGAGAGGGATCCATTGTAGTAATGTTTGTACTGAGCGAGGTGCACTAACGGCATTGATCCCCAACAGAGTTGTATGGAAAGATATTTAGTTTCATTTGCCAATGTTTTCACTTTGTCAGCAATTTCGGAAGCACTCGAACGTTTCCCCAAGAACTGAAGAGACTCTGTGGTCAATAAAGGCAGCAAGTGCTTTGCAAGTTTTGCGGTGGAAAATGCTGTTATTGCTCTCTTTTGGCAATCAGGGGAGTTTTTGCTTCCCTCTGTAACAAGAGAAAGTATTCCCACTTCTTTCGTTCCCAATCAAAGAGCTCTGAAGTTTTAATTGGTCACAGAAGTTTCCAAATTGACAGTTTCAAACTATTTTTTTTTTCATTTTCTTTTAAGACATACACTGATCCACACGAGCAAATTTTATACGGAAATGACTTTTCTTGTGCGGATTCTTTTCAATTTACACAGCTCACGGACGGTAAGATAAAGTAGCAAGGAATCTCCCTATATAATAAAGAACGAGTCTCTCTCTCTCTCTCTCTCTCTCTCTCTCTCTCTCTCTCTCTCTCTCTCTCTCCCTTTCCTTCATCTGCCTAAAGCCCGAGACGAATTTTTGATCGCAGAGAATCCTCGCATCGAAAAGCGGTTTCTATTTAAAGCCAACTTGAAGTTACTCCCACGAATAAGTTACACCCACGAGTAACTTGAGCAAGTACTGCCGTGGACGAAATTTCTTCCATGATTATTCTCGAATAAATAAAAAAAGTCGTTTTTCGTTTTGCAGGAAATCGTAAGTTTTAAATCTACAGGGATTAACTCACTGATGAGCTCTGTGCCAGAGTACTGAATTCTTTTACAGGGCCATTTCCGATTGGCGAGTTTCTCTTGAAGAGAAGGGATGCCCTTGCTTTCTCTTTAACTTGTTTCAGATGTGTATGTATGTACGTATATACAGTATATATATATATATATATATATATATATATATATATATATATATATATATATATTATATATATATATATATATATATATATAAACCTAAGGGCTCCAACAGGGAAAAATAGCCCGGTGAGGAATAGAAACAAGGAAATAAATAAACTACAAGAGAAGTAATGAGCAATTACAATAAAATATTTCAAGAACATTAAATTAGATTTTCATATATAAATTATAAACTCTTCAAAAAAGAAAAGAGGAAGGGAACTCTAACCAAAGACAAAGGAAGAACCATGGTAATGTTGCAATGCCCATTCAATAATAATAATAATAATAATAATAATAATAATAATAATAATAATAATAATAATAATAACTATTATTATTATTATTTATTATTATTATTATTATTATTATTATTATTATTATTATTATTATCATCATTTGCTACGCTACAAGTCAAGTTGGGAAAGCCGGATGATATAAGCCCAAGGGCTCCAACATGGAAAATACCCCAGTGAAGAAAGGAAATATGGCAACAAATAAAAAAGAATTGCGTGACTGAATGTATCCTCAAGTAGAGAACTCTACTCCAAGACAGTGGAAGACCACGGTACAGAGGCTATGGCTCAGCCCATGACTAGAGAACAATGGTTTGATATTGGAGTGTCCTCCTAGAAGAGCTGCTTACCAAAGCTAAAGAGTCTCTTCTCTACTTACCAAGAGGAGAGTAGCCACTGAACAATTGCAATGTAGTAGTTAACTCCATGAATAAGGAAGAAATTTTCGGTTATCTAAGTGTTGTCAGATGTATGATGAAAGAGGAGAGTGTGTAAAGAATAGGCCAGGCTATTCGGTGTGTGTAGTTGAAGGAAAAATGACCCGTAAACCCGACAGGGAACTGATGTAGTACTGTATGTACAGAGAGGGATCCAGTGCAGTACTATCTGTATCGAGCGAGGTGCACTAACGGTATTGACCCCCAACAGAGTTGCAAGGAAAGATATTTAGTTTCATTTGCCAATGTTTTCACTTCGTCAGCAATTTCGGAAGCACTCGAACGTTTCCCCAAGAACTGAAGAGACTCTGTGGTCAATAAAGGCAGCAAGTGCTTTGCAAGTTTTGCGGTGGAAAATGCTGTTATTGCTCTCTTTTGGCAATCAAGGGAGTTTTTTGCTTCCCTCTGTAACAAGAGAAAGTATTCCCACTTCTTTCGTTCCCAATCAAAGAGCTCTGCAGTTT
>NC_090734.1:145806466-145816466 GCF_036898095.1 Palaemon carinicauda
CTAATCACTTCTAACTTAGTTCATTTCTGACACATCCTGAAATTTTCATCAAAATTTATTGGTAACTTTTTAAGTAATATTGATGACATACAAACAGACAGAGGTGAAAACATAACCTCCTTAGCGGAGGTAAAAATAGCCTGTTTCCGGATACATTTACGGAAGAACAAATGGTAAAATCAAATTTATCAGTGACGTCAACAAGATACGGGATTGCCAAAGATACTGGTCATTGTATTGTGGGGTGTCTGCTTGTGGAGATGATAGTTAGGAGGAACTTTTCTCAGGGGGGGTTTGAGGCTAATTCTAAAGCCGATTACAAAACAGCATTTTCTAAGACGTCTTGATAGCTTGTTCGTAAAGGTTTATTACATTGAAAAAAAAAAAATAATTTTCTTGAAGGTTTTGTTGCGAAGGTATTAAGGCAATTACATTAAAAAAATTTCTTCAGTGCTTTGACATTTGGTTTTAAAGGTAATTACAATAAAAATTTGCAAGGCGTCTTGACATTTTGGTTTTAAAGTTAATTACAATAAAAGTTTGCAAGGCGTGTTGACATTTTGGTTTTAAAGGTAAATACATTAAAAATTTGCCAGGTGTTTTGACATTTTGGTTTTAAAGGTAATTACAATAAAAAATTGCAAGGTGTCTTGGCATTTTGGATTTAAAGGTAATTATAATTAAACTCTACAAGATGTCTTGACTTTCTGGGTTTTAAAATTGATTACAATAAAAATTTGAAAGGCGTCTTGATATTTTTGTTTTAAAGGTAATAACAATGAAAATTTGCAAGGCGTCTTGATATTTTTGTTTTAAAACTAATGACAATTAAACCTTGCAAGGTGTTTTGACATTTTGGTTTTAAAGATAATTACAATAAATATTTGCAAGGCATCCTAACAATTTGGTTTTAAAGGTAATTTCAATAAAAATTTGAAAGGCGTCTTAACATTTTTGTTTTAAAAGTAATTACAATAAAAATTTACAAGGTGTCTTAACATTTTGGTTTTGAAGGTAATAAAATTAACCTTTGCAAGGTGTTTTGACATTTTGGTTTTAAAGGTAATTACAATAAATATTTGCAAGGCGTCCTAACATTTTGATTTTAAAGGTAATTACAATCAAAAGTTGCAAGGCGTCTTAACATTCTCGTTTGAAAAGTAATTACAATAAAACTATGCTAGGCGTCTTGACATTTTGGTTTTGAAGGTAATTAAAATTAAACTTTGCAAGGTGTCTTGACATTTTCGTTTTAAAGGTAATCACAATAAAAGGTTGCAAGGCATCTCGACTTTCTGGTTTTAAAGGTAATTCAATAAAAACTAAGATATATTAATAGTCTAGGTTGTAGAGCTAATTGCAACGAAACAACTCTCAGGTATATTGAGTTTTCTTGTGAAAGAAATTGCACCTTAACAGTCTTCCTGTAGAAATAATCCAAACGCCTTCTTCAGGTATCTTGGGTGCGAGGGCGTGACATCCGCCTACTGACGGCAGCCACGGCCACCTACACGTCCGAGGAGCGGTTCGTGGTGGCCAAACTCGCCGGAGGATCCCAGTGGCTGCTCAAGATCCACTACGTCAGATTGAACGACGCAGGAGTCTACCTCTGCCAGGTATCGACTTCTCCGCCAATAACTCTGTCGATCGATCTCTCAGTTCAAGGTGAGTCCAGGTGATATTATCATGATTTCTCTGTCTCTTTTTTATCATTCGTTTTTCCTTGTGACTTTGATTCAAATTGCAGATGGACATTGTCCATAATGATTATGCAACATATACCACTGTTTTCTAGTCTCGGGTAGTGCCATAGCCTCAGTACCATGGTCTTCCACTGTCTTGGGTTAGATTTCTCTTGCTTGAGGGTACATTCGGGTACACTGTTCTGTCTTGTTTCTCTTTTTTTCGATAAAGTTTTTTATGGTTTATATAGGAAATATCTATTTCGATATTGTTACTGTTCTTAAAATATTCTATTATTAACACATCAGAGGTTCTTTGAAAAAAAAATAGAAATCAACACCCATCCTTATTTCGTTATTTTGTAGAAAAAAAAAAAATAAGATAAACCACAAGCGCATCTTCCTCAAAATAGATAAAAAGCCCAAGTTCATTCATTCTTTGCTAAAAGAATTTTATCAAACCATCAAAATGTAAAAAAAAAAAGAAAGAAAAAAAACACGAGTTCCTTTGGCAAACCAGACAAATAATTCCTCTGACAATACAGTGCCTTCTGCTTATCTCTTCTGTGTCGAACTTATTCTTTTTTTAAGACATAAAAGAAGACCTCAATCTCGGTGTCCAGAGGATATTAACGTAATTTCCCTACAGAAGAAAAAATCGCGTTAATGAGATCATATCCAGCCAATACATGACCTGAACAAAGAGTCAAGACATTATCATTTCACTTTTGATCTTTGCAGGGGGTGGGAGAAGGTGGTGGTGGTGGTCTTGGTACAGAAAAGTGGTGGTGTTGGGGAAGGTTGGTGGTGTTGGGGAAAAAGGAAAGGTGGTTGTATTCTTGGTGGAGAAAGGTGGTGGTGTTGGAGGGAAAAGAATAGATGGTGGTGGTTTAGGGAAGGTTGGTGGTGTTGGGGGACGTTGGTGGTGGTGGGGGGAAAGGAAAGGTGGTGGTAGTCTTAGTCGAGAAAAGTGGTGGTGTTGGATGGAAAAGGAGAGATGGTGGTAGCTATGGTGTTTGGGGGAGGTTGTTGGTGTTAGGATAAAAGGAAAAAAGTGATGACGGTGGTGGAGGAGAGGGGAGAGGAGGTGAAGAAAGTGCAAGAATAAGAAAAGAGCAAAGATAAAGGTAGAGATGACAAGGAAGGAACAAGAAAAGGAGGTGATGTTGTTGGAGAAGACAGAGTAGCGGCAAAAGGTACTGTGGGAAGATAACACAAAAAAATAAAGATGGTAAAAGGGAAAGGAGAGAAGGAGTTTGTGGTGTTGAGATTATCTCTTTCAAAGTAAATCAAAGTAAATTAGTTTCATTCGCTTACGAGCTGCCAACGCAAGAGGCCGTGTCTTGCATAAGGCAAGGCAATCTTAACAGATAGACAGACAGGTGTTGAGACGGAGAAGACAATGGCGATAGTGGTACAATGGAAAAAAAAAATATATTTGGCTAAAATAGAAAATAAAACACATGAAAAGTTGTTGGAAGAAAAAGAAAACGGTGGTGGTTGAAAAATGTTAGGAAAATGTGGGGGTGTTATGGGAGGACGTGTGTGTGTGTGGGGGGGGGGGGTGTGCTCTGACTGTAATTGTCCAAATTAGAAACTAATTAATGGAGATTTTTTTTCCTCGTAAAGAGGCTTTTCTTTTTAATTTCCCAACGCCATGAAAAGTTGGAAAAGAAATTAGACGTTTCAAATGCAAATTCCGACTAAAACTCAAATATAATTATTCATCCATTTGTTCTTATCAATATGATTACTAATTACATTAATGAGCATTAATTTACGCAAGAATACTTCTTTATTTGTATATCCACTGTTTATGTAATCTACGTAATCTCTCATGCTATACTAGTGTACGTGACCCGTCAAAAATGACGGCTAAATATTTAGGTGGATAAGCACACATACAGGTTCTACCCTTCCCACCCCGTCTCCCTTTCCTAATTACAGCCAGGTGGTTCTGCAATTTATTGGAGATGTGGTTTCCGAGTGTACCTATCGGGGTAGACCCTCTCACCAGGGTATAAGTACTCCCTCATCCGTCCGTCGGTCAGCTTGACAGAAAAGTAATATATCTATATCTAAATAGCCCGACAATTGCTCTTTAATATCGTCTTCGATTAAAAGTGTTTTTTCCCCATACTGTAAGGGGTACTATATAGGGGATGATATTCATTGATCATAAGATAACAGTTTATCACATATTGCTACAGTTCTTTTAATCAATTTTCTCTTTGTTTAGGATAGAACAGTTCCACTAGCCACGGAGAAGGAAATGGGACATCTGATTAAAAACGACGTACAGTTGGACACAGGAGTCCCTGTTACACCTTGCTGCGAAGAAATGCACCCTATCACAGCGCTACTTCGTGGCGAGTACCTAGTAAGATAGTGTAAGAAGATATGGTAGATGCGGTAAGCTAAGTTAAACACAGGAACTCATCGCACAGAAAGGATGTGACTGGGTGCATATCCTCAGAGCTAGATGTACCAGGGATTCTTGTGTCCACCTGTACAATAGCCGTGAACCAAGAGGGTCAGTCCCACCTGTTGTTTCCCATCCGACTGAAGTCGAGTTTCTTATCAGATAAACATGTTCCTCTTCTTCCCATTCTACAACAGAATCTGTGGTCCGCGTCCTACCCGGCCCGGAGGTCTACGTTCAGCTGGGCAGTCGTCTAGAGGTCATTTGTCAGGTCGAGGGCTGCCCACCCCCTGCCCTCTTGACTTGGACGAGGGCGGGGAACCCGCTGGCCACGGGTGCCCCGGTCGAAACCTTCAACATCATGGAGAAGAACATGTCGGTGCCGGTGGCGAAACTCACGCTCTTCAAAGCTGTCGCTTCGGCTGCTGATACGGGGAACTACAGCTGCTCTTCGAAGTGCACCAAGAATGTGGGTGTCGCTGTACATGTGCTCAAAGGTAAGACAAGTAATATTCTCTCTCTCTCTCTCTCTCTCTCTCTCTCTCTCTCTCTCCTCTCTCTCTCTCTCTCTCTCTCATATGAACATAATGTATGGTATTGTCTTAACAATTCCAGAAACAACAGCAAATAAATGGTAAAATTGGCATCCGTGGCCAGTCTCTCTCTCTCTCTCTCTCTCTCTCTCTCTCTCTCTCTCTCTCTCTCTCTCTCTCTCTCTCTCTCTCCATATGTAAACATAATGGATGGAATTGTTTCTTAACAATCCCGAAAACAATAATTCAATAGTAGAATTAGCGTCTCTAATAATACTGAAGATATTATACGATAAGCTAGTTATCGGAAAACAAAATACTCGTGTTTCTGATATATATAAATCATATATATATATATATATATATATATATATATATATATATATATATATATATATATATATATATATATATATATATATATATATATATATATATATATATATATATATCCCTTCCCGAGTGGGGTTACCTTATTGTGGTGAAAGGTTTATATATCGTCATGATCATACTAGGTTGGTTTGCTGTGAGCGATCAGACTAAAATCTTCCATCATCCCCAATCCGTTTTAGCCAGGATGGTGATGAAAACTGGCCAAACCCCAGACATGAAAAAAGACGTGTCTGAGGCCTTTGTCCTGCAGTGAACCAGAAACGGCTGCATATGTTGTGGTTTGTTGTGTGTGTGTATATATACATATATATATATATATATATATATATATATATATATATATATATATATATATATATATATACATATATATATACATATATATATATATATATATATATATATATATATATATATATATATATATAGAGAGAGAGAGAGAGAGAGAGAGAGAGAGAGAGAGAGAGAGAGAGAGAGAGAGAGACGAGAAGGACTTAAGGATAACCAAGTGTTGCGTCCTCGAAGGGGATCCTTTCAGACTTGGTAAGGGTAAGAGGGAAAAGGCCCGGTGCCTAACAGATATCTTTTGAAGTCCTGTTCGAGTGATCCTCGGGAAAGTTATCAAGCTGTAACTTCCAGCAAGACCTTCAAGAAAGAGGGGATGTCTCCTCCCACTCGGGGGGGGGGGGTGAAAATGGTCTTTGGGAAGAGAGCAATGAGAAGGGAAAATAAGAAGCCAGGAAGGGGAGGAGAAAGAAAGAAAGATTTAAGGAAAGAAAAGGGCTTAGATGAATCTCTGAAGATGCTTGGAGGTAAAGAACTTCAATACGAAGATAATTACCTCCACAAACGAAGTTGGGAGGAGGTTATGTTTTTCCCCCTGTTTGTGTGTGTGTTTGTTTGTGAACAGCTTCCTGGCCATAATTTCAGTCGTAGAGTAATGAAACTTGCCAGGATTAACTGTAATGTAAAAAGCTGGATAATGTTAAATTTTGGAAAGTCATGGTCAAAGGTCAAGCAAAATGTCGAAATCACGTAATCAGCCATAAATTTGCACATCGTTGTCACAGAGATTTCAAACTTGATTAATATTTGAGTGTATGAAAATCCACGCCAATTAATACATGTTAAAGTAAATAAGCTGCCACGGCAGAGGTCTGCGCTCTACTAAGTGCCCTTTAGTTTATATATAAAATGTACTACTATGATGGAATTCGACAGTCATACTTGCAATAGAAATAGGTTGGTCACGGAACCAGCCACCCGTTGAGAGTTATTGGGGTCCTTTGACTGCCCATATAGTATTACATTGGATCTTTCTCTGGTTACGACTCATTTTGACTTTGTTTGAACATACACCAAATGGTCTTACCTATTCTTTACACACTCCTCTCTTTTCTCACACACATGGCAACACTTAGAGAACCGAAAAATTCATCTCCACTCAAGAGCTTAACTACTGCAATGCATTCGTTCAGTGGCTACTTTCCTCTTGGTAAGGGGAGAAGGGACTCTTTATCTATGGTAAGCAGCTCTTCTAGGAGAAGGACACTCCAAAATAAAACCATTGTCCTCTAGTCTTGGGTAGTACCATAGCCTCTATACCATGGTCTTCCACTGTCTTGGGGTAGAATTCTCTTGCTTGAGGATAATGAAGATCGGTTTAGCACTTAACTTCGTGTACTTTACGACAAACATCTGAACGTTTCGTTCTGCTTCATCAAACGTCTCTTCCGTAACGTTTGCTCTTCGGAAGCATGAGCTTGTTGCTTGTTTTCACGGGAGCTTGAGAGGGTAAAGGCGTGATTATACACTCGAACAGTTCGACAGACAAGTGTTTGAAATGACGCTCGAACGTTTGAACGGGGTATTTGGTTGTCCAACACGTTTGTCGAACGGTTCGAAGAAAGTCCTTTCTCGCCTGACTTCTGTGGGTGGGGTTTCATAGTCCATAAACCTTACACATCTGTGGCTGACTCCACCTCTTCAAACCGTTTGAAAAGCTGATTTGAACCGGGTTCGACGAACCATTTGACAGTGTAAACCCCGCTTTAGAGCTCACGTCATAAGCGTGGATAACGCTCCGTGCAGCGGGTCATAATTGTGGTCCCAGGATTTGTGGGTTTTTTTATGGGCCTCTATCTACGCTTGGAGTTTGGTTAAGTGCTTGAGAGAGAGAGAGAGAGAGAGAGAGAGAGAGAGAGAGAGAGAGAGAGAGAGAGAGAGAGAGAGAGAAGTCACTAGGCCTACATGAACTTTGTTGTTCAGTTGTATCACATTAGTAAAACTAATAGTGCTATTAAGCAAAGATCATATTTAGTCAGCTAATTTATTATTTATATTACAAATACTTATCTTATATAATTAACATATTGTTGAATCAGTAGAACTTCAAAAGTTCAAACTTGCAGCAAACGTTTTTATGTTGAACAAGCTGACATAAGTCTTTTTATAGTTCATATATGACATATCTGTTTTGACGTTGTTATTGTTTTTAGAAGGATTTATTGTCAATTTTTTCTCATCATTTATTTATTTCCTTATTTCCTTTCCTCACTGGGCTATTTATCCCCGTTGTAACCCTTGGGCTTATAGCATCTTGCTTTTCCAACTAGGGTTGTAGCTTGGCTAATAATAATAATAATAATAATAATAATAATAATAATAATAATAATAATAATAATAATAATAATAATAATAATAATAAAATATCCTGGGATTGTATGCAAAATCATTTGATAGGGGGTAAAAAAAAAAAAAAAAAAAAAAAAAAAAAAAAAAAAAAAAACACGCACACATATTACCGTATCTAAGTCTTAAATATATGAGGCGGTACTAATCTCCCAGCACTGGAACAGAAGATGGAAAACAAGCGGAGAAGATGCCAATATTGACTGGCCAGATATGCAGTGCAGCTGCCCCAGACGTCAGGGTCATTATGCAGGCCAATGGCGTCGTTTGTTCCGCAGCTGTACCGCTTTAGGATTCAATAGGGGAGGTTTAATGCCCATTGCAGTTTCTTAAGTTCCTAAAATAGCAAAGTTTGTGCTTTTTTTCTTATTCATTAGTAATTAAGGGAATATTTCATGATGAAGATCCAGTCGGAAGAATATTATACACTGTTAAAAAAAAACCCGTAATTTTAATAGGAAATTCTCCGTGAAATGTACTGTTCTCATCCGTATTTCAGTAAAATACAGGCGACCGTAATTTTACCATATTTTGTTATTATCTTTTCGTATTGGTAACCGTAATATCACTCCTTTACGTCAATATATCCGTTTTTAAAACGGCAAAAATCCTTGAATAAATGTTGCCAGACATTTACCATATTTTGATGCAAATTTTCAACCGTGTAGCTAACGGGAGCTCATCCAAGCTTAATGAAATTTCACGTTTCATGAAGTTTATGTCAATAAACATACCATAGCATCCTATATGGGGACGGAGATATGATACCAATGAAAATTATTTACATATTTATACATTACTAGTGTACCAGAGCCGTCAGAGATGACGAACACATAGATTTAACACTTCCCAGTCACACCCCTTCTCCCTAAACTACAACCCGCTGGTTCGGCAATTTGTGGGAGAGTGTAGTTTCCGAGTGTACCTCTCGGGGTACCCCCTCTCCCCAAGGTATGGATATCACCCCCCCCTTAGCGTGACAAGATATATATATATATATATATATATATATATATATATATATATATATATATATATATATATATATATATATATATATAGAGAGAGAGAGAGAGAGAGAGAGAGAGAGAGAGAGAGAGAGAGAGAGAGAGAGAGAGAGACTTGCTCTTTATTATATAAGGCAGATGGATGCATATAATACTAAAAATCAATGATATATGCTAGACAAAAACTCACTGAGCATTCACGTAAGCTTGTATTTTTAAAACACACACACACATACACACACGTTTGGCAAAACTATAATGATAGTAGATATAAAACACGAATCTACAAATACAAATACAATTATAGATACAATTAAATACAACTGAAGTTCCGAAATGTTTTCCTGAAAGTTAATATTATTCCAGCGGAAATATTCTATTTTTTTCGAATCTCACTTTTGCGAAATAATGATGAACATCCCGAATAAAAACAATAAACTATTTTCCTGTATCCTGGTAATGCAATTATAAATTCAAATTATTTACATATAAAAATGTAGGCTGATATGTTTATTGGTCTGTGTCCAGTGGTTGGTGTTTCAAATTCACCAGCAAATAGTTCCAGGTTCGATTCCAGGGTAAACCGCAACGCTTAAGACGGGTTCTATTTAAATACTATTGCTTCGGTTGACCTAAGAGTGGTTAGTCGGTCGATCAAACTCGTATAAGGGCTCTTGCGTTTGCAGTCCCTGTATAAGAAGGGATTGTCGGCATTCATTCGGTCGGGACACGGGCTCTTGCGTTGGCAGCCCGTATAGAAATGGGTTACAGACATTTGCATGAGTTGGCGAGAATCCTTCGTACAGAGGAGATGGGATGAAAACCACCTCGGATCGACACGGAGAACACTGAAGATGGAATGAATGCAGCCAAAACAATCGAGCGATGACTGGCCGGGAGAAAGTCCGAAACTGAAGTCTACGGGTGCTGTTTTCCGCACTTCATCACACGCCAAATCCGACACCTTGACCCAGGGGAAAACGTCTTTACATGTATGGAACTCACCACTGGCTGAGCGCCAAAGCGCAATAGTAAGTTGGGCCAGAGAACACTTCCATTGGATGATGTTGTTCCAGAGATGTCACTCTTCTCGCTCAATAGAAAACACCACACTTATAAATCCTGGCTGTAAACCATTGCAATTAACTACAGTAGCTATCTTGATTCATAATACTTTGCTGAGATCGGCAAAGTCGAGTAACCTGAATGTTAGAATACTCATTTGTATATATATATATATATATATATATATATATATATATATATACATAC
>NC_090734.1:145821466-145831466 GCF_036898095.1 Palaemon carinicauda
TTTTATGTAAGCGTAATATAATGGACAGTTGAATTCACAGTACACCTAGCTTCACTCCAAGTCATGCATTATTGAACGGTATTTTTTTTTTTTTTTTTTTTTTTTTTTGTCAGCTAAACATGGTAAATTGTTTGTCGAGTTAAGGGTATAACATTTTTATCAGCTGTACCAGGTTACTTATTTTTCTAGCTAAGAGAATATTTTTTTTTTTCAGCTGAAACTGGTTACTTATTTATCAAGTTTAGGAGTCTGACATTTTATTGCCGGCTAAACCTGTTTGTCAAGCTAGGAGTATAACATTTTTTTTGTCAGCTGAACCTGATTACTTGGTTATCAAGTTTAAGAGTCTAACATTTTTGTCAGCTGAAACTGGCTACATATTTGTCAAGTTTAAGAGTCTAACCTTTTTGCCAGCTGAAACTGGCTACATATTTGTCAAGTTTAAGAGTCTAACCTTTTTGTCAGCTGAAACTGGCTACATATTTGTCAAGTTTAAGAGTCTAACATTTTTGTCAGCTGAAACTGGCTACAAATTTGTCAAGTTTAAGAGTCTAACATTTTTGCCAGCTGAAACTGGCTACATATTTGTCAAGTTTAAGAGTCTAACATTTTTGTCAGGTGGAACTGGCTACATATTTGTCAAGTTTAAGAGTCTAACATTTTTGCCAGCTGAAACTGGCTACATATTTGTCAAGTTTAAGAGTCTAACATTTTTGCCAGCTGAAACTGGTTACATATTTGTCAAGTTTAAGAGTCTAACATTTTTGTCAGCTGAAACTGGCTACATATTTGTCAAGTTTAAGAGTCTAACATTTTTGTCAGCTGAAACTGGCTACAAATTTGTCAAGTTTAAGAGTCTAACATTTTTGCCAGCTGAAACTGGCTACATATTTGTCAAGTTTAAGAGTCTAACATTTTTGTCAGCTGAAACTGGCTACATATTTGTCAAGTTTAAGAGTCTAACATTTTTGTCAGGTGGAACTGGCTACATATTTGTCAAGTTTAAGAGTCTAACATTTTTGTCAGCTGAAACTGGCTACATATTTGTCAAGTTTAAGAGTCTAACATTTTTGCCAGCTGAAACTGGCTACATATTTGTCAAGTTTAAGAGTCTAACATTTTTGTCAGCTGAAACTGGCTACAAATTTGTCAAGTTTAAGAGTCTAACATTTTTGCCAGCTGAAACTGGCTACATATTTGTCAAGTTTAAGAGTCTAACATTTTTGCCAGCTGAAACTGGCTACATATTTGTCAAGTTTAAGAGTCCAACATCTTTGTCAGCTGAAACTGGCTACATATTTGTCAAGTTTAAGAGTCTAACATTTTTGTCAGCTGAAACTGGCTACAAATTTGTCAAGTTTAAGAGTCTAACATTTTTGTCAGCTGAAACTGGCTACAAATTTGTCAAGTTTAAGAGTCTAATATTTTTGTCAGCTGAAACTGGCTACAAATTTGTCAAGTTTAAGAGTCTAATATTTTTGTCAGCTGAAACTGGCTACAAATTTGTCAAGTTTAAGAGTCCAACATCTTTGTCAGCTGAAACTGGCTACATATTTGTCAAGTTTAAGAGTCTAACATTTTTGTCAGCTGAAACTGGCTACAAATTTGTCAAGTTTAAGAGTCTAACATTTTTGTCAGCTGAAACTGGCTACAAATTTGTCAAGTTTAAGAGTCTAACATTTTTGTCAGCTGAAACTGGCTACAAATTTGTCAAGTTTAAGAGTCTAATATTTTTGTCAGCTGAAACTGGTTACAAATTTGTCAAGTTTAAGAGTCTAAAATTTTTGCCAGCTGAAACTGGCTACAAATTTGTCAAGTTTAAGAGTCTAACATTTTTGTCAGCTGAAACTGGTTACATATTTGTCAAGTTTAAGAGTCTAACATTTTTGTCAGCTGAAACTGGCTACATATTTGTCAAGTTTAAGAGTCTAACATTTTTGTCAGCTGAAACTGGCTACAAATTTGTCAAGTTTAAGAGTCTAACATTTTTGCCAGCTGAAACTGGCTACATATTTGTCAAGTTTAAGAGTCTAACATTTTTGTCAGCTGAAACTGGCTACATATTTGTCAAGTTTAAGAGTCTAACATTTTTGTCAGGTGGAACTGGCTACATATTTGTCAAGTTTAAGAGTCTAACATTTTTGTCAGCTGAAACTGGCTACATATTTGTCAAGTTTAAGAGTCTAACATTTTTGCCAGCTGAAACTGGTTACATATTTGTCAAGTTTAAGAGTCTAACATTTTTGTCAGCTGAAACTGGCTACATATTTGTCAAGTTTAAGAGTCTAACATTTTTGTCAGCTGAAACTGGCTACAAATTTGTCAAGTTTAAGAGTCTAACATTTTTGCCAGCTGAAACTGGCTACATATTTGTCAAGTTTAAGAGTCCAACATCTTTGTCAGCTGAAACTGGCTACATATTTGTCAAGTTTAAGAGTCTAACATTTTTGTCAGCTGAAACTGGCTACAAATTTGTCAAGTTTAAGAGTCTAACATTTTTGTCAGCTGAAACTGGCTACAAATTTGTCAAGTTTAAGAGTCTAATATTTTTGTCAGCTGAAACTGGCTACAAATTTGTCAAGTTTAAGAGTCCAACATCTTTGTCAGCTGAAACTGGCTACATATTTGTCAAGTTTAAGAGTCTAACATTTTTGTCAGCTGAAACTGGCTACAAATTTGTCAAGTTTAAGAGTCTAACATTTTTGTCAGCTGAAACTGGCTACAAATTTGTCAAGTTTAAGAGTCTAACATTTTTGTCAGCTGAAACTGGCTACAAATTTGTCAAGTTTAAGAGTCTAATATTTTTGTCAGCTGAAACTGGCTACAAATTTGTCAAGTTTAAGAGTCTAACATTTTTGTCAGCTGAAACTGGCTACAAATTTGTCAAGTTTAAGAGTCTAACATTTTTGTCAGCTGAAACTGGCTACAAATTTGTCAAGTTTAAAAGTCTAACATTTTTGCCAGCTGAAACTGGCTACATATTTGTCAAGTTTAAGAGTCTAACATTTTTGTCAGGTGGAACTGGCTACATATTTGTCAAGTTTAAGAGTCTAACATTTTTGTCAGCTGAAACTGGTTACATATTTGTCAAGTTTAAGAGTCTAACATTTTTGCCAGCTGAAACTGGCTACAAATTTGTCAAGTTTAAGACTCTAACATTTTTGTCAGTTGAAACTGGCTACATATTTGTCAAGTTTAAGAGTCTAACAATTTTTTCAGGTGGAACTGGTTACTTATTTCTCAAGTTAGGGTCTAAAATTTTTTTCTTTCAATAAATAATTTTCAATTCTTAATCTCTATTAATCTAAGTAATCTTTCTCCCTCTTTCCACTCTACCTGGCGAGGAGTTAGCAGCCATGCAGCATCACAACAGAAGCAGGCAGCACCTGCCAAACTGTATGGTGACCGCTTGTCTGATGGTCTGGCTAATGCTGCACTGGCATTGGCATTACGCAAAAAGCTGCACCAACAGCAACAACAGCAACAACAACAGCAGCGCAACCATTCGACGCCATAAAGACCAGCTTATTAAGGAGACGAAACCCCAGCTAGGGTTCTCGTTGTGTCCCTTATCTGGGTGCATGGCGACCACGTGAGCGGATTTCAATGCTGGTATACATACACGTTCGCGGCAAGATTATTTTAGTGTGATCATCAGAGGTAAGGTATTGAGTATGGTGATAAAAATATACAAGGAAAAAAAAAATAAAAAAAAAAAAAGGTTTGGGGAAATAGATAACGGTTTAAACATTATTTTTCAAGTTACGCTAGATCGAATTAATTTTGGATGGCGCAGTCAAAACGCACATATATGTAAATATACAGTGCGTGTAAACATGAGTAAAATCCATATATCCATATGCATATGCATGTGTATATTTATGTGCATTTATACATACACATACACACACACACACACACACACACACACACACACATATATATATATATATATATATATATATATATATATATATATATATATATATATATATATATATATGTATGTATATATATATATACACACATATATATATATCTATTTATCTATCTATCTATATATATGTATATATATACAATACAGCATATATATATATATATATATATATATATATATATATATATATATATATATATATATATATATATATATATATATATATACATACATACATACATACATCTATTACATTTCAAATAGAAGCAGAACGTGAGACATGAATTCATACAACATTTCTGTAATATAGGAAACATTAGAGTGATCCTGAAATCAACCTCCGAAATATGAATCTATTTTCTTACTTCCTCTCTTTCAGGTGCATCTGTGATGAAAGACTTTTACCCTCAAAAGACTTTCAACCTCCAAAGACTTTTTTTTAAGTTTTTTTTTTTTTGTGTAACGTTGAAGTTACTTCGGTAAAAACGATGAAATAACGGTGAGAAAAAAGATATTAAGAAAAGGAAAGATATATTGATTAAAATATATTTCTACACAAAAGGAGACAGATATCCTAGATAAAAATACAAAATATCGAAGTAAAATGTCATGAGTAAAATATATTTCCACGAGATATGTGCATCAAGAGATAAAAGCTGTCTATTGTCAGATTGTTAGTAGGAAAAAATATTGTGAGATATTCTGTAAAACTAAAAGTTTTGTGATGATAAAAATAACTTTTTCTAAACCTTAGATAAAGCGTGATGACAGTAACTATGATGATAATCATGGTGATATTTATGATGAAAAGGGTGCATAGGATAATGGTGATGGCGATAAAAACTATGGTAATGGTGATGATAGAAGTAAAAATTTTATTAATAATCATAGTGAAATTGAATAAACATTATGAGTGATAATATACAATAATGACAGGGACTGGGATATCGAATGAAAATGATAAAATAAACAATGATAAATCAAACCCAGGAAAAAAAACTGCTGAATGGATTTATGTAAAACAAGAATAAAGACATAAATACAAGTAATAAAAACCGATAACAAAAACTAATACTGATTTATTACTGAAACAAGATCAGCGTTCGATAATGTAGTGTTTTATGTTTTAATGTTTCAAGAAGAAATGTGTCGACAAAAAAAACAAAAAAGAATAAAAATTCAATATCACCGATGTGATGTTCATATATAAACATTATATGCTTTGTATACTACCACAGGCTTCACAATCATTGTACATCCATGTCACTGTAATGATTTTGTTTTTCTGTACTCAGTACTCAATGTTACATTGATTTCTGATACTAAATAAAGGAATATAATGATTTCAATTACCTTCATTTTATTTACCCTTGGATGTCATCGAAAAGGATTAAATGAGAGTGAGAATGGCAGGCGTAGTAAAGAATACCGGGGTGATAAGAGTGTCACAGCTGAGATGGTGTGGACATGTGTTGCGGATGGTTGGTGGGGAGGGAGTGAGGAGGGCTTGGGAGGAACCTGTTAAGGAGGAATATCAAGAGGAGGACAGAGAATTAGATGGCGAGATAAGGTGAAGGATGATATGGAGAGAAGAGGTTTACTGGAAGAGGGTGCTTTTGATAAAGGCATTGGAGAGGGCCATCAGGCAGGTAGGTGTAGTAATGAATACAGAGATGATGATGGGTTGTGGTGGCCTATGTGGTAACATCCCTGACTGGTGATTGCCAGCCTGGGATTCGAGTCCCGCTCAAACTCGTTATTTCTTTTGATCGCTGCAATCTCACAATCCTTGTGAGTTAAGGCTGGGGAGGGGGGGGGGGGGTTTAAGGGAGTCTAAGGATTTATCTGCTGAGTTATCAGCAGCCATTTCCTTATCCTCCTTGGTCCTAGATTGGGTGGAGAAGGGGCTTGGGCGCTGATCATATGTATATATTGTCAGTCTCTAGGGCATTGTCCTATTTGATAGGGCAATGTCACTGTCCCTTGCCTCTGCCATTCATGAGTGGCCTTTAAACCTTTCAGAGTGACACGTGTTGAGGATGGATGGTGAGGAGAGAGTAAGAAAGGCTTGGGAGGATCCTGTTAGAGAAAGACGATCAAGAGGGAGACAGAGAATTAGATGACGAGACAGGGTGAAGGATGATATGGAGAGAAGAGGTTTGGTGGAAGAGGATGCCTTTGATGGAAGGCATTGGAGAGGGCACACCAGGCAACCGACCACTTAATGTAGGGATAACGGTGGGGAAGAAGACGCCATCGAATGAATTCTATTTCGGTAATGGATATAAATTTGAACTAAATTACTTTTTGACGTTAAATTAGTTTCTGATGATAAACAATGGAATATGAAATCCAATTTCAACTAATATTACATTCTAGTAGTTTCATTAAATTCCTTCTACTTCAGTAAGAAAAAGGATTTTGAAATAATTTGATTGTTAAATAATTTGATTTTGATCTTTCAATAAGTTCCAGATAAGTTATTTCCATTTTCTTCATTTTATTTACCCTTTGCCATCAAATTACTTCTAGTTTGCTAAACACAATCTTCATGAATTGATTTATAATAATAAACTAATTGAAAGTTATTACATTCAATTGACACTACAATCTTTTCAAATTAAGTCCACTTCAATGAAAGTAGTCTTTATTGAATGGATTCTAACTTATTACTGCCTTCGATTTTACGAAAAGTATGTATTCACCCATGTCTGTTTGTTTCTATTTATTTGTTTACTTGTTTGAGAGCAACTTTACACGAAAACTACTGTACCTATTTTGACCAAACTTGGTAGTCATGTTGGGTATGACCCAAGGATGAATCTGTAACATTTCGAATAAAGTACATCAAAGTACAAGCACGCAGCAGTACTTTGAAAATATTCCCAATGTTGAATAAACTGCAATTTTTTTGTTGTGAACAACATTGCGCAAAAACAAAAAAAACAACTTAATTAATTTCAACGAAAATTTATGGGGATATGGGGTATGACCCAAGGACATATCCATTAGATTTTGAAGAAAGTACATCTAAATACAAGTACGCAGTGGAGTTAAGAGCAAAATAAGACTGTTTGGCGTGGCGCAGGTATGCTCTCCACTGAGTGCCCCTCTAGTTAATAGATGGGAAAATCTAGTTTATTATAAGAAAGATGTGATGATAAAGTGTAATTGGATATTTCAGTTGTCAATTCCAAGTTTATTAATTAAAAAAAATAAAAAGGTAAATTTCAAATTTAAATGTCACTTTAAAAAAGTTACTTTTCAAAATAGGTAACTGCAAGAGACATAGGAAGATCAAGTTACAAATATGCAATAGTGGAAGATCCTTTATCAACTGGAGATGTCTGGAAACTATGTTAAAAAGTTACCTTCAGGAACGTGAGAAGAATCAGTTTTCCAAAAGATACAGGAAAAAAAAAGGCAAAAAGAAATATAAGAAGATTAGGTTGACCATGAGAATGATGAGGAGATGAACCTGATCGTAAAAAGTGAGGGAAAAACCAAGTTCCTACTTTGACTAGTGGGAAGATCAGTCTGAGAGAGAGAGAGAGAGAGAGAGAGAGAGAGAGAGAGAGAGAGAGAGAGAGAGAGAGAGAGAGAGAGAGAGTAGTCAATCATTAAAATGATTCAGAATGTTAGTAGCCTACGGGACAAAAAGTGCCATGAATGACAGTAGTTTATGATATAAATTGGGCAGGGCATGCAGTGCTTATGACCCATAGAACTAGGAATGACAGTAGTTTATGGGTCAAAACGTAAAGAATGACAATAGTGTAAGGTACAAACGACTAGGAATGACAGTAGCTTTTGGTAAAAACAACTAGCCTTTTGTATAAAAAAAAGGGCTAGGAATACTTTAATCTCTGACCTAAAAGATTAGAAATGGCAGTAACTAATGCTACAGAGAAACGGGAATGAAAGTAGCCTATGGTAAAAAATTTCGCAATGACGGAAGATTATGATAAAAAGAAAGATTCGGATTAATAGTAGCCAATGATAAAAAGGATTAAAAATTATGGTAGCCTAAGGTACAAATGACTAAAATTGTGATTCGCTTCTGGTAAAATAGAGTAAAAATGAAAGTAGCCTATAGTAAAAAGAACTAAGAATGAGAGTAGTCTATCGTAAAAAAGACAAGAACTGGAACCAGTATATAATAAAAACATCTAGGAATGATAGTAGCCTCTGATAAAAACGGTCTACAAATAACAGTAGCCTATGATGAAAAGGCCTAGTAATAGTAGTAGCTAAAATGGACTACAAATGACAGTAGCCTTGAAAAAAGGTTTATCGTAAAATGGAATAGGAATGAAGGATAGCTTATGGTAAGATGTATTAGGAATGACAGTAGAATGTGGCATAAAAAGAATATGAATGACTTTAGACTGTGATAAAAAGTACTGCAAATGACAGTAGCCAATCATAGTAAATGGACTGCAAATGCCGTTAGCCAATGTGAAAAATGATTAGGTTGAACCTATGGCAAGGAGGACCGGGAATAACAGTAGCCTATAGCTAAATTTGACTAGGCATGACAATGGCTCATGATAAAAAATATCAGTAGCTAAAGATAAAGCGGAGAGAGAATGATGGTAGCCTTTGGTAAAAAGGGAGGCTACAATAAGAATTGTGGTAGCCTATACTAAAAATAACTAGGAATGACTCTACGACGGTATGCTATAATAAAAAAACTATGAATGACAGTAGCCTATGATAAAGAGGTTTAGGAATGACAGTAGCCTAAGGTACAGAGACTAGGAATGTCAGTAGCACATGAATAAAATGACTGCATGTGAGAGTAGCCCAAGAAAAAACGGCTGCAAATGACAGTAGCTTACCATAAAGAAGACAGTGAATGATGGTAACTTATGGTAAATAGGATCCCTGATGACAGTTGGCTTCGTAAAATCACTGGATATAATTGTAACCTGTGATACAAATGACTATAGATGACAGTTGCCTGTGATGAAAAATTGTTCCAAACAGGTGCATATAATAAAATGGACTAAGGAAGACTCTAGTCAAGGGTAAATGTGACAGGGAATGAAACCAGTCTATGGTCAATAGAACAAGGAATGGCAGTACCTCATGATAAAGAGGTTTAGGAATGACTGTAGCCTAAGGTAAAGAGACTAAGAATGTCAGTAGCCTATGAATAAAATGACAGGTGACAGCACCCTACCATAAAACCCCACTTGGTACTAAATTACCCTATAGCCAAAAAGAAAGAAAAAAAAGAAAAAGACTAGGAGTTGCTCAAGTATAAAGGATTTCTTCAGGGTAAGAAAAGGCGAGGAGACTTTTCGGCTTAACTGGATAATTTCCCTATTAAAGTATTTGATGAGAGAGAGAGAGAGAGAGAGAGAGAGAGAGAGAGAGAGAGAGAGAGAGAGAGAGAGAGAGAGAGAGAGAGAGGGAGAGAGAGAGAGAATCTCTGTCAAACCTAGCCTTGGCGATTAACTACTGTATTTCATCTTGTGTTGGTTTTAGTTTATCTTATAACATTCTTCCGTTTCAGCAACGCCGAGTATTGAATTAATTGGATGATTTTGCAACTGCAAGTCGTCGCCTGATGTTTTTCAATAACACCTGAACACTTTTTCAATGTTTTTCAAACTTGTTTTGCTTTCTTATTTTCAATTTCGAAATTGTCTTAAGCTTTCAAGATTCAGTCAAACGTTTGAGATGACGATGGTCGTTCGATGAACGAAGTTTAGCCACAGTGGTTGTGGTTGGTATCCGGATGGGTGACCATAAGACAAAAGAAAGCGCTGTCGACACATAAGCTACATGGACATCAATGTATATATATGTATATATATATACATACATATATATATATATATATATATATATATATATATATATATATATATATATATATATATATATATATGTGTGTGTGTGTATATGTATGTATACATACACACACACACACACACACACACACATATATATATATATATATATATATATATATATATATATATATATATATATATATATATATATATATATATATACATATATGAACTAAAGTCCACATAACAAGATTTCACT
>NC_090734.1:145836466-145851466 GCF_036898095.1 Palaemon carinicauda
ACAGTTGGGCACAGGAGTTCCTAATACACCTCTCTCCTAATAAGTGCATCCTGTCACATCCTTACTGCACGGCGAGTCATCAAACGGATAATGTAAGCAGAGCTGGTGGGCAAGACTACACACACGAGGAACTCCCCGTGCAGCATGTGATAGGGCGTACTTCTTCAGAGGTGTGTGCCAAAGATCCCCGTGTCCAGCTGTACATATCTAAGGTATATTCAGTAAATATTGTCTTATAAGGTTGCAAATGAATCCCGCTTCAGTATTGAGTGATAATATCAATCATCGATCGTTTAAACTACATTTTCCAATTTCGATTTAATACTTCGAAAATATTACGTCAACACATTCACGTGTTCTGTGAAATTGCATCGACAAATCAAAATAAAGGTTTTAAAGCCGCTAATGAATGGGAGAGGCAAGGGACAGTGATAATGCCCTAGCTAGCAGGACATAGGCATATAGATTGACCATATAAACATATGATCAGCGTCAAAGCCCCCTCTCCACCCAAGCCAGGATCAAGGAGGGCAAGACAATGGCTACTGATAATTCAGCAGGTAGACCTATAGATTCCTCCAAACCTCCCCATCTTTAGTTCACAAGGATGGTGAGTTTGCAGACACTACAAAAAGCTATCGAGCTTGAGCAGGACTATAACCCAAATCCGGTATATCACTCGGCAGAGACGTTTCCCATAGGCCACCACAACCCTAAATCAATTTAAATTCTACTTTTGTGATAAAACCAAGCATCTCCTCCTCCAAGAACTGCCATAATAATCCGACAATCAGAATTCTATTATTCTTGCACTTGGGCACAATATTCTATCTAATTTCTCTTCTTGTTTGGTTAAAGTTTTCATGGTTTAGAAAGGAAGTATTTATTTCAATGTTGTTACTTTTCTAAAGATATTTTATTTTTCCTTCTTTTCTTCCCTCACTGGGCTATTTTCCCTGTTGGAGGCCCTGGACTTATATCCTTCTAATTTTCCAACTAGGGTTGTAGCCTAGCAAGTAATAATAATAGAAATAATAATAATAATAATGTGGTCTATACCCATTATCCGGAAAATGATTTTTGTCCACGTTATGTTCTGATAAATGTCTGTTGTCACCACAGTACGTGTTAGAACGCGTTCATGCACCTTTGTTTACGTGTCATACACTGTTGAAAATTTGCATTGAAAAACGGCAAATGCCTGGCAACGTTTATTCCCGGATTTTTACTGTTTTAAAAACAGATATATTGACGTAAAAGAGTGATATTACGGTCACCAAACCGTAAGATATGAGAACAAATTAAGGTAAAAATACGGTCGCCTGTATTTTGCTTGAAATACGGTTGAGAACAGGATATTTTTACGGAGAATTTCCGATTAAAATTACAGTTTCTTTTAACATTGTATAAGCGCACCATCTTCACATAATTTCGTGGTGTTGACTACACGAAAAACGGAAAAAAATCCTGCTTCCATTTTGCCTTGAAATGTTCAAGCACGCAAAATTAAGATTTATTGTATGGTATTAATAAGATGACCGAGTCCCATGAAGCAGTTTATACAGAGAAAAGACATCAAGTTACTTATAACCTTTCTTTGCTGTACAGTACATAACAACTATGTTTCGAAGCTATATTTTATGATATCAAGAGAGAGAGAGAGAGAGAGAGAGAGAGAGAGAGAGAGAGAGAGAGAGAGAGAGAGAGAGAGAATAAAAAAGGAACAGATAAAAGCGATAAATCACGTGAAAACGAGAAGAGGAGGTACAAAGGGAAGAAAAGGGAAGACAGAAACTGACGAAGAACAGAGAGAGAGAGAGAGAGAGAGAGAGAGACGTCGTCCGCTGCTGTCAGCATCGTTTCCCCATTTCCCTTTCAGATTAGTGTGTGACATTCCCAGACAAGACATTTGCTATTTACCAAAGTAAGAAAGAAAGACTTAAAAATGATTTCGCTTTGGAATTCGCCTGACGAATGGTCCCACGCGTCATTAGGGGTCAATGAAAAGGGAATATAAAAAGGGCATTTCAATAGGGGACCAAGATCCAGTATGGAGAGCTTTTTGCAAAATACTGAAAAGGCTTCAGGGAGCATTGGAAAGCTCTCTGAAAATACCAGGCGATTTTAGCAAATACTGAATAGCATTCTAGAAGCATTTGGAAGCCCTCTGAAGATTATGGGAAGTTTTCAATTAGTAAATACTGGAAAGCCTCCTAAAAGTATATGAAAATCCTCTAAAGATTATGGGAAGTTTTCAATTAGTAAATACTGGAAAGCCTCCTATATGTATTTGAAAATCCTCTGAAGATTAAGGAAAGTTTTCATTTAGTAAATACTGGAAAACATTCATGTCATGTCTGAAAGACCTGAAAATTTTTTAAGACTTTCAGTAAATAATGGAAAGCCTTCTGAAAATGCAGATGAGACTTCAAAGTACTGGGGACACTTCTTGAAAAGCGGAGTTTACACGGTCGAACGGTTCGTCGAAACCAAATGCATTATGTTAGGGGACAATGAAGCTCCGCCCACAAAAGTCCGGAGAGAACAGACTTTCTTAGAACCGCTCGAGGAACGTGTTCGATTACCAAATACCTTGTTCACACGTTCGAACATCACTTCAGACACTTGTCTGTCAAACCATATTCGACGAACCGTTCGACCATGTAAACCCGCCTGTATGAAAGAACTGGAACCCCATCAGAAATTACTGGAAAGGCTTTTGAAAATATTGGAAAGCCTACAGCAAATACTGGAAGGTATTTAGGAAAAGCTGAAAGGTTTTATAAAAATAGCGAAACCCCTTTTAAAATGCAGGAATGTCTTCAAGAAGTACTAAGAAGGCTTCACAATACTGTGAAGACTTCTAGAAGACTGTCAAGTGCTTTATGAAAGAACTGGAAACCCTACTTAAATTACTAGAAAGACTTTTGAAAATATTAGAAAGCCTACAACAAATACTGGAAGGAATTCAGAAAAAGCTGAAAGGCATGCTCAAAATAGTGCAAATCCTTTTGAAAATGTAGGAATGTCCTCAAGAAGTATTAAAAAAAGACTTCATCAAGTACAGAAATCCTTCTAAAAATACCTGAAGGTTCTCTTAAAATTAAAGAAAATCCTCTGAAAATACTAGAAGGCATTTAGGTTATACCAGGGTAGCTTCCAAAAAACCAGAAAGTTTTCAACCAAAAAAATATTAGGCTTTCTGAAAAATACTGGAAAACTTCTAAAAATACCAGAAAGCTTACAGGAGATACTGTATAGTTTTCTAAAATATATTCGAAGGCCCTCTGAAAATCATGGAAACCTTAAAATACTGGCATGTTTTGAATATTGTTCTCCTGTCTGGTTTATATCTGTTGAATCCCATAATAACTTGTTAAACAATAACTTGCTGTTTATCAAATTCCTTTTTTCTGGTCTGGATATTAATCTCTGGAACTATTGTTCAATTAGCTTTTTTTGCATGTTGCAAAAAAGTTTCCAGAATCCTCCAGCAACTAATTAAATACTACCAGTACTTCCCTTATACGACTCAGTACTTTAGAATATTCCAGAAGTTTCCCCCTGCTGAGACCATAATGTGGATTAATCTTTCCAATCAAGTATTTGAAGAAGTGGAATGTCAGAAGTTTTAAATTGATGTAAATGCTTTTCGGTTGAGTAGGTTGACATACTGTACGTCTAATTTCATATTTCATACGTTTCTCATATTTTTAAAATGTTATTTATATTAATATATTCTATTTGCTTTTTGTTATTTATCCTTTACAGTTTATTCCTTACTTTTCCATTTATTTTCCGCAGTGACCTGATTTCCGAATTGAGACCCTCGAGTTTGTAGCATTTCTATTTTCCAGCTATGGTTGAAGATGGGCTAAAAATAGTAATAATAATAATAATAATAATAATAATAATAATAATAATAATAATAATAAAATAATAATAATAATAATAATAATAATAATAATAATAATAATAATAATAATAATAATAATAATATAGCCTAAATCCATTCGCATTGACAAAAGGAATGTCCATAACACACTGATTTTGATATAGAACAATACACTTAGAGGCTTAAAGGCCGCTCATGAATAGCAGAGGCAAGGGATAGTGACATTCACCTATCAAGCAGGACAATGCCCTAGCGACTGATCATATGTACATATGATTAGCGCCCATAATCCACCCAAGCTAGGACCAAGAAGGACCAGGCAATAGCTGCTGTTGACTCAGCAGATAGACCTAATGGGTCCTCAAAACCCCCCATCCTAAGTTTAAAAGGATGGCGAGGTTGCAGCGACCAAAAGAACTAACAAGACTGAGCGAGACTCAAACCCCAGTCTGGCGATCACTAGGCAAGGACGTTACCAACAGGCCAACACAACCCAACCCAATATAGAAATAATAGAAACATATTTTCCTCGATATATAGAGTAATAGAACAAAAACGCATTTATCAGTACAAGAATAAAACACTCAATAACTTCTATACAGGAAACTAGCCAAAACTTCTTTATATATAAAACCATTAACATCAAATTACATTTTGAATTGAAATTGCATCATCTGAATGAGATTTCAAAAGCATTACAAATTTTCTTGATTGGTTTTGATAATAAACCTTTTTTTCGGCTGATTACTTAACTACGGTTCTATGTAAAGGTTTAAATTTATACGAATTTAAATCAATTTGAAGGTACCTATAAGGATTTTTAAGGCAGCATATAAAGACACAATATATATATATATATATATATATATATATATATATATATATATATATATATATATATATATATATATATATATATATATATATATAAACAGAACAGAAATTAATGTGGCTGTCTTTTTCTATTTTTTTTCTCGTCTAGTAATCACACAGGTACAATAATCTAACAATTTTTAGAAAAAAAAGGAAACGAACAAAATACCAAAGTAGACTAAAATTCTCGTGGTAAAAACGCCCAAAGAAATTCCCACCCCGAACAGCCCCATGAATGGACACAACACGAGAACAGAAAATCTCGGAAGAGCCTCTTCCCATATGGTACTTTTTTCTTCATTTTCTTGGAGGAGAAAGATCAGACGTCGCCCCCCCCCCCCCCCCCCCTTGTGTAACAGCCGTTTCTTTATCTAATGGATCTTATCGCGTCGCATAAAGGAGACCGCTCGATGTTCTCTCTGGATAAGAGATAGTTCGCAGAGAAAACAGCTTCCTTCTGAACAGAATGGAAACAAAAAAGTATCTATTTTGCATCATCTCCGTATGCAAAGTACCCACTTTAGCGACCCTCAAGCCTGGTGAAACATGTCTAAAAGAGGTTACAGTAACAAAATCACCAAATTTTTTTAATAATGTTATTCGTTGAGAGACCCCCAAGCCTGGTAAAACACGTCTTACAAGACTTAAAGTAACAAAATCACCCCATTTTTTCCTTAATAATGTTATTCGTTGAAGTGTTTATGCGTGGGATGGATGGAAGGATAACTACCTTCCTCACCCCGGCAATTCACTATGAAATGTACGTTCAGGTCCCGTAGACTTTATTATGTGACCACCAAGGGCCTCTTCGTCAAAAAGGGAAAAACGTTCTTCACAAAACAGGGCAGTGGCTATAAATGTAGCATATTTCCCTAAGAAAAAGTCATATTCTATGTCAGCCTTTTTTTTATTACTGGCTAAGCTACAACCTTATTTGGAAAAGTAGGATGCTATAAGCCCAAGGGCTCCAACAGGGCAAAATAGCCCAATGAAGAAAGGAAATACTGTAGGGAAATAAGCTACATAAAACCAATGAGCAATTAAAATAACATTTTAATTAAAGTAACAACTTTAAAATAGTTCTTTCATATATAAGCTATAAGGAGACTTACGTCCGCCTGTTCAATACATTATGTCTGACGTGATCATTCGACTCACGGCGATTTAATCATAATTTATGAAGCTTGGCCATACATTCGCTCAGACCGTATATTCACGTCGATTTGGTAACATATCAAAATCAGTTAATCATACGCTAATGGTCTCTTCATGTATCATTAATCCAGCAATCGCTTAATATTTTTGCTTTTCAATTTTGTTAATACATTCATAAATCCAGATGAATGGACGTTGGAAATCGCCCCATTCATTTTCTATTCAGGAGGTACTCAGGATACTCTTCTAAACTAGTGTACGCGTCCCGTCAAAAATTAAGGCTAAATATTTAGATTTCACATATAGATAGATCGAACCTCTCTCACCCCCTCCCCCTTTTCTAACTACAACACGGCATTGGGGTGTTTCCGAGTGTACCTCTCAGGGTAACCCTTCTCACCAGGGGTATGACTACTCCCTCTTTTCTTTACCAGAGCGATGGGGAGAGACCGAGTCGTAATACGTTCGGCAATGCCACACACACACAAACACACACACACACACACATATATACATATATATATATATATATATATATATATATATATATATATATATATATATATATATATATATATATATACAGTATATTTATATATACATATATATATGTATATATATATATATATATATATATATATATATATATATATATATATATGTGTGTGTGTGTGTGTGTGTGTGTGTGTGTGTGTGTAGAAATCACGAAAGCTGACACGTGATGAATATAAAATGTATTATAGCCACTGTATATATATATATATATATATATATATATATATATATATATATATATATATATATATATATATATATGTATGTATATATACAGTATATCCACACACATATATATATATATATATATATATATATATATATATATATATATATATATATATATATATATATATATATATATATATATATATGGCAGATCATACATGGGAGATATACAGCTATACACGAGCGTTATTACAAACGTTATTCATGATATACAAAAATACATGAATCACAGTGATTGTTTCTATTAAAATACACTAGAATGACTATTCTATAATACATCACAAAAGGACGAGTCAAGTGTGCCACAATATCAATAAATAGAAACATTAAAAAAAAATTATAACGGAAAAAAAAATTCTCTCTCTCTCTCTCTCTCTCTCTCTCTCTCTCTCTCTCTCTCTCTCTCTCTCTCTCCAAGATGCACAATCTTATTATGGTAATAAAGATACATTCAAACATTTCGAGCAAATAAGCTGCCACAATTTCCCGGTGTCTTGGTGGAAGTTTATTTTATTGTCCGCTTCAGAAATGACAAACATTCTGAGGATTCCTACCTGAGATGAGGAAGAATGGATAAAGAGATTTGAGATTGAACTTTACCCCCTTTCCACATTCTTTTTATTCTCCCCTTCTCTCTTTCTTTCTTTCTTCCTCCCTCCCTCCCTCTTTCTTTTTCCCTTCCTTTCTGTTGAACAGGCTGACATGAGTCTCTTTTTATATTTCATATATGGAAGATCTGTTTCAATGTCGTTACTGTTCATAAAGTACTAATGTAATTCAATACCTATAGTTACATAACCAAAAAACAGTGATAGATATAGGTTAGCAGAGTGAAACTACTCTTTTGCCCAGATCTCATTAAAGCTTAATGAAGAGTATTGGGATGAAGTAGTATTACTATTGTTATTACTTTCTAATCTACAACCTTAGTTGGAAAAGCAGAATGCTATAAGCCAAAGGGCTCCAACATGGAAAATAGCCCAGTGAGGAAAGGAAATAAGAAAATAGATAACCTATAAGTAATGAACAATTGAAATAAAATATATTAAGAAGAGTAACAATACTAAAATATATCTTTCATGTATAAACTATGAAATTCAAAAAATAACAAAAGTAAGAGAAATAAGATAGAATAGTGAGCCTGAGTGTACCCTCAAGCAAGACAACTGTAACCCAAGACAGAGCAAGACCATGGTACAGAGGTTATGGCACTACCCAAGACTAGAGAACAATGATTTGATATTGGAGTGTCCTTCTCCTAGAAGAGCTGCTTCCCATAGCTGAAGAGTCTTTTACCCTTACCAAGAGGAAAGTAGTCACTGAACATTTACAGTGCAGTAGTTAACCCCTTAAAAGAAGAATTGTTTGGTAATCTCAGTGTTATCAGGTGTATGAGGACACAGGAGAATGTGGATAGAATAGGCCAGACTATTCAGTGCAAGTGTAGGAAAAGGAAAAATGAACCGTAACCTGAGAGGGATCCTAGGTAGTACTGTCTGGCCAGTTAAAGGACCAAATAACTCTGACCCTATTAAGGATTGTGGTGGTATGGTGGTAGCGTCCTTGACTGGTGATCGGCAGACTGGGGTTCGAGGACCGCTCAAACTCGTCAGTCCCCTTGGTCGCTGCAACCTCACCATCCTTGTGAGCTAAGGATGTGGGGTTTGGGGGAGCCTATAGGTTTATCTGCTGAGTCATCAGCAGCCATTTCCTGGCTCTCCTATGTCCTCATTTGGGTGGAGAGGGGGCTTGGGCGCTGATCATATGTATATAAGGTCAGTCTCTAAGGCACTGTCCTCATTGCTAGGGCAATGTCACCGTCCCTTGCCTCTGCCATTCATGAGCGGGTTTTAAACCTTTTGATAATCTGAGAACTGCGTAGCTCTGTGAACCTTCCTTCTTCCTTCTGCCGCTGCAAGTCGATAAGAAAGAAACAAAACTCTCAAAAGAGTAATTTTCCTCATCACTCCTTCCTTTTGCGGCTGTAAAATCGAAAAGAAAGAAACAAACCCCTTGAAAGAGTCACGTTTTGCTGCACTTCATCAAAGGAATTTAAACGAAGAATTTTATTTTTTTTCTAAAGACTTTCTCTCCTAATTCACACCTCTGTCATTCATCCCCTTCTTGTGGCTGCATTTCCCTCTCTTATATCTCTCCCTTGAAGCAGTATTTTGCTCCAGGTATTACATTAATCATTGCGCAAGAAGGCGATATGCTGACTCAGCACCATATCTTTTTCAGTGGAAAAATGCTGACATTGCTTCATGAACACCTTCGGCTTCCTTTGAAAATCACATGGGAATTGTATTGGGCTCTGGAACGTAATAAAAAAATAATGCTTTACGGAGAATAGATTATCAATATCGGCTTTTTACCTTCACCAACGAAGTTGGGAGGAGGTTATGTTTTCGCCCCTGTTTGTCTCTTTTGTTTGTTTGTTTGTTTGTGAAGAACTTCCTGACCACAATTTTACTCCTAGAGTAGTGAAACTTTCAGAGAGTAATGTGTATGTTGAGACGTGGAGGTTATTCAATTTTCAGTCCCAGTTCAAAGGTGAAGGTTGAGGTCAAGGTCGAGCAAAAGATCGACCGAATTAACCCTAACCTTAACCCCAAGTTTGCACATGGTTGTCACACAAACTTCAAATCAAACTACGGTCTAAACTGATTATGGGAAAGGCAAGCTGTTTTCGAGAAATAAGCTCCCGTGGCAGAGGTCTGCATTCTTAGAAGGCTGTTCTCGTTCATTTTTTTTTTTTTTTTATTTTGCATTGAAACATGTATGCCAAAGATAGTTAGTCAATTACTATTACTAGCAAAGCTGAAGCCATAATTGGAAAAGGCAGGATGCTATGGGCCCAAGGGCTCCAACAGGGAAAAGAGCCCAGTGAGGAAAGGAAATAAGGGAAATAGAAAATCCAAGCTAGTGAGTAAATCAATAGTTTAAAAACAATGAAAAAAAAAAACTGACAAGAAGAAAGGTCCACACTAGGCGGGGCAATGGAAGTATTATATCATATAAATTGTAGAGAACTCAAAGTATGATTGTAAAAATGTCGAGCACAGTAGCTCTTCAACATCCACATCTCTCCATTGATAATGTTTCTTTAACCATATTCAACTACTTTAAAATTTAAGGTGTGATTCTTGAAAGCAAATTTTCTTTTGAGAAGCGCATTCAGTATTCTTCTTCTTCAACTGCAAAAAAAAAAGAAAAAAAAATTAACGGTAATGAAAAGACAGTTGAAATTAGCGTGTTACAATCAACGGCTTTTGCGATACTTAGGATTTTCAAGTATTGACCGCAATTATTGAAATGTATTAAAAGCAGAATGATAAATACGTTTAAAGCAAATAAAATACAATTTAAAATTTCTATTGAAAAAATATTCACGAGTCGATATATATTTTATTTAAAAACATATTTAGGTAAATGGTAAAAATTTCAATTGTAAATACAGTATATGTAAAATAAAAAATCATTCATGTAAATATACTATGATGTATATAAGTTATAAATTGTAAGATTGTAAATGTGTATTCACAATAAAAGATAAAAAAAAAATAATATTCAAACCGGAGTCAGATGGCGGTTACTGTGTGTGCTGCGTGGTAGAAGTAGAGAGCAATGCTTGCTGCAAGTACATTACAGATTACGATAACAATAGCGTTAGCATATTGTATATTATAAAAGAGAATTACGCTAACAATGGTCAACATATCATCCGAGTTCATAATTGCTAAGAATTATTAACATGAACGGAAAGTAAATACGATTAGAAAACCAAAATACCCGTTAATAATAATTTCATGCTTAAGAATGTCCGGAAACTTAATCTATACTTGAACTTTACATTAAATCTAGTAGTGTCTGAAATACCATTTTAAACTTTCAATGAAAGCAACGTCAAATAAAAACTCCCATGAGGTAAAAAAAAAAAAAAATGCCCAATATCAATATATAGTACTAACGTCACATACATATCAAAGGTAATAATCCTGACACAAACACAGCCTTAGAAAGAAAGTCCCCCTCCCTCCCAGGGTTTCAGGAAATTCCCATTGTTCCAAGAAATTCAATGGTTCTACGGAATTCTTAGGGTTCCATGCAATTCCTAATTCCTAGGTTCCACGAAATAACAAGTTCCAAGAAATTCCAGGGTTACATAAAATTCCCAGTGTTCCCCAAAAGTCCCAGTGTTCCAGTAGGCCTACATTTCAGGGTTCCCCGAAATTCTCAGTGTTCCCGTACACCCCAGGGTTCCCCGAAATTCCCATGAAATTCTTATGGATCTATAAAATTTCCCAGGTTCAAAAATTTACTAGTTTAAAAAATTCCAGGGTTCCAAAATTCCACGTAGCATGATGAGGGTGATAACTACAATCACTAGCACAATAATGATAGTAATGGAAAACTGTTAATCATTATAAAAAGGCGCTACAGCTCTTGAAAGAATAATAAGACACTCATTCGGCCTTACAATAATCACAACTGAAAGGCTATGGAATAGACACAATTTCGAAACTCCAAGAACCGATTGATACCAACTTTTAAACCAGAATGATAACAAATGTGGTTATTGCAATCAATGGAAATCAATCTTCCGTGTGTGCAAAATTTGGGTAACAATAAAATAAAATAAAACAATAAAACGGTCTACTCGAGGACATGTTAACAGGAAATTATTGACGAAATGTACTGCTTCTTTACTGAGAAAGTATGCTACTTCCTTGCGCAATGTTGGAGCTTTTGACACGATGAGTCTAGAGATCATATATGAAAGGTATTAACTCTGGGAACTAATGCTAATGATCTCAGTACTGGGTGGCTCTGAGCCCAAATGAAGATTTTTGGCACTATACTTTTGATAATTTCATGCTTATAAGGGAAAAACGACACCAAGCTTTGAGTAGGCCTATCGAGAAAAAAAAAATGAACACTGGTGCTTGTTAACTTGCCTTCAACATTAGAAATGGTTGTATGGAAGCAATGTAAATTAAATATTCTAATAAAAACCATTCACAACACTTCGATACATTTTCAAAATACATATTCCGAATCGATGGTTTCCTAAACAACCAAAAAACGTCAAAAAGCCTCTTAATTTAAATGAATAGCGGATATTCGGGATATTTGCAGACGAACATTGTACAGATTTTGGCACTTTACATTAGATAATTTCATGCTTAACAGGAAATGAAGACACCAAGCTCTGAGTGGGCCTATAAAAAATGAACATTGGTCCTTGTTAACCTAACTTCAACTATAGGAATAGTTTTATGAAAGCAATAAAATAAAAATATTCTAAAAAAAAAAAAAAAAAAAACACATCTTATACACTTCAAGATACATTTTTTGAATATATATTCCCAAACCAATGTTTTCCTAAGAGACTACCAAACGTTAAAAAACCCCTAATATAAGTGAATGACTGATATCCGTGATATTTACCAACGAACATTTAAAAAATACTTCACAACTCTGATAACGTGTATTAACACTCACTCATCCACTGCTGTGCTGCGCAGATCTGAAAATAAGATAATTTGTCTTGAAATAAACCGATTCAGCATTCATAAGTCATACCTATAAAAATAAATACATACTACCTAAATAGAAAATTAACTTCCACTAGTAATGAATTTAACTGTGTAAAATATTATAAATGTTCTAGTAGCTCAGCATATTATCCAATAAACTACAGATTACAATAGTCCATGACTTCGGATATCTTAAAATTTTCTCCAGGTTCTCTTGCCTGAGGGTATACTCAAGCTCACTATTCTGTTTCCCTACTTCCTTTCACCACTAAGCTATTTTCCTTACTATTTTATCAGCTTCCTTTCCTTACTGGGCTATATCCCCCGTTGGAGTCCTTCGACATATAGCATCCTGCTTTCCCAAATAGGGTTGTAGTTTGGCAAGTAATGGTAATAATTCGGTAGATTTATGTATACTAACAAAGTTTAAGAATATCTATATAAAGTTGAAAAATAGTATAGCACGTTTTTCTTCTTGTAAACCTATGAATTTTTTTTCCCTATCAATCTTTTCTTAAGTATTTCCTCTACACAGGATTGATGTAAGCGCGTGTTAACTTTCCGGTTGTCAAAATCTCTTTTTATTATTATTATTATTATTATTATTATTATTATTATTATTATTATTATTATTATTATTATTATTATTACTTGCTAAGCTACAACCTTAGCTAGAAAAGCAGAATGCTATAAGTCCGTGGGCTCCAACAGGGAAAATAGCCCAGTGAGGAAAGGATATAAGGAAACTATAAAAGAAGTAATAACAATTAGAATAAAATATGGATTATTTTTACATATTATAAGTTGAGAGGTTGCATGACAATTGGAAGCAAGAAAATATTGTAGTTTCTCACTGGTAGAAATGAGCTTTCTAAACATTGAGGTTTGGTACCAAACATACACAAATAGAGAATCATAAAAAGATGGCCCAAACACTTTCTGGCCGCAGATATTGCAAACGTCCATTGCAGTAAAAATAAAAACAAAAGACGAGCCACGCCAATACACACAGGCGGCAGGAGTGCCAATAAAACCACATCTAAGACTCATCTCTCTACTGTGCATTCATCTTTATGAAGGAAGTTTGGCAATGAAAATATCATGAGAGAGAGAGAGAGAGAGAGAGAGAGAGAGAGAGAGAGAGAGAGAGAGAGAGAGAGAGAGAGAGAGAGAGAGATATTAAAACTTTGAAAAATCTTTGCATGAGGTTTAGCATAGGCCTAGGCTACACGAATTTGAATTACTTTGCAAGCTATCTAATTACGTCCGATGTCCAACATTATCAATTACCGGTTTCTTCCATATTATTACGATTTTCACGATGAACATACATATATTTTTACTGTTTACGATAAAGTGCATATCAATAACTAATGGCTTTGATTATCATTTCTTGATGTTTATCAATCATTTCACGTAAAAAGAAAAAAAATGCATTTCATAAATTTGCTTGCTAACTGCTATAGCAATTCTAGTTAACATACAATATTATAAATTGTAAAAATTGTAACTGTATATCTCTTAATAAAAAAATAAAACTTAAATAATCCTACATAAACAAAAGGTAAATCGAAATAACTTACCAACGGCAAGATACATTTTGTTGTATGTAATTACCGGGTATGTATCCACGTCACTAGTGTATTGCGATATTTTAGTATGTTTAATCACTTCACCTGCATAAAAACACTTCGAACGGGACAACGGCCAAAATAAAAATGAAGTTTTCATGGCAGCAAGAATGGTTCGCCCTTCAACTCAGACACACCGATTAAAAATTCACAAGATGTAAATTTAGCGCATTTTACAAACCCTTTGTTAGGTATGTTATCTGACCTTCATTTTCTATATCATAGTTTACAAGAAGTTTAGTTGTGACTAATACAATGCTATGTACAGTTGGACACTGGAGTCGCTGGCACAACCCTGTCACTCCCAAACGTAATGTAGGGAGTGATGACAGAGGTGGTGGGCGGGGCTAAACAAAGGAACTCTCCACGCAGTAAGGGTTTGGCTGGGTGATGTTTACCAGGAATTCCTGTGTTCAACTGTACCTTGTATATGGGCAGTTTAGGAGTTTTATACTTTTATGACGGACGAAAGTATTTCAGCAATTCCACACTTTATAAGTTTTTCTTATATGTAATTTAAGTGAAAAAATATGTTTTTTTTTTTTAACTTTTAAAAAGGTTTAATAAACTAATTAGATTGAGCATTTGACCTTGGTAATTGCGACGCTCGTTCACCAATCAATTAGTCAGTTCGTGTTCTTTCTCTCTCCCATTTCATTTCTGCCTTAAGAATTCATTCGTATTAATTTGTTTTAACAAATTGAACAAAGACGACCCTTTTTAAGCTTATGAAAACTTATCCGAAGTAAATAGATTCCAAATGGATTTGGTAGATTTTGTTCCTGCTTTATTTATATATTGGATTATTTTTTCTCTCTCGAAAACTCTACATTCATTAATGATATTGTGTTCAAAGATTGGGTTCAAATTTGGCAGGCTCTTAAGCATCAAGAGCCACTCACTTTTTTATCTTGAACAAATATTGGCTCAAGTTTAAAATGACATTTCTGACTCCCTTATCTAGATGGGATCAGCTATGCTTTGCATATCTCTCTCTCTCTCTCTCTCTCTCTCTCTCTCTCTCTCTCTCTCTCTCTCTCTCTCTCTCTTTGTCTTAAGTAAGTTCAGCTTTGCTTAGATTCTCTCTCTCTTTGTCTTAAGTAAGTTCAGCTTTGCTTAGATT
>NC_090734.1:145856466-145866466 GCF_036898095.1 Palaemon carinicauda
GTAGAGCTATCGCGTTTCTCAAGTTTTGTGATTAATCTAAATTACTTTTTAAAGTAAATTATATTCATTGTGAAACTATACATCCCATTAGTTGATATTAAATCATAAATTGATTAGGTTATTATCACAGACCTTTGCCTCCAGGTATGGTAAGGTGTTGGGTGGTTGATTTTTGAGTGGTCTATTTTCTTAATTTTTGTGATTGATTTTGAATTGGTTTAATTGAAAAAAGTAAATTATAGTCAGTGTGAAACTATACATCCCATTAGTTGATATTAAATCGTAAACTGATTAGGTTATTATTACAGACTTTTGCCTTAAGATATGGTAAGGTGTTGGGTGGTTGATTTTTGGGGGTCTATCTTAATTTTTGTGATTAATTTTAAATTGGTTTATTTGAAAAAAGTAAAATTTATTCAATGTGAAACTATAAATCCCATTAGTTGGTATTAAATGATAAAGTAATAAGGTTATTTTCATAGACTCTTGCCTCAAGGTAAGGTAATGTGTTAGGTTGTGGATTTCTGAACGTACGGTACGCTGTTAAAATACAGTAGTTTAATTCCGAAATTCTCCGTAAAATTGCACTGTTCTCACCCGTATTTCAGTAAAATACAGGAGACCGTAATTTTCACTATACTTTGTTATAATTTTTTTGCGGTTTAGTGACCGTAATATCACTCCTTTATGTCAATGTATCCGTTTTTAAAGCGGTAAATGCCTGGCAACATTTATTCCAGGATTTTTACCGTTTTTTACGGAAAATTGTTAACATATTTGAGAGACTTAAGTAAATCATTCCAGAGTCAAGTAACGCCGAATAAATCTTCTTCACTCAAGGGGTTAATTACTGCATTGTACCTGTACAGTGGCTATTTTACATTTGGCAAGGGTAGAAGAAACTCTTTAGCTATGGTAGAAGGACACTCGTAAATCAAACAATTGTTCTTTAGTCTTGGGTAGTGCTTTAAACTCTGTACCTTGGAAGATCTTCCACTATCTGGGGTTAGAGTTATCTTGCTTGAGAGTACAATCAGGCGCCCTAAGCTATCTGTTTCCTTATTTCCATTTCTCAGTGGGCTATTTTCCCTGTTGGATCGATTGGGGTTATAGCATCCTGCTTTTCAAACTAGGGTTTGTAGCGTAGCTACTACTACTACTACTACTACTAATAATAATAATAATAATAATAATAATACTACCACTACTACTAATAATAATAATAACAACAACACACCTCTCTCAATGGTGAGTAAAGGTTATACTAGAGGCTTATGTGCTTGGACGTTTGATACGAATGAAAGGAAAGGTGCTCTATATCTATCTATCTATAAATATATGTGTACACACACACACACGCACACACACACACACACATATATATATATATATATATATATATATATATATATATATATATATATATATATATGTGTGTGTGTGTGTGTGTGTGTATGTATATATATCCTATAACGCTGAGTGGCATTGCCAAAAGTATGACTACATAGTCTCTACCCGTCCCTCGGGTAGGTAGGAGAGGGAGTAGTCATACCCTTGTGAGACGGGTTACTCCGAGAGGTACACTCGGAAACCACAATCTTTCACAAATTGCAGAAACTATATACCATGTTGTAGTTAGGAAGGAGGAGGAGGGTGGGAAGAGTTGTGTGTGCGTGCGTGCATATCTATCTAAATGTTTAGCCGTCATTTTTGACGGGTCGTGTACACAAGTTAACTTTAGATAAGATGACGGTTATAAAAAGTACCGTAGTAGCTTTTATAGTTTGATAACCCTTATTTTTCTCGACATTACTGTAAAAAAGTCTATACTTTTTTATTTTCATTTCCATGGTTTGCAATTACTAAATCACAACCAATTATAATTTTGTTTTACCCTCACATGTATAATTTCATGAACAACTGCAGTACTTCACTCAAATCATAGGTGTAAAATTAAGATGTAAACTTTGTTGTGTCGTCAAAATAATTACCTTAGTCGTTTTCATATTTCTTTATATTAATTATATCTTGATAATTATTCATAACTTTCAGTTGAAAGTTTTCAAGGCGCAAATGTTCCATTAAAGATATTATTCCCATTCGTTAGTATTTATGTAACCAGATCTTTCGTTTATGCTAAAACAACAAGAAAGTTCCAACGTTAATTTAAGATAACGACAAGGAAAGAACGGGCCCATTTCATGAAATGTCTCGCTATTAAATTGATGAAACGTTGATGCTTTAGACCACAAATCCTTTAGAAGGAGCTGGCACAACCAAAGCTAACAGCCATATTTGTTTGCAATGTTATTCACCTTCGCGTAAGTAAAATATAAAATCGTTTTTTGGAAAGAGATAAACATTGGCTCCACCGCTTGAGGAAGTTTTTAGTTCTCCTTTTTTTTTTTTTCTTAATTAGTTTTTTAATGAGAGCTCAACACCGACCACTCTCTGTGAGCTGGGAGAGTAATTCTCTTTTATTGGAGAGTCTTCATTAGAGAGCGAAAGGTTTTGCATTTTAAAAGCTAATAACAAAAGCCAGCGGTGTTACAGTTTCCCATTCGTTTGTTCGTTTAGAGGAATCTTTATTTTTTTCATTTTGAGAACCAGTTACTAGTGGGTATGATCCAAAGGAAATTGTGTTTTTATAAGATCTTGTAATATTTGAAGATATATATTCTTTGGTACTGATACAAAGGAAATTGTGTATTTTAATATTCCCCTTGTAATATTGGAAGATATATTTTTTACTTTGGTACTGATACGAAAGAAATTGTGTTCTTTAATATTCTCTTTTAATATTGGAAGATATATTTCATTCTTTGGTACTGATACGAAAGAAATTGTGTTCTTTAATATTCTCTTTAAATATTGGAAGATATATTTCATTCTTTGGTACTGATACGAAAGAAATTGTGTACTTTAATTTTCTCTTGTAATATTGGAAGATATATTTCATTCTTTGGTACCGATACAAAGGCTTTGAGGTAACTGCTTGGATGTTTTTTAATTTTTTTTTCTAAAGCTGGGTTTAAATGGTCGAACGGTTTGTCGAACCCGGTTGTGGAGACTGTTTGTCAAACGGTTCGATGTCGAGTCAGCAACAAATGTATAAGGTTTGGGGATAATGAAGTCCCGCCCACAAAAGTCAGGTGAGAACCGACTTCCTTCGAACCATTTGACGAACGTGTTGGACAACCAAATACTCCGTTCACACGTTAGAACATCACTTCAAACACTTGTCTGTCAAACCGCGTTCGACGAACTGTTCGGCCGTGTAAACCCACCTTCAAACTCTTATTATAAATAGATCTTAATCGAGTAAGTGAGTTGACACTAATACAAAGGTATATTTTTTTTCCTTTGGTGCTGATACAAAGGTTTAGAGGCAGCTGTTTAGATGTTTCTTTCATAAGTTATTTTTCTTAAACCTTTATCATAAGAAGATCTTAATCTACTGAGTTTATATGCTACAAAGGCTTTAGATGCATATGTTTGGATGTTTCTTCCTTAAGTATTTTTTTTCTAAACCCTTATCGTATATAGATATCAAACGAGTTAGTTTATTAATCCTCGGGAAAGGTCATCTTCATTTTTTCATCCTGAAATTGAGGTATGATTTTCCCACATGAATAGACGTGTTTGTAATTTTCCCACATGAAAAGACGTGTTTGTAATTTTCCCACATGAAAAGACGTGTTTGTAATTTTCCCACATGAAAAGACGTGTTTTTGTATTTTCTCACATGAAAAGACGTGTTGGTAATTTTCAAACATGAAAAGACGTGTTTGTAGTTTTCCCACATGAAAAGACGTGTTTGTAATTTTTGCACATGAAAAGACGTGTTCGTAATTTTCCCACATGAAAAGACGTGTTTTTAATTTCCGCACATGAAAAGACGTGTTCATTAATTTTCCCACATGAAAAGATGTGTTTGTAATTTCCGCACATGAAAAGACATGTTCGTAATTTTCCCACATGAAAAGACGTGTTTGTAATTTTCTCAAATGAAAAGACGTGTTTCTAATTTTCCCACATGAAAAAACATGTTCGTAATTTTCCCACATGAAAAGACGCGTTCGTAATTTTCCCACATGAAAAGACATGTTTTTAATTTTCCCACATGAAAAGAGGTGTTTGTAATTTTCCCTCATGAAAAGACGTGTTTGTAATTTTCTGACATGAAAAGACGTGTTTGTAATTTTCCCACATGAAAAGATGTGTTTGTAATTTTCCCACATGAAAAGACGTGTTTGTAATTTTCACACATGAAAAGACGTGTTTGTAATTTTCCCACATGAAAAGAGGTGTTTGTAATTTTCCCTCATGAAAAGACGTGTTTGTAATTTTCTCACATGAAAAGACGTGTTTGTAATTTTCCCACATGAAAAGATGTGTTTGTAATTTTCCCACATGAAAAGACGTGTTTGTAATTTTCACACATGAAAAGACGTGTTTGTAATTTTCCCACATGAAAAGACGTGTTTGTAATTTTCTCACATGAAAAGACGTGTTTGTAATTTTCCCACATGAAAAGATGTGTTTGTAATTTTTCCAAATGAAAAGACTTCTTTTTGATTTTCTCACATGAAAAGACGTGTTTGTTAATTTCACACATGGAAAGACGTGTTTTTAATTTTCCAACATGAAAAGACGTGTTCGTAATTTTCCCACATGAAAAGACGTGTTTTTAATTTTCGCACATGGAAAGACTTGTTCTTGGTTTCCCACATGAAAAGATGTGTTTGTAATTTTCCCACATGAAAAGACGTGTTCGTAATTTTCCCACATGAAAAGACGTGTTTGTAATTTTCCCACATGAAAAGACGTTTTCGTAATTTTCCCACATGAAAAGACTTGTTCGTAATTTTCCCACATGAAAAGACGTGTTTGTAATTTTCCCACATGAAAAGATGTGTTTGTAATTTTTCCAAATGAGAAGACGTGTTTTTTATTTTCTCACATGAAGAGACGTGTTTGTAATTTCCCACATGAAAAGACGTATTTGTAATTTTCCCACATGAAAAGATGTGTTTCTAAATTTCCCACATGAAAAGACATGTTTCTAATTTTCCCGCATGAAAAGAGGTGTTTGTAATTTTCTCACATGAAAAGACGTGTTTGTAATTTTCCCACATGAAAAGACGTGTTAGTAATTTTCCCAGATGAAAGGAGGTGTTTGTAATTTTCTCACATGAAAAGACGTGTTTGTAATTTTTCTCACATGTAATGACGTGTTTGTCATTTTCTCTCATCCAGAGACCTTCAGAAATTTGTATTTCCTTCACCCCGAGACTCGCTCAATAATTTTCCCCTCACTCCCAGACACGTCTAATCTTATCTCCCTTTCCAAAAGGGGTTTTCTTCCTTTTTCCTCAGGTGAACTAAGTAAAAACTTCATTTTATCACCTGAAAGTTTCTTTAACCAGACACGCACATAGACATACATACATACGCACACTTAATATTTGTGAAGATTCATGGGTATACGATTGAAATTTCGTTTTGTTGTTTATACCTTGGAAGAATCGTACACACTATTGATAGTTAATGGTTGATATATATATATATATATATATATATATATATATATATATATATATATATATATATATATATATATATATATATGTATGTGTGTGTGTGTGTGTGTGTGTGTGTACGTGTGTGTGTGTGTGTGTGTGTGTGTGTGTGATTTAAATGTGTACTATATGTATATGCACAGTATAATATATATATATATATATATATATATATATATATATATATATATATATATATATATATATATATATATATATATATATATATATATATATATATATATGTGTGTGTGTGTGTGTGTGTGTGTATGTGTGCGTGCGTGTGTGTGTGTGTGTGATTTAAATGTGTACTATATGTATATGCACAGTATAATATATATATATATATATATATATATATATATATATATATATATATATATATATATATATATATATATATATATAAAATAAGCGAGATACCTGAATCAGATATTTTTAATCAAAATGTTTCCCTATATATTTGCGTTCAACTACACACTCCCTTGCTCTATTAAATAAATCCTAATTGTGCTGGTGTGAGATATCAGAAACATCGATGAATAAATAAACAAACTAGTTAATCGGCGAGTAACATATTGAATAGAAAAATGTTGTGAATTGCAATCCAACAAACAAAAACAGATGAAAAACGACCTTATGAAACAAACACAAACAAATTGAATAGGAATCCAACAAATATACACAGATGAAATACAACAACATGAAACAAACACAAACAAATTGAATAGGAATCCAACAAACATACACAGATGAAACATGACTTCATGAAACAAACACATTGAATAGGAATCCAACAAACAAACCCACATGAAATACGACCACATGAAACAAACACAAACTAACTAATTAAATAGTAATACAACGAACAAACACAGATGAAATACGACCACATGAAACAAACACAAACAAACTAATTAAATAGGAATACAATGAACAAACACAGATTAAATACGACCGCATGAAACCAACAAAACAAAATTGAATAGGAATAGAATACAACAAACAAGCACATATGAAATACGACCACATGAAACAAACACAAACAAACTAATTAAATAGGAATACAATGAACAAACACAGATTAAATACGCCCACATGAAACCAACAAAACAAAATTGAATAGGAATAGAATACAACAAACAAGCACATATGAAATACGACCACATGAAACAAACACAAACAAACAAATTGAAATGGAATACAACAAACAAATATTGCGCAGTTACCACAAGTGGGGAAATGCAAGAGCACCTTCCAAGCGAGTCGCCCATTGCATTGCAAGATGCAATTGTCAATGTCAATTCATCTCAACGCATAGAACATTCAGTGCCTAAATGCTGTGTTGCCGTGTGTTGTAAAGGGGTGGGGGTGGGTGTGAGTGGGTGTAGTGGTAGGGAAGAGAGAGAGGGGGGGGGGGGGGGGCCGGTATCATGTGGGAGGCTTCTCTATCCATTCGTCTTCGTCTTGTTCTGAATTTGATTTTGGAACTCTCTTGAATCATTGTTATCTTGGGTTAATTGAGATTAATGATTTAGTGGAGGAGTTAGTTCTATTATTATTATTATTATTATTATTATTATCATTATTATTATTACTTGCTAAGCTACAACCCTAGTTGGAAAAGCAGGATATTCTATAAGCCCAGGAGCTCCATCGGGGAAAATAAGCCAGTGAGGAAAGGAAACAAGGGAAATTGAAATATTGTAAGCACAGTAACAACATTGAAATAAACATATCCTGGATTATTTTATAATTCAATACATATGATGATTCAAAATATGATTAGCTTTATGTTTAGACGTAATTCCTTATTTTTAGGGTTTATTGTTATAATAGATTTATGTATATGCACTCATACACAGGCGCATACACTCACATAATTATCTGAGTGGGGATACCTTAACATGGTGAAAGGGTTTGTGTATCGCCATGATCAGCAAAGGGTCAGGGTCATACATACTAGGTATGTTTGTTGTGAACGATCAGGTGGAAATCTCATACCCTCACTAATCCGCAATGGCTAGGGTGATGATGAATACTAGCTAAACTCTAAACATTAATTGACATGTCTGAGGCCCTTGTCCAGCAGTGGACCAAAAACTACTGAATTTGTTATTGTTATTGATATATATATATATATATATATATATATATATATATATATATATATATATATATATATATATATATATATATATATATTCCAGGACTTCGGCTGCACTAAAAATCCTTGAGCCTTGAGTAAAACCAATCTCTCTCTCTCTCTCTCTCTCTCTCTCTCTCTCTCTCTCTCTCTCTCTCTCTCTCTCTCTCTCTCTCTCTCTTGAAAAAAGCTAACGTTTCTTTTCACATAAAAAATTGAGAAAGATAAGGGACAATGTTTCCTCATTCGCTAAGAACGTTTTGAGGAAGGATTTTTTTTTTCCTTCGTTTTATGAAATTTTCATTTCCTTATTAAAGACTCGGTGCAATTTGATAAAGTTTATCAAGAATGGAAATCTCTCTTGTCGCAGTAAATTATTTTCTTTTTTTACATTAAGGCGAATAAAAAAGACCTGGCTTCCGTCAACGTCTTTGAGTTAAAAGCAATTTTGCATATTGTTATTTTTATAGATAATGAAGTGAAACATATTATGATTGTTTTTAAAAAGTCCGGTGTAGTTTTGGTGAATAAAAAGACCTGGCTTATGTAAACGTCTTTAAGTTGAAAACAATTTTGCATATTGATATTTTTTATAGATAATAAAGTGAACCATAAGGTTTTTTTTTTTTTTTTTTTTTTTTTTTTTTTTTTTAAACGTCCAATTGTCGTTATGTAAGTGTACAGACAGACTGGCAGACCCAAAAACATAACCTCTTTGCGTAAGATATTTCGGCTTGAATACTGGTTCATTATCATGGCAATTAGATTTACTTTAAACAGAATATAAGGGCTACGCGGGTGACAAATTTAGTTTAAAGAGAGTATAAAGGCTATGCCGTTGACTAAGTTACTTTTAAGAGAATATAAGGGCTGTGTTGTTGACAAAGTTACTTTGAAGAGCATATAAAGGCTGTGCCGTTAACAAATTTACCTAAAAGAGAATGTAAAGGCTATGGCGTTAGCAAATTTACTTTAAAGAAAATATAAAGGCTGTGTCGTTGACAAATTTACTATAAAGAGAATGTAAAGACTATGCCGTTGGAAAATTTACTTTAAAGAAAATACTAAGGGTATGCTGTTGACAAAGTTGCTTTAAGGAAAATGTGAAGGCTGTGCCTTTGACAAAGTTACTTTAAAGAGAACTTAGGCGCTATGCCGTTGACAAATTTACTTTAAACAGAATATAAGGTCTACGCCGGTGACAAATTTATTTTAAAGGGAATTCAAAGGCTATGCCGTTGGCAAATTTACTTTGAAAAGAATATAAAGGCTACGTAGTTGACAAAATCAAATAAAGGATTTGTGCATTTTCTTTTATATTTTTCTATCCTTAACGCAGAGATCAGGTTGGTAATAATGAGAATTCCCTCCGTTCCAATCGGGAAAACTTATAAAAAAGGAAATTGTTGGTTGACATCTGGACGAATAATTCGATATTGTTTTCCTCTTCCTTCACAAGAGTTAAAAAGTCGGACGTTGACATCTGGACATTTAATACCTTCGCCAATTTCGTTGCGATAATTGTTTTGATAGGCGTGTATGTCTGTTTGTGTGTTTATGATTGGCATAACTCAAAAGCTGTTTGACTGAATCTCACAAAATTTGGTGGGATGATTGGCCATAATCCAAGGCTAATTTGATTAGATGTTGGGAGTGATTGGGTCAAAAGTCAAGGTAACGAAAAGGTCAAGAACGTCTTTTTGCCATACCGTGACCAACTCTTATCTGATTTGCATGAAACTAGTGCCAAAATGGGCATAATTAAATTGCCAGTCTTGTGATTTACAACATAGTGATGTCATTAACAAAAGTGGCGGTGGCGAAGGCATGCGCTCTACCAAGTTCGATACTGTTTTCCTCTTCCTTCGCTGAGGTAAAAAGTCTAATCTTTAGTAAAGCAACAAGGCAGAAAGATAACAAGGAAGCCTGTCCAGCATCTCAGCAGGAGCCATTAATATCTGGGTAAATTTCCCCGAAATAAAATTATGATGCAGCTATGTGTTCACTCGGCGGGCGAGAGTCAAGCTGCGTGGAGGGGCGAAATAAAACACGTATTTGGTTTAGTGATATTAGAAGTAAGTGGCCGGAAAGAAGTGTCAGAATTTTTGGGAAATTTATGAAGAATGGTTCGAATTCTCAGTCTTTTTAACTTTTAGGGTTGGATTTTTATGTTTTCCTGTGGGTTTGGAAATTTTAATTTAATCACACTTCAAATCGTATGGAATTTTGTTACTAAAATTTGTGGATTTTTTCCCTATCATCTCCCCTATAT
>NC_090734.1:145871466-145876466 GCF_036898095.1 Palaemon carinicauda
TATTATTATTATTATTAATACTTGCTAGGCTACAACCCTAGTTGGAAAAGCAAGATGCTATAAGCCCAGGGGCTCCAACAGGGAAAATAGCCCAGTGAGGAAAGGAAAAGAGGAAAAAATAAAACAACATTGAAATGAATATTTCCAATATAAACTTTAACAAAACAAGAAGAAGAGAAATTAGATAGAATAGTGTGCAAGAGTGTACCATCAAGCAAGAGAACTCTAACTCAAGACAGTGGAAGGCCATGGTAAAGAGGCTATGGCACTACACAAGATTAGAGAACAATGGTTTGATTTTGGAGTGTGCTCCTCCTAGAAGAGCCGCCCTTCTACAATTAGCAAGAGGAAAGTGACCACTGAACAATTACAGTGCAGTAACCCATTGGGTGAAGAAGAATTGTTTGGTAATCTCAATGTTGTTAGGTATATGAGGACAGAAGAGAATATGTACAGAATAGGTAGGCCAGACTATTCGGTGTATGTGTAAGCAAAGGAAAAATGAACCGTAACCAGAGAGAAGGATCCAATGTAGTACTGTCTAGCCAGTCAGAAGACACCATAACTCTCTAGTGGTAGTATCTCAACGGGTGGCTGGTGTCCAAAGGATGGTGACATTGTCTTAGCAAGTAGGAGAATGCTCTAGCAAGCGGGACAATGCTCTAGAGACTGACAATATTTACATATGATCAGCGCCCAAGTCCCTTCTCCACCCAAGCTAGGACCAGGGAGGGCCAGGCAATGGCTACTGTTGGCTAGGCAGGTATACCGATAGGCTCCTCTAAACCCACAGTCCTTAACTCACAAGAATGATAAGGTTGCAGACGCTATAGGAACTAACGAGTTTGAGCGGGACTCGAACCCCAGTCTGCGATCGCCAAGCCGAAATGTTACCAATTATATTGGCATGACAACTATGCGTCTTTCCAAGAGAATTTCTTGCCACGTACAGTAAGGGGCTATAAAGAATCATGCCCTACAAAGACATAACACCCCTGTTTGTTGAGCTGATATTGTCAGTAACACCAAGATTATTGGTAGCGCCCCAGATAGTCGATGTCTACGCATCCTAGAAGCTCTACTGATACAGCAAGATAAACCCACCCTTAATACGACCCAAGAGATGTTTTTGTTACCATCAAGCCGTCGTATTGATACATCAAGAAACCCCCATCAAGGAGAACCTAATGAAGACACTACCAACCACCAAAATACCCCGAATTTTGACGCCGAAGTAGGAAATGATCTCAGCCACGTGGGACACTTTTCTGAGTGGAAGAGCAGCCTGGCTGGCTCAGAGCGCGCCTCAGCCAATCAAAATTCAGGTCCCCGATGACGTCACAGACTGGTATTCCCGGCCGAGATCGTCGTACACCAGACACCATACCATACCAGCTCCGATCAACCAATGAAAACCAATGAAAATTCGAGCCCTTTCACTTCTAATCCTGATCCTGGGTATATATACCATCCAACTGCAGCATCCACATCACTCTCTACCTGAAGACGAGAAAGGACTTATCCTCGAAACGCTTTGTAGTTTTTACTATTTTGTACCAAAAGTTTTACTTGTATTTTGTGAGAATATACTTGAAAAGTCTTCCCGATTTTGTCATGCACCTGACTGATGAATTTTTCAAGTCTGCTGGCTGATTGCAGCGCTCTAGAGAAGAGAATTATCTGGAAAATAGAAAAATTGGATAAGAAAATAAACTCTGCTGATGCAGCCATTACTTTTAACTCAACCTGCCAAAAAGAGGGTCTCCTACCACGATATTATTATTATTATTATTATTATTATTATTGTTATTATTATTATTATTATTATTATTATTATTAACATGTACTAAAACAGGGGAAATTAAGAGAAAAAGATGAAAGTTGATTACTCGTATAGATATATGAGCAAACAAATAAACACATTATTAAATCCATACGTAACACCAATCTAAGTAAGAAATCTTATTTTAGTGATTCACGGCTTAATAGAAAGTATTACCAAAGCGTCTTTTGATCTTTCTCGAACATCAGCATCTACTTTTGACGAAGTTACATTACTCAAGAATAAAGATTACTGTTGATGCAGTGACCGAACAATAAAATTTTTGTATGATCAGGGAGTAATTTTTAGTATTAATACCACATTAATAAGTATGATTAAATTAACTTCTAACATTACTTTTTTCATAGTTACTCAAATAATATATACATGTTACATTTTTTCTTTTAGAAACAACAGTAACTCCGTTTTCTTTAGATATCCGTTAGTTCGGCGCCAGAGTTTAAAATCTCGTGTAAAAATTCTTTTAGTTTCGTTCTAAGGCTGACAATTGTTAGGCGAGACGAAGACACTGGCATACAAACTTTAACACCTCGGTGTTATAGCTCCAGCCAGGGCAACATTTTCTAATAAAAAAAAAAAAAAACTTTTCCAATAAGAAACTCTGAGAACAAAGCCCTCAGAAGAATTTTGGGAGTTAAATGGCGGGACAGGATTAGCAATGACACTATTGGGGAGGTTACTTGAGTGCCAGATGTGGATGAGATCATGGTGAGGGGTAGATGGAGATAACTTGGGCATGCTATTCGCACTCGTCAAGAGAGATTAGTTCACCAAACATTTAACTGGGTTCCACCAAGTACGAGAAGATGGAAGACCCTGGCGCACATGGCTGAGAACTATGAAGCGTGAAGCTAGAGATGACTGGCGAAATCTAATCGAGCCCCTTTGGGTCAATAAGCACAGATGATGATGATGATGATGATGAGTGGAAAACTCCCGTTTTCTTCGAAAATGACCCTTACATACACCACAAATAAATAATTAGTGATACATACCGTAATATATGCGCCGGCAACAGGGACTAATTACAATTTTACCAACCCCTTTCAACTACACTGTAATAGCTTCCTTTCATACGTTTACACGAGTTCGTCCCCTTTACGTAATATATAACAACGTGGTGAAAGGGTTTGTGTATCGTCGTGATTAGCAAAGCTGTACTAGTCAGTGCCACCCATACTTGGTTTGTTTGCTGTGAGTGATAAGACTAAAGTCTCCCACCATCAACAATTCGTACTGGTCTGCGTGTTGATGAAAATGGCCAAACCCCAGGCATTACTAAGAACGTGTCTCTGAGGTCTTTGTCCTGCAGTGGACTTGAAACGTCTGTATTTGTTGTTGTTGTTTTATCATAATTGTTAGAAATCAAACTGTCTTCATTCTCGGTGGTATATACAGATATGCCAGTCCATTCTCTGCAGGGCTAATGCCCATCGCATACCTTGCTTAAACTACTGCTGATGGTACAATTTTTCTTTGAATTATGTATTTGACTTCATCAGAGTTGCTTTCTTTCTGTCTTTTTTTTTCTTTTTTTTTTTTAGAGCCAATGACCCCCTTTCATCCATGACCATGACCTTTTGGGGAATAATAATAATAATATTATTATTATTATTATTATTATTATTATTATTATTATTATTATTATTATTATTATTATTATTATTATTATTATTATTATTAGCTAAGTTACAACCCTAGTTGGAAAAGCAGAGTGCTATAAGCCTAAGGGTTCCAACAGGGAAAAATAGCGCAGTCAGGAAGGAAATAAATAACCTATAATTAAAGTAATGAACAATTAGAATAGAATATTGAAAGAACAATAACAGCATTAAAACATATTTCATATATAAACTATAAAAAGAGACTTATGTCTGCCTGTTCAACTTAAAAACATTTGTTGAAGTTCTAATAATAATAATAATAATAATAATAATAATAATAATAATAATAATAATAATAATAATAATAATAATAAAAAGGATAATAATAATAATAATAATAATAATAGTAATAAATAATAATAATAAGAATAAGAATAATAATAATAAACTTCTCGATATCTTAATAACAATACTAATGATAGTAATGATAATAATAGCTGCAGCAGTAGTAGTAATAGTAATATCCCCTAGTAACTTAGGTGTTAGTGTTGTCAGTGCACCTCAAGCCTTGCAGTTTAGGCTTTCCCTAAAAGATCTTTGCAACATCCTTTCGCCTTCGACACTCATTTTCTAGCCTTCTGCGCCTGGAATCGAACCTGTGTCAAGTAGTTAGCTGTCCAGCACAAACGCTCGGCTTAAGGTCATTTTATCTGAAGAAATTGATTAAAACAACTGAGGAGTTTTGTTTCTTTTGAAACTGACATGAGTCAGACAATAAGTGTTAACGAAGGTAAAGTAAGTTAAAAGTGTTAATTTGCCTAATGTGATATATAATAAACCAAATTTCTCGAGAACTGCACATGAAGTCACGCGACGTGGCAAGACCTTCATTAAAGCACCGAAATGACATTTGCATGATTCAAATAACTCCGTATGTCACATTACGCTCTGTGTAATTGGCGTTAACTTCGTTAGCTCGATACGTAACGTTGAAATCATTACTTCGAACAAACTTCGTTTGCTGCGATTCATTAGAATAGATTTGCAAATTTAGGTCACGAAACTTGCGAATAATTTGATTGCAAAGTCACTTGTATAGCATGTGCTTATGCATGTACGTCCCTGTCTGGCGTTGTGCTGAACGAGAGATGGAGTCCCGCTCAAACTCTGGAGTTTCTTGTAGTGTCTGCAACCTCACCATCCTTGTGAGCTAAGGATGGGTTTTTTGGGGGAGGCTATAGGTCTACCTATTGAATCATCAGCAGCCATTGCCTGACCATCCCTGGTTCTAGCTAGGGTGGAGAGGGTGCCTAAGCGCTGATCATATGGATGTATGTTCAGTCTCTAGATCACTGTTCTACTAGCCAGGGCATTGTCAATGTTCCTTGCCTCTGCCATTCATGAAGGGCCTTTGAACAACAACAGATGCAGCCGTTTCTAGTGTACTGGGTTTGGTAATTTGATCACCACGCTGGCTACTGCTGATTGTGATGGTGGAAGAATTTTGTCTTTCAATCCCCTAATTTAGTCATTATTTCCAGGACCGTCAGAAA
>NC_090734.1:145881466-145886466 GCF_036898095.1 Palaemon carinicauda
AGAGAAGGGATTTGAGCTATGCGAAAAAGTAGGAATTTTCTGTTTAAATTTAGACTATTGTTTGTGTGTATATGTGTGTGTTGTGTGTGAAGTAAGGAGGGATAGAATTTAAATAGATTGGTCCTTATTATTCATGAATTACAGAAATATGTATGATAAGTTTTCCATGTAACAGACACATTAGAAATTTTACTGGCTTCCAAAAAGTAGGACTTTTCTATTTAAACTTAGACTGTTGTGTGTGTGTGTGTGTGTGTGTGTGTGTGTGTGTGTGTGTGTGGAGTGGGGGGATAAAATATAAATAGAATTGTCCTCATTATCCATGAAGTACAGAAATATATATTAATGAGTTTTTCATGTAACACACATTCAAGTATTCACCTACTTCCAACGTTTTGGTTTATTTGTCTATTACTTTTGAGTTATTTCAAGAAGCTAATTGATTCATAATTTTCATTCATGTGCCTTTTGCGTACGTCAATGAAATTATTAATATTGGTGGATATGATTTTCTTGTATATACAACAAACAACAACAAATGCTTCCGTTTCTAGTCCACTGCGAGATAAAGGTCTCATACATATCCTTATTCATGTCTGGGGTTTGGCTTGTTTTCATCACCACGCTGGGCAATGCGGATTGGTGATGGTGGGAGAATTTAGTCTGGTCGTTCACAGGAAAACAACCTGGCATGGGTGTCCCTAATTAGTAGGGCTTTTCTGATCACGGCGATGGACAAACCCTTTCACCGCGTTAAGGTATCCTCATTCAGAAAGGGATAATATATATATATATATATATATATATATATATATATATATATATATATATATATATATATATATATATATATATATATATAGATATATATATATATATATATATATATATATATATATATATATATATATATACTATATATATATATATATATATATATTTGGGAAAGTGTTAACATCCAGCTAGTCGAATGCGTTATAAAAAAAAAGAATGACGAAAAGGAGGTGATACATTGTTTCATAAATGAGGTTGAAACCTTGCCCAATAGCTATGTACAGCAGGTATTAGAATTATTAAAAATGATTCATAATGTTTAGAATCTTATTATATAATTGGTAATGAAATTTCGGAGATTGAGAGAAAGAGAGAAAGAGGTATATTGGTAGTATAGAAAAGTTGCATTTTTCATTTTATTAGGCTAATTTGCTATAGATACCAAAACTCAAAAAATTTATATCTGTTATTTTTCATAACAAGAATGAATTCTTTTGAAACAAAACAGCGACACAAATGACTATATATAATTAACATGACACGTGTTGCAATTAACGAAAAGAAAAGAAAAGAAAAGAGATAAAAAGAAACATTACACGTGTTGCTAATTAAAAAAAAAAAAGTAGGAAAAGGAATGGGAATAATAAATGAAAATATATCCCTGCTCATTTTCTTAAGGAAGGGAGATAGAAGGGAGAGTAGATTGAAACAGGATCGATGGAAGGTTGATTGAGAATCAACTGGAATGATGAATTTGAGGCAGTCGCTGGAGAGAGAGAGAGAGAGAGAGAGGAGAGAGAGAGAGAGAGAGAGAGGAGAGAGAGAGAGAGAGAGAGAGAGAGAGCTTTCTGCGATATCAGTCTTGATTGATGAACTGGCTCGGAGCGGTTTCCCTTGGACAGGTAGGGGGTGGGGGGGGGGAAGAGATAAGACGAAGAACAAGAAGGAGAAGAACAACAAGAATAACACTTCAAAATCAACCCAATGTGCTCTAATCTTAGGGTAGTGCCATAGCCTCTGTACCATGGTCTTTCCACTGTCTTAGGTTAGAGTTCTCTTGCTTGAGGGTACACTCGGGGACGCTTTTCTATCTTGTTTCTCTTCCTCTTGTTTTTTTTTTTTTATTTCATTGTTTATATATATGATAGATCAAATTTAATGTTGTAAATGATCTTAATGTATTTTATTTTAATTGTTATTACTTCTCTTGTAGTTTATATATTTCCTTTTTTCCTTTCCTCACAGGGCTATTTTTCCCTGTTGGAGCCTTTGGACTTATAGCATCATGGTTTTTCAACTAGGGTTGTAGCTTAGCTATTAGTAGTAGCAATAATGATAATAATAATAATAATTATAATAATACTAATAATACTAATAATACTACTACGACTACTACTACCACTACTAATAATAATGTGGGTGTTTGTTTGTTTGTGAACAGCTTCCTACTCCACAATTATAATCGTAGAGTAATAAAACTTACAGGTATCATCTGCTATTAAAAAAGCTGGGAATGATTAAATTTTGAAAGGTCAAGCTTAAAGTTCAAGGTTACGGTCAAGCTAAATGTCCAATTCACGTAATCATCCATTAGTTTGGACATCTTTGTCATAGAGACTTCAAACTTGATTCATATTTGAGTGTATGAAAATCCACGACAATTAATAGATATTATGGTCAAAGGTAAAGGTCGAGCAAAAGGTCGAGCCATAAGCTGTCGCGGCGGAGGTCTGCGCTCTGCTGAGTGCCCCTTCAGTAAGTAATAGATTCGTAGATATTTCAGTTAGCTACTGGAGTGGAAGATATTCAGATGTTTATTTCAATAATAGAAATAAATGGTAGAGCTATAATTTGTGAAAGTCGGATGAATTCGTGAGAAAATGAATAGACTTCGTTTTTTTTTTTATTGCAACCACAACTTTCATCTCTACTTTTGTAAAAATAAAGGATTCCTTAGGAAAATAAAAGAACAGTGCCTATGTTTATTACATTATTCTAGTATATAAACACAAGTCTTGGATAGATTTTCATCGTATCATTAACTATATATACACTAGGTGTCGTTATTACCAGACTGGATTTGTAGCATTCTGCATCCCTATGTTAGTAATAATGTCATTGAGATGTATTTGTTAAAATGTTCACTGACGTTGGCAGCGCTGTTGTTGAATTAAATATAGATAAATAACTACTGACTCTGACACTGAAATTTTGGAATGTATCGGTAGTTTGGAATACTGACATAAAAATATTTGGTTTATGTATGAAGGAATGAAGTTATTATTATTATTATTATTACTATTATTATTATTAGCTAACCTACAACCTAAGATAGAAAAGCAGGATGTTACAAGCCCTAGGGCTCCAATAGGGAAAATAGTCCAGTGAGGAAAGGAAATAATGAAATAAGTAAACATATTTTGTTATGTGTATTAAAGGAAAGTCTTTCACTGAAAAGGAAAATTAGTTGAAAATTAGAATATTCTTTTTCTTGAACAGATTAATTTCAGGACTTCCATCATGGAGAAAGTGTCTGTTCCGGTGAACACAGTTCCACTGCTAATCTAGATTAGAAAGGAAGATGTCAATAAGAGATAATTTTATGAATTTGTCGTTATTTAATAAGTTGATTAATAAATAGACCTACTGATTAAGTGCTTAATGATTTGTAATTTAACTACTGGAGTGAATAATTTGTTATTTGTATAGGCCATAAGGGTATTTGGAAAGAGGGGGGGGGGGGCGTTGGTGGTGATCGGAGATTAATTAGGCCTTCATAAAATCATTCGCTCCAATAGGATATTCAAACGAAATAAAATTAAACATGATAGTTTAGAAGGCTATTCACACGATCTACCCAAGTTTTGTTTGAAATACTGCATTTGTTTTAAATACTGTATTTGTCTGAAGTTCTGTATTTGTCTGAAATATTGTGTTTGAAATGCTGTGTTTGAAATACTGTATTTGAAATACTGTATTTGTTTGAAGAACTGTATTTGTTTTAAATACTGTATTTGTTTGAAGTACTGTATTTGTCTGAAGTTCTGTATTTGTCTGAAATACTGTGTTTGAAATACTGTATTTGTTTGAATTACTGTATTTGTTTTAAATACTGTATTTGTTTGAAATACTGTATTCGTTTGAAGTACTGTATCTGTTTGAAATACTGTTTTAGTTTCAAATACTGTATTTGTTTCAAATACTGTATTTGTTTGAAATGCTGTATTTGTTTCAAATACTGTATTTGTTTGAAATACTGTATTCGTTTGAATTACTGTATTTGTTCCAAATACTGTATTTGTTTGAAATACTGTATTCGTTTGAATTACTGTATTTGTTTGAAATGCTGTATTTGTTTCAAATACTGTATTCGTTTGAAATACTGTATTCGTTTGAATTACTGTATTTGTTCCAAATACTGTATTTGTTTGAAATACTGTATTCGTTTGAATTACTGTATTTGTTTGAAGTACTGTATTTGTTTGAAATACTGAATTGGTTGGAAATCATGCATTTTTTTTAAATACTGTATTTGTTTGAAGTACTATATTTATTTGAAATACTGTATTTGTTTGAAGTGCTGTATTTGTTTTAAATGCTGTGTTTGAAATACTATATTTGTTTGAAGTACTGTATTTGTTTGGAATGATGCAGTTGTTTGAAATACTGTATTTGTCTGAAGTATTGTATTTATTTTAAATACTGTATTTCTTTGAAATATATTTCTTTGAGATACTGTATTCGTCTGAAGTACTGTATTTATTTTTAAATACTGTATTTCTTTGAAATATTATATTTCTTTGAGATACTGTATTTGTTTGAAATACTGTATTTGTCTGAAGATCTGTAGTTGTCTGAATTACTGTATTTGTAATCAGTGACGAAACTTATCCGCTTATTGATTATTAACTGATATAATTGATTTAGTAAAGTGAGGATACCTTATCGTTGTTAATTGGTTTGTGCATCATCATCATGATCAAAACTGTAGTTGTCAGGGCCCACCCATACTAGGTTGGTTTGCTGTGAGCGATTAGACTAAAGTCTCCAACCATTAGCAATCCGTAATAGCCAGCGTGGTGATAAAAACTGGTATAATGCTTATGCATTTTCATTTACTTTCTCTTGTTTAAAAATGTTGAAGACATGTTTTAACGAGAGAGAGAGAGAGAGAGAGAGGAGAGGAGAGAGAGAGAGAGAGAGAGAGAGAGAGAGAGAGAGAGGTG
>NC_090734.1:145890863-145895863 GCF_036898095.1 Palaemon carinicauda
TGGCGATACTCAAACCCTTCCACCACGTTAAGGTATTCCCATACTACCACTGAATCATAAAAAAACAAAGAAACGTAATGTTAAGTAGCTCAAATTTGGAGTAAAAAATCAATAACTAGAGGGGCACTCAATAGAGCGCAAACCTTAGCCGCGGCTGCTTATGTTTCGACCTTTTGCTAGACCTTGACCGTGGCCTTTGACCTTAACATGTATTAATTAACGTGGATGCTCATATCCTCAAATATGAACCAAGTTTGAAGTCTCTGTGACAACGATGTCCAAACCTATGGCTGATTACGCGAATTGAAAATTTTGCTTGACGGGGACCTTGACCTTTAACCTTGACCTTCCAAAATGTACCCATTTCCAGATTTATACATGAAAGTTAATCCCTGCAAGTTTCATTAATCTTCGATTAAAAATGTGGCCAGGAAGCTGGTCACAAACAAACACACAAACAGGGGCGAAACATACCCTCCTTCCAACTTCTTTGGAGGAGGTAATAATGTAAGCTTCATGTATAGGGTGACCATACGTCCCCCTTTAAGGGGGACAGTCCCCTATTTTGACTCCTTGTTCCCCTAAAATTCGCTCTCTAAGGGGGACGCCTGAATGTCCCCCTTCCAGCCATATGTACCCCATTTGTCCCCCAATTGCCACTACATATGTATTTAGTTATATGGATTGATGACTTTTTTATTTTTTTACCAAATTTCTAAGGTTCACTTTGCTGCCTTATACAGTGTAGCAGCATAGCTTAAGCTCCGTTTTCGTTATACAAACGAAAGAAGGAGGGAACTAAGTTGCAGCTTTTTGACGATCCATTTTCAGAGATTTGGCTTTATTTTATGCACGGTCAGAGTACAATTTCCCTGTATACACATTGAAAATAGAGTCCCAAAAAGTTTCTATGATAGAAGTTTCTTGCATCTTGAAAAACTTGAAAATGAAACTAACAGAACGAAGAAGAGCTGTTCATCCCAATTGTAATCACTTAGATGCTCCGAGATTTGTAGAGGAGCGGGAATAATGTTGAAAATTTTAAAACTAAAGTAGAATCCTTTTATGAAACATCAGTGGAATAATTAGATCAGTGGACTAAGCCATTTGATGAACTGAAAAAATTTGATTGGGTCCTTCTTCAGAGTAATTCATTATGTTGGTCTCAGGTTCAGGAAGCAGTGAACTTTATTCAAGGGATAAGACATGATTTAGAAATAGATGGTAATTAACTTTTTGACGAAATTACATGTGTGAAAAATTTCCTGACATGAAAAGATGTAACAGTGGAAAGTAGGTGATGTCGAGGTGGATAGAAAATGGGTAGATGTTTTCGGCTACTTTGATAATAAATCATTCCTTTCAGAAACATAACAAAAGTTATTGAATTTTGCCTTAGTCTACCTGGTTCCAATGCTCCTACAGAGAGTGTTCTTCCTGATGAACAACTTCTGGACACCAGTTACAAGTATCTACCCTGAAGTCTGCACTAATAGTGAAATGTAACTTCGACTTAAATTTCAGTAAATTTAATGAATATCTTGAAACTCGCTCATCACTCCTAAAGAAACTCAGATCGAGTCAAAAATACACCAAGGAATGATATAAGATTTTGTTTCTTCTTTTTATGTAATGTGCACACATTTCCTTAAGAATTGAAGAATAATTTTCTGTTTAATAGGTAAGCAATAATTTTTGAATAAAAACACTGTAATTGATAGCCGTTCTAAATTATCATAGTTTGTTATTGAATATACTTAGTTAAGATAGAATAAATCTAATAATGTACTAAAGAATTGTGTATTTTTTCCTCTCTTTGTGTGACTATCTTTACAATTTTACCTAATAGAATAAATAATTTTTTTTTATTTAAAATGTCAGTAGTAATGTCTGAATAAAACACAGTAAATAAAAGACCTTTTATCAGAGCCTGTTTTTGAAAATATCTATATATTAAACTTAAGCATTTATGCCATGATGACTCAATATGAGTGCAAATGCACATGGGCTATATACTTCTGTCCCCCTTTGGCTGTTCAAATAAATGGTCACCCTATTCATGTACCACAATTATAGATTTATCGTTAAATAATCATGAAATAATAAACTATAAAATGCTGAGCAACCAGGTGCATATGACATAATGATAATGCAATTGCATATATAATCACCAAACATAAATGTTCAATAGCACAAAATAACGAGTCTGAAACACACACAGACTCTCTCTCTCTCTCTCTCTCTCTCTCTCTCTCTCTCTCTCTCTCTCTCTCTCTCCATAATCCTCATTAGTTTCAGCAGCCACTGTTAAGTCAGAGACACAAGGGCGAGATGACCTCTTTAAGATCCCACGTTGTTTTATTTCCCCTCTTAAGAGCAATTGGTTGTCGCAATGCGGGGTGGGGGTGGGGGGGTGGGGGGCAGAAAATGACCTTCCAAATAAAAGGGGGTCAAAATTCCCATTTCCCCTCCCCCCCACATATTTGGCCATGTTTCGGAAGCCATTAATTTCCCTTTTTGGATTCTCTCTCTCTCTCTCTCTCTCTCTCTCTCTCTCTCTCTCTCTCTCTCTCTCTCTCTCTCTCTCTCTCACCATAATCCTCATTAGTTTCAGCAGCCACTGTTAAGTCAGAGACACAAGGGCGAGATGACCTCTTTAAGATCCCACGTTGTTTTATTTCCCCTCTTAAGAGCAATTGGTTGTCGCAATGCGGGGTGGGGGTGGGGGGGGGCAGAAAATGACCTTCCAAATAAAAGGGGGTCAAAATTCCCATTTCCCCTCCCCCCCACATATTTGGCCATGTTTCGGAAGCCATTAATTTCCCTTTTTGGATTCTCTCTCTCTCTCTCTCTCTCTCTCTCTCTCTCTCTCTCTCTCTCTCTCTCTCTCTCTCTCTCTCACCATAATCCTCATTAGTTTCAGCAGCCACTGTTAAGTCAGAGACACAAGGGCGAGATGACCTCTTTAAGATCCCACGTTGTTTTATTTCCCCTCTTAAGAGCGATTGGTTGTCGCAATGCGGGGTGGGGGTCAAGATTCCCATTTCCCCTCTCCCCCCTATTTGGCCATGTTTTGGAAGCCGTTACTTTTCCTTTTTAGTTTCATATTCTCTCTCTCTCTCTCTCTCTCTCTCTCTCTCTCTCTCTCTCTCTCTCTCTCTCTCTCTCCTTGTCCCTGATCAGCTAGTCACGGATTACAATGGAATATTATCATTATTACTTGATAATACTGCAACCCCAGTTGGAAAAGCAGGATGCTATATGCCAAATTGCGCCCACGGGGAAAATAACAGCGAGAGGAAAGGACATTAGGAAATAAACTACAAGACAAGTAATGAAAAATTGATATAAAATATTTTAAGAACAGTAACAACATTGAATTAGATCTTTCATAAATAAAGTATGAAGAGAGGCTTATATGAGTCTGCTCAACATAAAAACATTAATGCATTTTGGCTACAAATGTAGACTGACGCTGGGAGCATTGAGAAGGTGCATCTGGAAGAGAGAACTAGAGTTACACTATGAGGAAAAGGTGGAAGAAAAGAGGCAGGAAGGAAGGTAAAGTAGGATATAAAGAAAGTGCATCAAGATTACAAGGAAGTGCTGTAAAGACCCTTACGTCATGTATACAGCGCACTGTGTGGGGTGTACTGATGGCAATTACAATAACAGAAGTAAATTCTTTCTCTTACTCATCGAACGTTGTTGAATTCTCATTGCTTATCTTCTCTCTCTCTCTCTCTCTCTCTCTCTCTCTCTCTCTCTCTCTCTAATATTGTGTCAACCTGACAATACGGAGATTACCAAACAATTCTTCTTTACTCAAGGGGTTAACTACTGCACTGTAATTGCTCAGTGGCTACTTTTCTCTCGGTAAGGGTAGAAGAGACTCTTTAGCTATGGCAAGCAGCTCTTCTAGAAGGACACCCCAAAATCAAACCATTGTTCTCTAGCCTTGGGTAGTACCATAGTCTCTGTACCATGGTCTTCCACTGTCTTGGTTTAGAGTTCTCTTGCTTGAGGGTACTGTCAGGCACACTTTCTATATAATTTCACTTCCTCTTTTTTTATTCAAGTTTTTATAGTTTATATGGGAAATATTTACTTTAATGTTGTTACTGTTCTTGAAATATTTTATTTTCCCTTGTTTGCTTTCCTCACTGGGCTATTTTCCCTGTTGGGGCCCCTGGGCTTATAGCATCCTGCTTTTCCAACTAGGGTTATAGCCTTGCATGTAATAATAATAGCAAAATATATCAAGATTTATATTAAATATAAATTACAATTGTAAATGTATATTTATTAAAAAAAAATAAAGTATACCCTTTTTCTCATCGAATGTTGTTGAATCCCCGCTCTCTCTCTCTCTCTCTCTCTCTCTCTCTCTCTCTCTAAGCATTTAGTTACGTTTCTCTCTAAGCATTTAGTTACGTTGGTCTACTACACAAACCACCCTCCTTCTGCACAATACGTAATAATCACCAAAACCAAAACAAACAATTAATTATCCCCATATAATTGCTTCTAATGAACCCAACACCAATAACGGTTGCGAACACACAAAGTAAACAACCCTCTAAACATCACAGTAGAGAAAGAGAAGGGGCCTTGTTATAAATGCATTCCCGGCCGGCTTCGAGGAATTTCATTACCAGAGCCTTGTATGGTACGAAGTTACGAACACTTTTGTAGGGCTGTTATAGGGAGGGCGAAGAATCGGCTATTTGCTTTTAAATACAACACCACGGAAGTCTGATTCGTTTTCTCAATTTAGATTTTACTATAGATCCCGGTTTTATGAGAAATATGTTATCTGTGAATTAATAGAAATTATTATTACTATTATTGTTATTACTATCTAAGCTACAACCCTAGTTGGAAAAGCAGGTTGCTATAAACCCAAAGGCTCCAACAGGGAACAATAGCCTTGAGAAGAAAGTAAATAAAGAAATTAATAACATAAAAGTAATAAATCCTTAAAACAAAATATCTTAAGA
>NC_090734.1:145900863-145928363 GCF_036898095.1 Palaemon carinicauda
AAGCTGGTTACACACACACACACACACACACACAGAGAGAGAGAGAGAGAGAGAGAGAGAGAGAGAGAGAACGCCGTAATTGAATTTCTATACATACCATCAAACGGATATAGGTTACGCTGACTTCACTAGAATATAACACTTCAATATAATTATTATTTAAACCACATCACTGAGATAGATATTCTTTCCACGACGAACACAATGCAAGTGAAGTGATTTAAATTGGGACTTCGATTCAACCAAAAAGAAAACTTTGCGAGATGTATATTTTGCTTACAACGTAATCCTTTTCCTCATTAATTTATATCAGCATAACTGCTTTTTATTAGCTTGGCTTTAATTATTTATATTGTATATAAATAATAAACTCTTATAGAAGCATTGAATATTGAATAGAAACCGTGTAGACTTTAAAAGCAAAATGTTAATACCTCCAATATTTATTTGGCGTTTAAGCTCCGTGAATTTTGTAAAGAAACTCCGTGAATTTCCCGGTTTACTCGTGGAATAACTGAAGGAAATAGACAATGCTTACTTCCCGTAACATACAAAGGTTATAGTAAACTTTGAGAGTATTTGATTTATGTCATTAAATATGTTATTCGCACCTAACTAATTAATTATCCAACTGCTATAATGGCTTGTCGTTAACAGCCAAATGAAATTGACACGCTATTTTCGCTTTTAAAGATTGTAAGTTCTTTCTGCAATTAAGTTCTAAGAATTAATAGCATTGTGTCTTAAATTAGCTATGTATTAGTCACAACTAAACTTCTTGTAAGCTGTGATATAGAAAATGAAGCCAGATAACATTCCTAACAAAGGGTTTGTAAAATGCGCTAAATTTACATCTAGCAAATTTTTAATTTGTGTGTCTGAGTTGAAGGGCGAGTCATTCTTTCTGCCATGAAAATTTCATTTTTATTTTGGCCGTTGTCCCGTTCGAAGTGTTTTTATTTAAGTGAAGTGAATAAACGTAGTAAAATATCGCAATACATAAGTGACGTGGATACATACGGATACATACCCGATAATTCGTTTACGCCCAACAAAATGTTTCCTGCCGTTGGTAAGTTCTTAGTTTTTGTAGAATTATGTAAGTTTTATCTCTTATTGAGAGATATACAATTACAATTCTTACAATTTATGATATTGTTTGTTAATTAGAATTGTTATAGCAGTTAGTAAGCAGCTTTCTGAAATGTAATTCTTTACATGAAATGATTGATAGTCATAAAGGAATCAGTCAACGCTATTAGTTATTGGTATGCACTTTATTGTATACAGTAAAAATATGTATGTATGTTCATCGAGACAATCTCAATAATGTGGAAAAAAAATAAATAATTAATCATATGTTAGACCTCGGACGTAAGTAGATAGCTTGCAAAATAATTCAAATTCGTTTTAGGCCTATGCCAAACCTCATGCAAAGATTATTTTAGTTTTAATAATTGTTTTATTTTGTGATCTCTCTCTCTCTCTCTCTCTCTCTCTCTCTCTCTCTCTCTCTCTCTCTCTCTCTGGGGCATGATATTTTCATTGCCAAACTTCCTTCATAAAGATGAATGCACAGTAGAGAAATGAGTCTTAGATGTGGTGTTATTGGCACTCCTGCCGCCTATGTGTATTACAAAGCTCGTCATACCTTTTTTTTTTTTTTATCTTTTTATTGCAATGGACGTTTGCAATGTCTGCGGCCGGTAAAAGTTTGGGCCATTTTTTAAGCTCCTTCCTTTGTGTATGTTTGGTACCAAACCTCAATGTTTAGAAACCTCAGTTCTACGTGTAAGAAACTACAATATTTTCTTGCTTCAACTTACCATGCAACCTCCCAACTTATGTAAATATTATCCATGTTTTATTTTGATTGTTAATTACTTCTCTTGTAATTTCCTTATACCCTATCCTCACTGGGCAATATGCCCTGTTAGAGACTTTAGGCTAATAGTATCTTGCTTTTCCAGCTAGGGTTGTAGCTTGTAAATAATAATAATAATAATAATAATAATAATAATAATAATAATAATAATAATGATGATAATAATAATAGTAAAAGACATGTTGACAATCGGAAAGTTAACACGCTCTTACACCAATCCTGTCTAAGGGAAAATATCTATGAAAAGATTAATAGGGAAAAAAAATTCATAGGTTTATAAGAAGAAAAACGTGCTATACTATTGTTTATGTTTATATAGATATTCTTAAACTTTGCTGGTAAAGAGAAAAATCAACCGGATTATTATCATTACTTGCTAAGCTACACAACCCTATTTGGAAAAGCGGGATACTATATGTCTAAGGGCTTCAACAGGGGAAACAGCCCAGTGAGGAAAGGAAACTGATAAGATAGGGATAATAGCTTGGTGGTGAAAGGAAGAAGGGAAACAGAATAGTGTGTTTGGGTATACCCTCAGGCAAGAGAACCTTGAGAAAGTTTTAAGTTATACGAAGTCATGGACTTAAGTAATCTGTAGTTTATTGGATAATACTAGATTAAAAATTTTACAGTTAAATATATTAATGTGAAAGTTAATTTTCCTTTTATGTTGGGTGTATTTGTTTAATATAGCTCTGACTTATAAATGCTCCTTATTAAGACAAATTCTCTAATTTTCAGATCTGTGCAGCACCGCATTGGATGGGTGAGTGTTGATACACGTTAACAGAGTTGTGAAGTATCTTTACAATTTTCTTCTACATATATCCCGAATATCTGCCATTCATTTATATTAGAGGTTTTTTAACGTTTGGTAGTTTTTTTAGGAAACCATCGATTCGGAATATATATTATAAAGATGTATCTTGAAGTGTATAAGATGTTTTATTAGAATATTTTGATTTTATTGCTTTCATAAAACCATTTCTATAGTTGAAGTTAGGTTAAAAAGCACCAATGTTCATTTTTGATAGGCTCACTCAGAGCTTGGTGTCTTCATTTCCTATTAAGCATGCCAAAATCTGTACAATGTTCGTCTGCAAATATCCCGAATATCTGCTATTCATTTAAATTAGAGGCTTTTTGACCTTTGTTGGTTTTTTAGGAAACCATCGATTCGGAATATGTATTTTGAAAATGTATCGAAGTGTTATAGATGTTTTTTATTAGAATATTTAATTTACATTGTTTCCATACAACCATTTCTAATGTTGAAGTCTGGTTAACAAGCACCAATGTTCATTTTTTTTCTCGATAGGCCTACTCAAAGCTTGGTGTCGTTTTTCCCTTATAAGCATGAAATTATCAAAAGTATAGTGCCAAAAATCTTCATTTGGCCTCAGAGCCACCCAGTACTGAGATCATTAGCAATAGTTCTCAGAGTTAATACCTTTCATATTTGATCTCTAGACTCATAGTGTCAAAAGCTCCAACATTGCGCAAGGAAGTAGCATACTTTGTCTTGTCAGTAAAGGAGCAGCGCATTTCATCAATAATTTCCTGTTTACATGTCCTCGAGTAGACCGTTTTATTGTTTTATTTTTTATTGTTACCCAAAAATTTCCACACACGGAAGATTGATTTCCATTGATTGCAATAACCACATTGGTTATCATTATTATTATTATTATTATTATTATTATTATTATTACTATCCAAGCTACAACCCTAATTGGAAAAGCAAGATGCTATAAGCCCAGGGGCTCCAATAGGGAAAAATAGCCCAGTGAGGAAAGGAAATAAGAAATAAATAACTGAAGAGAACAAATTAACAATAAATCATTCTAAAAAAAGTAATGTCAAAAGAGATATATAATATATAAACTATTAACAACGTCAACAACAAAAATGTCATATATAAACTATAAAAAGACTCATGTCCGTCTGGTCAACAAAAAAGCATTTGCTCCAACTTTGAACTTTTGAAGTTCTACTGATTCAACAACCCGATTAGGAAGATCATTCCACAACTTGGTAACAGCTGGAATAAAACTTCTAGAGTACTGCGTAGTATTGAGTCTTATGATGGAGAAGGCCTGGCTATTAGAATTAACTGCCTGCCTAGTATTACGAACAGGATAGAATTGTCCAGGGAGATCTGAATGTAAAGGATGGTCAGAGTTATGAAAAATCTTATGCAACATGCATAATGAACTAATTGATCGACGGTGCCAGAGATTAATATCTAGATCAGGAATAAGAAAATTAATAGACCGTAAGTTTCTGTCCAACAAATTAAGATGAGAATCAGCAGCTGAAGACCAGACCGGAGAACAATACTCAAAACAAGGTAGAATAAAAGAATTAAAACACTTCTTCAGAATAGATTGATCACCGAATATCTTAAAAGACTTTCTCAATAAGCCAATTTTTTGTGCAATTGAAGAAGACACAGACCTTATATGTTTCTCAAAAGTAAATTTGCTGTCAAGAATCACGCCTAAAATTTTGAAAGAGTCATACAAATTTAAAGAAACATTATCAATACTGAGATCCGGATGTTGAGGAGCCACCGTCCTTGACCTACTTACAATCATACTTTGAGTTTTGTTAGGATTCAACTTCATACCCCATAATTTGCACCATGCACTAATTTTAGCTAAATCTCTATTAAGGGATTCACCAACCCTAGATTTACATTCAGGGGATGGAATTGATGCAAAGAGAGTAGCATCATCTGCATATGCATATGCATTCCGGTTTAAAAGTTGGTATCAATCGGTTCTTGGAGTTTCGAAATTGTAATGAGTGTCTTCTTATTCTTTCAAGAGCTGTAGCGCCTTTCTATAATGAATAACAGTTTTCCATTGCCATCAGTATTGTGCTAGTGACTGTACTTATCACCCTCATCATGCTACGTGGTATTTTGGAACCCTGGATTATTTATTAAACTAGTAAATTTTGGAACCTGGGAAATTTTATAGGTCCATAAGAATTTCATGGAATCATGGGAATTTCGGGGAACCCTGGGGTGTACTGGGACATTGGGATTTTCGTGAAACCATGGAGTGTACTGGAGCACTAGGAGTTTCGTGTAACTATTGAATTTCTTGGAACTGGTAATCTCGTGGAACCTTGGAATTGCTAATTGCATGAAATCCTAAAAGTTCCATAGAACCATTGGATTTCTTGGAATCATGGGAATTTCCTGACGGGGGAGGGGAATTTCTTTCTTTCTAAGGCTGTGTTAGTGTCAGGATTGTTACCTTTGATATGTATGTACTATATATTGTTATTAGGCATGTATTTTTTTTCTTTCTTTTTTTTCACCCCATGGAAGTTTTTATTTGACGTTGTTTTCATTGAAAGTTTAAAATGATATTTCAGACACTACTAGATTTAATGTAAAGTTCAAATATAGACTAAGTTTCCGGACATCCTTACGCTTGAGATTATTATTAACGGGTGTTTGGAAATTCTAAGTATCGCCAAAGCTGTTGATTGTAACACGCTAATTTTTTTTTTTTTTTTTTTTTTTTTTTTTTTTGCAGTTGAAGAAGAAGAATACTGAATGCGTTTCTCAAAAGCAATTTGCTATCAAGAATCACACCTTAAATTTTAAAGTAGTTGAATATGGTTAAAGAAACATTATCGATGGAGAGATGTGGATGTTGAAGAGCTACTGTGCTCGACATTTTCACAATCATACTTTGAGTTCTCTACAATTTATATGATATAATACTTCCATTGTCCCGCCTAGTGTGGAAACCTTTCTTCTTGTTAGGTTTTTTTTTTTTTTCTTTTTTAACTATCGATTTACCCACCAGCTTGGATTTTCTATTTACCTTATTTCCTTTCCTCACTGGGCTCTTTTACGTGTTGGAGCCCTTGGGCCCATAGCATCCTGACTTTTCCAATTATGGCTTCAGCTTTGCTAGTAATATTAATTGCCTAGCTATCTTTGGCATGCGTGTTTCAATGCAAAAAAAAAAAAAAAAAAAAAAAAAAAAAAAAAAAAAAAAAAAAAAAAAAAAAAAAAAAAAAGAGAACGAGAAAAGCCCTCTAAGAATGCAGACCTCTGCCACGGGAGCTTATTTCTGGAAACCAGCTTGCCTTTCCCAGAATCAGTTTAGACCGTAGGTTGATTTGAAGTTTGTGTGACAACCATGTGCAAACTTGGGGTTAAGGTTAGGGTTAATTCGGTCGATCTTTTGCTCGACCTTGACCTTGACCTTTGGACTAGGACTTTGAAAATTGAATCACCTACTCGTCTCAACATACAAATTACTCTATGAGTAAAATTGTGGTCAGGAAGTTGTTCACAAACAAACAAACAAACAAACAGACAAACAGGGACGAAAACATAAACTCCTCCCAACTTCGTTGGTGAAGGTAAAAAGCTGATATTGATAATCTATTCTCCTTCAAGCATTATTCTTTTATTACGTTCCAGAGCCCAATGCAATTCCCATTTGATTTTCAAAAGGAAGCCGAAAATGTTCATGAAGCAATGTCAGCATTTTTTCACTGAAAGGTGCGGTGTTGAGTCAGCATATCGCCTTCTTGCACAATGATTAATGAAATACCTGCAGCAAAATGCTGTTTCAAGGGAGAGCGATAAGAGAGGGGAAAAAATGCAGGCGCAAGAAGGGGATGAATGACAGAGGTGTGAATTAGGAAAGAAAGTCTTTAAAAAAAAAAAAAAAAGCATTCGTTTAAACTCCTTTGATGAAGTGCTTTGGTGCGTTGCAGCAAAACGTGACTCTTTCAAGGGGTTTGTTTCTTTCTTATCGATTATACAGCCGCAAAAGGAAGAAGGAATGATAAGAAAAAATTACTCTTTTGAGAGTTTTGTTTCTTTCTTATCGACTTACAGCGGCAACAGGAGGTAGGAATGCTAAGAGGGAAAAAAATGGCTGTGTTCATAGAGCTACGCAGTTCTCTGAGTATTTTAAAGATTTAAATGCCGCTCATGAACGGCATAGGCAAGGGACAGTGACAGTGCCCTAGCAAGCAGGACAATGCCCTAGAGACTGGCCATATATACATATGATCAGCGCCTAAACCCCATCTCCACCCAAACTAGGACATAGGAGGGCCTGGAAATGGCTGCTGGGGATTCAGTAGATAGACCTTTAGCCTCCCCCAAACCCCACATCCTTAGCTCACAAGGATGTTGAGGTTGCAGCGACCAAAGGAACTCACGAGTTTGAGCGGGACTCGAACCCCAATCTGGCGATCACCAGGCAAGGACGGTACTACCTGGCCACCATAACCCTTAATAGGTTCAGCGGCAAGACCTACTAAAATGAGAACCTTCATTGCACATTATCCGTTGAGATACCACTGCTTTGGAGTTATTGGGTCCCTTAACTGGCCAGACAGTACTACACTGGATCCCTTTCTCTGGTTACGGCTCATTTTTCTTTGCCTACACATACACCGAATAGTGTGGCCTATTCTTTCCTCATTCTCCTGTGTCTTCACACCTGACAACGCTGAGATTAGCAAACCATGCTTCGTTCAAGGGGTTAACTATTGCGTTGTAATTGTTCAGTGGCTACTTTTCTCTTGGTAACGGTAGAAGAGACTCTTTAGCTTTGGTAAGCAGCTCTTCTAGGAGAAGGACACTCCAAGATCAAACCATCGTTCCCTGTTATTGGATAGTGCCATAGTCTGTGTACCATTGTCTTGCACTGTCTTGAATTAGAGTTCTCTTGCTTGAGAGTACACTCGGGCTCACTATTCTATCTTATTTCTCTTCCTTTTGTTATTTTTTTTATTTCATAGTTATATTATTTATTTTAATATTGTTACTCTTCTTAAGATATTTTAAGTGTTCATTACTTGTAGGTTATCTATTTTCTTATTTCCTTTCCTCACTAGGTTATTATCCCTGTTGGACCCCTTTGGCTTATAGCGTCCTGCTTTTCTAACGAGGGTCGTAACCTAGCAAGTAATAATAATGATAATAATCATAATAATGATAGTAATACTTCATCCCATTACTCTTTATTAAGCTTTGATGAGATCCAGGCCCAAGGCCAGGTTCACTCTGCTAACCTATACCCATGTGACGAGCCAAGAGAGGTTGTGAACCAAAGGCGAGATGAATGCAACTGAGTACTTTATTATAGACACATCCAGTATATATACACACTAGGTCCCGGCAAGAGGGTCATAAAAAACAAACATACTATTACTTGTCCAACCGGCAACCGGTTCTGTTAACAGTTAACAATGAAATAGGCAGACATGCTAATACAAGTTGCTATCAGTGCGAGGGGAGAGCGAAGATACAAAGGATAATATATTCAAAAAAGAGAAATGTCGTTACTATATACGAACGTGTGACACACGAATGGTACACCTATCACTGTTTTCCGGCTAATGTAACATTAAGTTTTAAATCACATTAGCACTTCTGTGGTGGAGGGAAAAGTCTGACTTTCAAGTATTTTGCTTTTCCAAGTCATAAAGCAATTCACATAATGAAATAGAATCTTCTACCATCAACAGATTATTATTATTATTATTATGCTCTAAGTCCAAGGGCTCCAATACTGAAAAGTAGCCCATTGAGGAGAGGAAATAAAGAATTAAATAAACTGTATGAAAACTAATACAAACTTAAAATTAATTATTTTAAGAACAGTAACAACATTAAAACAGTAAAATATTTCATGAACAGTAACAATATTGAAATAGATCTTTCATATATAAACTATAAAAAGACTTTTGTCAGTCTACTCAACATAAAAACAGTTGCTGTAAGTTTGAATTTTTGAAGTTCTACCGATTCAGCGCAAAGATGGCAAATCCAAAATATATATTTTTTTTCAATGAAATACACATTTACATTCTTATAATTTATAACATGTATACATCAGTGTATATTTACATAAATAATTTGTTATTTTACATATACTGTATTTACAATTGAAATTCTTATTGTTTATCTAAATATATTTTTAAATAAAAAATATATGGACTCGTAAATACTTTTTAGATAAAAGTTTTAAATCCAATCTTATTTACATTAAACTTATCTATCATTCTGCATTTAATATATTTAAGTAATTGTGGGTCAGTACATGAAAACCCTAACTATCTTCCGTAAGATTAATAGTTCTGTGCAATGTTCCGATGAAATCTACCTGCCATTTCTGGTATGAGAAACTGGGCGTTTGGGTGGAAGAGGTTGTAAGAGGGTTGGAAAAGGAACTGAATTAGAAAGAAGATAGACATATGATTGATCAGTATCTAATAATATTTTGCGGGAAGGTATGCTCACTACTAGTTTTGAAAGAGAAAGTTAGAGAAACAAAGTACTGATAGTCATGATAATGATTTTTCTGACAGTGCTTCCATGACTCGTATTGAAATTGCGTGAGAGAGAGAGAGAGAGAGAGAGAGAGAGAGAGAGAGAGAGAGAGAGAGTCAGTCTCTATAGTCATCGTAATAATTTTTCTGACAATACTTTTTATTTCTTGGCTCGTATTTAAATTGAGAGAGAGAGAGAGAGAGAGAGAGTGTGTGTGTGTCTCGATAGTCATCATAATCATTTTCTGACAATACTTTCTTGACTCGTATTATGAGAAAGAAAGAAAGAGGGAGGAAGGGAGAAATAAAGAAAGAGGGAGGAAGGGAGAAATAAAGAGAGAGAGCGAGGGAGAGAAAAAGAAAGAAAGAGGGAGGGAGGGAGAAAGATAAAGAGAGGGAGAGGGTAAGAATAAAAAGAATGTGGAAAGGGGGTATAGTTCAATCTCAAGTCTCTCTATCCATTCTTCCTCATCTCAGGTAGGAATCCTCAGAATGTTTGTCATTTCTGAAGCGGACAATAAAATAAACTTCCACCAAGACACCGGGAAATTGTGGCAGCTTATTTACTCGAAATGTTTGGATGTATCTTTATTACCATAGTAAGATTGTGCATCTTGGAGAGAGAGAGAGAGAGAGAGAGAGAGAGAGAGAGAGAGAGAGAGAGAGAGAGAGAGAGAGAGAGAGAGAGAGAGAGGATTTTTATTTCCATTATAATCTTTTTTTCTAATATTTCTATTTATTGATATTGTGACACATTTGACTCGTCCTTTTGTGATGTATTATAGAATCGTCATTCTAGTGTATTCTAATTGAAGGAATCACTGTGATTTATGTGTTTTTGTATATTATGAATAACGTTTGTAATAATGATCGTGTGTAGCTGTATATCTCCCTTGTATGAGCTGCCACATATATATATATATATATATATATATATATATATATATATATATATATATATATATATATATAAGTATACATACACACATGTACATATACTTTATATATATATATATATATATATATATATATATATATATATATATATATATATATATATATATATATATATATATATATACTTTATATATATATATATATATATATATATATATATATATATATATATATATATATATATGTATGTGTGTGTATATATATATATATATATATATATATATATATATATATATATATATATATATATATAATGTATATCCGGTCACGCTGAGCGGCATTGCCAAACGTATAACAGCTCGGTTTCTCCCCATCCCTCTGGTAAGGAAAAGAGGAAGTAGTCACACCACAGGTGTGCCGGGTTTTAGTTAGGAAAGGGGGAGGGTGTGGGAAAGGTTCGATCTATCTGTATGTGAGTATATATAAATATTTAGCTTCTTTTTGACGGGGCGCGTACACTAGTTTAGAAGAGTATCCTGAGTACCTCCTGAATAAAAAATTAATGGGTCGATTTTCAACGTCCATTCATCTGGATTTATGAATCCATTAACAAAGTTGAAAAGCAAAAATATTAAGCGATTGCTGGATTAATGACACATGAAGAGACCATTAGCGTATGATTAACTCATTTTGATATATTACCAAATCGACGTGAATATACGGTCTGAGCGAATGTATGGCCAAGCTTCATAAATAATGATTAAATCGCCGTGAGTCGAATGATCACGTCAGACAAAATGTATTGAACAGACGGACGTAAGTCTCTTTATAGTTTATTTATGAAAGGTCTAATGTTATTACTGTTCTTAAAATATGTTATTTTAATTTTTTTTTTTCAGTACTTCCTTTCTTCATTTGGCTATTTTGCCCTGTTGGAGCACTTGGGCTTATAGCATCTTACTTTTCCAACTAGGGTTGTAGCTTAGCTAGAAATAGAAAAATTCTGACGTAAAATGTGAAATTTTCTTAAGGAAATATGCTACATTTATAGTCGATGCCCTGTTTTGAGAAGAATGTTTTGCCCTCTTTGACAAAGAGGCCCTTGGTGGTCACAGAATAAAGTCTACGGGGCCTGAACGTACGTTTCATAGTGATATGCTGGGATGAGGAAGGTAGTTATCCTTCCATCCTTCCCACGAATAACATTATTAAAGAAAGGATGGGGTGATTTTGTTACCGTAAATTGTTTTAGACATGTTTTACCAGGCTTGAGGGTCGCTCAAGTGGGTACTTTGCATACGAAGATGATGCAAAATAGATATTTTTTGTTTCCATTCTCTTCAGAAGGAAGCTGTTTTCTCTGCCAACTATCTCTTATCTAGAGAGAACATCGAGCGGTCTCCTTTACGCGACGCGATAAGATCCATTAGATAAAGAGACGGCTGTTACATAAAGGGAGGAGGACCGACGTTGGGTCTTTCTCCTCCAAGAAAATGAAGAAAAAAAGTACCATTTGGGAAGAGGATCTTCCGAGATTTTCTGTTGTCGTGTTGTGTCTTTTCATGGGGCTGTTCTGGGTGGGAATGTCTTTGGGTGTTTTTGCCACGGGAATATTAGTCTATTTTGGTCTTCTATTCGTTTCCTTTTATTCCAAAAATTGTTAGATTATTGTGCCATTGAGATTACTAAACAAGAAAAAATAGAAAAGACAGCCACACTAATTTCCGTTCTATTTATAACAACTTCCTGTTATTTTATTCCTTTCTGTCCAACACTTATTTTACAATTTATGTCACCAATATAAGATGTATGTTAAATTTAATAGTTGAATTATATCAAGCAAAGGCGAGCGCGCATGCGCTTGACAGTATATCCACATGCATTAAAAAATTGGCATGTGTACCGCTTTAAAAATGCTTTTACTGTAGGTTTCTTTATCTTGGTTTAAAATATCTTAATTTAAATTCGTATAGATTGAAACCTCTTTCTTTTATAAAACGAAAGATAAGTAAACCGCTGAAATACGGTTTTCCTCCCAAATACTAATTTTTTATTGCTGTTAAAATGTCTCAACTCCCCCAAAAGTTATATATTGTGCCTTTATGTTGTGCCTTAAAAAACAGCGGCAATAAAATTTTATACTCAAAACTAATAGTAGTGCTGTTGAAATCTCCTTCAGAAGATACAGGTTCAATTCAAATTATAATTTATGATAATGGTTTTATATATAAAGAAGTTTTAGTTAGATATCTCCTTTCATTTATAGGAAAACTACGTTTTTTTTCTCTCTAAATTTAGAGGTAAATGCATTTTTTTCTATTTCTCTATATATCGAGGAAAAAATGTTTCTATTATTTCTACATTAAGTTGAGTTGTGGTGGCCTGTTGGTAACGTCCTTGCCTTTCGATTGCCAGAGTGGGGTTCAAGTCCCGCTCAATCTTAATAGTTCCTTTGCTCGCGGCAACCTCACCATCCTTGGGAGCTAAGGAGGGGGGTTTGGGGGTGCCTGTAGGTCTATCTGCTGAAGCATCAGCAGCCATTGCCTGGCCCTCCTTGGTCCTTGCTTGGGTGGAGAGGGGGCTTGGACGCTGATAGGTGAATGTCACTGTCCCTTACCTCAGCCATTCATGAGCGGCCTTTAAGTGTACTTTTCTAAATCAAAGTTAACGTGTTTCTGACATTCCTTTTATCAATGTGAATGGGTTTAGGCTATATTATCATTATTATTATTATTATTATTATTATTATTATTATTAGTATTATTATTATTATTCGTAGCCCATCTTTAACTAGCTCGAAAATCAAAATGCTACAAACTCGAAGGTTCCAACTGGGAAATAAACCCATAGCGGATAATAAATGGAAACTTAAAGACTAAACTGTAAAGGATATAAAACAAAAAGCGAATAGAATATAGTAGTATAGATAACAATCTTAAACAGATGAGAAACATATAGAATATGAAAGTAGGCATACAGTATGTCAACGTACTCCATTGTAAAGCATTTACACCAATTTTAAGCTTCGGACGTTCCACTTATTCAAATACTTGATTGCGGAGATTAATCCATATTATGGTCACGGCCGGGGAAACTTCTGGAATATTTTATAATACTGAGTTATAAGGCAAGAAATGGTAGCATTTAATTGGCTGTTTTTTTGTTACCCAGTAGATGATAAACTCTGGGAGGATTCTGGAAAATTTTATGCAACATGCACAAAAAGCTTATTGAATAATGCTTCCAGAGATTAATATCCAGACCAGGAAAAGAAATTTAATAAACAGCAAATTATTGTTTTGCAAGTTAATATGGGAGTCAACAATATAGACCAGATAGGAGAACAATATTCAAAACATGCCAGTATTTTAAGGCCTTCCATAATTTTGAGAGTGCCTTCGAATATATTTTAGGAAACTATATTATATCTTCTGCACGCTTCCTGGTATTTTTAGAAGTCTTTCCAGTATTTTTCAGAAAGCTTAATACTTTTTTTAAGACTGTGTAGCTCTTTAGAACCTTTCCTGGTATAAATTAAACGCCTTCCAGTATTTTCAGAGGATTTTCTTAAATTTTGAGAGAGACTTCAGGATTTTCTAGAAGGATTTCTGTACTTGAAGTCTTTCGTGTATTGAAGTCTCTTTTTAGTACTTCTTGAAGACATTCCTGGATTTTAAAAGGATTTTCACTATTTTGAGAATGCCTTTCAGCTTTTCCTGAATTCCTCCCAGTATTTTTTAAGGGTTTCCAGTTCTTTCATAAGGCACTTGACAGTTTTCTAGAAGTCTCGCAAGTACCTTGAAGCCTTTTTAGTACTTCTTTAAGACATTCCTGCATTTTTAAAAGGATTTTCACTACTTTGAAAATGCCTTTCAGCTTTTCCTGAATGCCTTCCAGTATTTGCTGTAGGCTTTCAAATATTTTCAAAAGCCTTTCCAGTAATTTCTGAAGGGTTTCCAGTTCTTTCATAAGACTCTCCAGTCATCTTTAAAAACTTGGCAATTTTTCTAGAAGTCTTCTCACTACTTTGAAGTCCTTTCTGTATTTTCAAAAGGCTTTCCATTATTTACTGAAAGTCTTAAAAAGTTTCTGAACTCTTTCAAACATAACGAAGTCTTTCAAGTACTTACTAATTGAAAATCTCCCATAATCTTCAGAAGGTTTTCAAATACTTTTAGAATACTTTTCAGCATTTACTAATTGAAAACTTCCCGTAATCTTCAAAGGGTTTTCAAATACTTTTAGCAAACTATTCAGTATTTGCTAAAAATCGCCTGGTATTTTCAGAGGGCTTTCTAATGCTCCCTGAAGCCTTTTCAGTATTTTGCAAAAAGCTCTCCATACTGGATCTTGATCCCCTATTGAAATGCCCTTTTTATATTCCCTTTTCATTGACCCCTAATGACGCGTGGGACCATTCGTCAGGCGAATTCCAAAGCGAAATAATTTTTTAAATCTTTCTTTCTTTCTTTGGTAAATAGCAAATGTCTTGTCTGGGAATGTCGCACACTAATCTGAAAGGGAAATGGGGAAACGATGCTGACAGCAGCGGACGACCTCTCTCTCTCTCTCTTTTCTCTCTCTCTCTCTCTCTCTCTCTCTCTCTCTCTCTCTCTCTCTCTCTCTCTCTCTCTCTCTCTCTCTCTCTATTCTTTGTCAGTTTTTGTCTTCTCTTTTCTGCACTTAACACCTCCTCTTCTCGTTTTCACGATATTTATTTTTATGTTTCATTTTGTTAACACTCTCTCTCTCTCTCTCTCTCTCTCTCTCTCTCTCTCTCTCTCTCTCTCTCTCTCTCTCTCTCTCTCTCTGTTCTTCGTCAGTTTGTCTTCCCTTTTCTTCCCTTTGTACCTCCTCTTCTCATTTTCACGAGATTTTTTTTCTCTTTTAACTGTTTCTTTCTTTTTTGCTTACTCTGAGGCATTTGTTAACCGAATGCCCCACATATAGTATATAGTAAGAGAAATAGATATGTGTTTGAGGCTTGAGGTGAAGATGGCAGGTTCATCCTTGCCAAGACTCTTTGACATGATGTGTCCTACAATGCTAGTGGTATTTTTAGCTTTATTTCAGAAGCAGGTCTTCTGAAAGGTATTCAACTTTTAAAATTACCATCTTTGCTTTTAGGGTTTTAATTGAATATTCTTTTATTTTTGTATTTACAATAAACGATGCCGGCGTCAATTACCTTAGATGTCAGGATGTTAGAAAACCTCAAATCAATCAATAAATCTCTCTCTCTCTCTCTCTCTCTCTCTCTCTCTCTCTCTCTCTCTCTCTCTCTCTCAATTGATATCATGAAATATAGCTTAAAAAACCTTGTTCATATGTAATGTACAGCAAAGAAAGCTTATAAGAAACTTGAGTCTTTTCTCTGTATAAACTGCTTCATGGGACTCTGTCATCTTCATAATGCCATATAATAAATCTAATTTTGCGGTGCTTCAAGATGTCAAGGCAAAATGGAAACAGGATTTTTTTTTTATTTTTTTTTTTTTTTTTTTGTTTAGTCAACACCACGAAATTGTGTGAAGATGGTGCGCTATATAGCACGTAAACAAATGTGCATGAACGCGTTCTAATACGTATTGTGGTGACAACAGACATTTAAGGCTGTCTCACACAGAACACGGTTGGGCACACGGTTCCAATACGGTATACTCGGTTATACATGGGTTGACTGGTACGAGTATTGAGCTCCATCCGTTAGTACGATTTAGACTCGAATGTTGCACGAGTATGTACGAACAAAGCACGGATATACTATACTCGGTCAAGCAAGGTTTGAACACGATTTGCAAACGATTTTCATACGATTGTTGTACGGTTCTAAGTACGGTCATTTACAGCCTAGTACGATTAAACACGACTTTTACTCGATTAACTGGGCATTTACAGGGTTTACATACGGTCCCACCGACTTTGGTTTGAGTTATGCTCGAATTATCACACATTCGTGTGTGTTTTGATATAAATTGACACGTTTTGATGGCTTGGCTTCATAAATTTTCGAACTTTCAACAGAGAAGTTATAAAAATGGCAGATGACAGAATAATGGAATTAGAAATCATGATAAGACTGATAGACTTTGAGATTATTTTGGCCAGAAGGCGTGAGGGGAAACAAGAACAAGCCAACAGAAGGAGAAGAAGAAAGAGGCAAGTTTGGGCGAGAGAATGGCTCAACAGAAGGGTCATGTTTGGTCAATACGATACTCTGTTACATGAACTAAACAGAGTCGAGTGGACTTCATGTGCGATTGTATATACGGTCTCGTACGGTCTCACACGGTCTCTCACGGTCTTGTACGATCGCTAATACGATCATACACAGACATGGCACCCGTGCCAGTTTTTTTAGTTTTAAAAATCATACACGGCTTTCACGGATACACTCGAATGGCCTGAGTGTAACTCGGATAAGGCCACGGTCGGTTCGGTTGGATGTACGGTTTACACGGGTGGCCAACCGTATAAGCCGTGTGTTCTGTGTGAGACAGGCTTTACCAGAATATAACATGGACAAAAATCCTTATTCGAATATTGGTTATAGACCAGAATATTATTATTATTATTATTATTATTATTATTATTATTATTATTATTATTATTAGTAGTAGTAGTAGTAGTAGTAGTAGTAGTAGTAGTAGTAGTAGTATTTGCTAAGCCACAACCCCAGTTGGAAAAGCAGGATGCTATAAGCCCAGGGGCCCCAACAGGGAAAATAGCAAAGTGAGGAAAGGAAACTAGGAATAATAAGATATTTTAAGAACAGTAATAACATTGAAATAAATATTTCCTATATAGGCTATAAAAGCTTTAACAAAACAAGAAGAAGAGAAATTAGATAGAATAGTGTGCCCCAGTGCAAGAATAATCGAATTCGGAATGATTAAGATGGCAGGTCTTTGAGGAAGACATACTTGGTTTTATCATAAAATTAGGGTGTGAATTGATTTAGAAATGTTGTGGCCTATTGGAAACGTCCCTGTGTGATGATCTTCCGGACTGGGGTTGGAGTCCTGCTCAAGCTTGATAGTTTCTTGTAGTGTCTGCAAACTCATCATCTTTGGGAACTAAGGATGGGGAGGTTTGGTGGATTCTATAGGTGTACCTGCTGAATTATCAGTAGCCATTTATGGCCCTCGTTGATCCTAGCTTGGGTGGAGAGCGGCCTTTGACGCTGATCATAATATGTTTATATGGTCAATCTATATGGTTATGTCCTTCTAGCTAGGGCATTATCACTGTCCCTTGCCTCTCCCATTCATTAGAGGCCTTGAAACCTTTATTTTAATTTGTCGATGCCATTTCACAGAACATGTGAATGTGTTGACGTAATATTTTCGAAGTATTAAATCGAAATTGGAAAATGTAGTTTAAACGATCGATGATTGATATCATTACAAAATACTGAAGCGGGATTCATTTGCAACCTTATAAGGCATTATTTAATGAATATACCTTAAATCTGTACAGTTGGACATAGGATTTTTGGCACACACCTCTCTGAAGAAGTACACCCTGGCACATGCTGCACGGAGAGTTCCTTATGTGTGTAGTCTTGCCCACCAGCTCTGCTTACATTATCCGTTTGATTACTCGCCGCGCAGTAAGGGTGTGACAGAGTGCACTTCTTCGGAAAGAGGTGTGCCAGGGACTCCTGTGCCCAACTGTACGTGGGTAAAACATTTTACTTCACTTTACAAAATGTTCAAGCTCAAAAAAAAAAAAACATGCATATTTTGTGTTCTAAATATTACATATTTGGTTTCAATAAATTTTCTCAAAATTGTAAGCAAATGAAAAAAGTTCTGATATAATAAAGAAAATCAGAAATTTTGATTTATCTATATCTTATTTTTGCAAAGAAATACTTCACAAATAAGTACTTATACGTCAAAGCAATAAAAACCTTCATAAATTTGGAGGAAATATGAACACATCCTCTGTTGTGTCCTTCCTTCCCCACATCAATAAAAAAAAAGGCTTGAAATGGCACAAAGATAAAAAAGGATGTACATGAATCTTTTCCCTTTCTCTATTTTCTCCTTCCCAGTTCCGCTCTATGATAATGATTCACTTGTGTTCCACCGTCTATGTCTCTTCTTCTTCTTCTTCTGTGTGTAAAGGTTTAAAGACCACTCATGAGTGGCAGAGGCAAGGGTCAGTGACATTGTCCTATCAAGCACGACAATGCCTTAGAGACTAACCATATTTACATATGATTAGCGCCCAAGCCCCCTCTCCACCCAAGCTAGGACCAAGGAGGCCCAGCCAATGGCTGCTGATAACTCGGCAGATAAACCTATAGGTTCTCCTTAGCTCACAAGTGTGGTGAGATTGCAGCGACCAAAGGAACTAAAGAGTTTGAACAGGACTCGAACCCCAGTCTGGCGTTCGCCAGTCTTTTTTTTTTTTCTTCTTCTTCTTCTTCTTTTAGTTAAGTGGATCTTCCTCAGTCTTTGGAGCCAATTTACTCCCCTGTAAATATAATATAAAGTGAAACATTAGAACCAATCAATGCACTTGATAGAATTCAAATTTCAGTTTGTCAGTAAATGTTAAATCTTTCATCGAATTGAATGAATATTTTCATCCTACCACATGAGGCTTAACGTACTTAATATACTTTTTTATTCAAACAATATCCATGCTCCCCGCCCACTGATTCTCTCTCTCTCTCTCTCTCTCTCTCTCTCTCTCTCTCTCTCTCTCTCTCTCTCTCTCTCTCTCTTCTTCTTCTTCTTCTATCTTCCATATTCTTCTTCTTTTTCTTCTTCTTCTTTTTCTATGTTCCATATTCTTCTTCTTTTCTTCTTCTTTTTCTTCTATGTTCCGTATTCTTCTTCTTCTTCTTCTTCTTCTTCTATTTCCATATTCTCCTCCTCCTCCTCCTCCTCCTTATTCTGCTTTTGCTTCTTCTTCTTCTTCTTCTAGTAGAATATCTAACTCAACCTTCTCTCACGTCCATTTACAACCCAATTCTCGTCTTCTACTTCGAAGGGAAAGGCAAAGACCCGCCTTCAGACGGATGTTTCTAGATGTTTGATATTCTCTGGATAGCTTCTACCTTAAAAGGAATGTTCGAAAGTACTCTATATTCCCAACGGGGCATTCAAGTCCTTCCCCAGCTGGGGCATCAAGAACGGCACTGATGCTCCGAAGGATGTAAAAGGAATCAAATGTGATGTATAAGGATTTTCCACAGCGCACCTACAGAAGGATATCTCCCCTTTTGATATGGCTATGGCCATTTCCGGTCTCTGGGAAGGAACCGCCAGACTGGAATACCAATTAAATTCTCGGATTTTATCCTTTTTCTCAAATTTTATCTGACTTTTCTCGGTCTCTTGGTGGAATTTTTATCACTCGTTCGTGGCTAAACATTCTTTGTTGACTTGAATAGGGATGTAGAGGCTAAATTGATCGTAAATTCTACGTTTTTTTGTATTTGAAAGTCGAAGCTTTGCTTAAGTCAAGACTATTATAGAGGTTTTTGTTGGCAGTGGTTCGCCCTATCAATTTATAACTAAACGGAAATGGATGTGTGTTTGGTTTCTGTATACTGTACGCGTGCACACACATACACACACACACACACACACACACACACACACACACACACACATATATATATATATATATATATATATATATATATATATATATATATATATATATATATATATATTATTCAAATATCCCCGTCTAAGTGGGAATACCTTAACGTGGCGATGCGTTTGTGTGTTGCCATAATCAGCAAGGCTGTGCTAGTCAGGGCCATCCATTCTAGCTTGGTTGGCTGTGTGCGATCAGTCTAAAATAAGTGATCAGACTCAAATCTCTCACCATCACCAATCCGCAGTGGCCAGCGTGGTTGAAAACTAGCCAAACCCCACACTTAAATTGATATGTCTAAGGCCTTTGTTTTGCATTGGATTAGAAATGGCTGCATACGCTGTGGTTTATTCTATATACACATGCAATTATTTTTACACATTAGCTAACAGACATAATGGAAGATTTTACAATCAACTCTTATCTTTTTTATGAAAGGTAAAATGTCATAAGTACAATGTTAAGAAATTTCCCATGAAAAAGAGGTAAAAATCCTGGAATAAATGTTGCCAGACATTTACCGTTTTAAAAACGGTTATATTGACGTAAAGAATAACAAATTATGGTAAAAATTACGGTCGCTTGTATTTTACTGAAATACGGCTGAGAATAGTGTATTTTTACGGAGAAAATCCGATTAGAATTAGGGTTTTTGTCAACAGCGTACACACCAAAATATATGGTTTAAAGAGTCTCTTATCACTGTAGTGAAGATATTCTACGGACATAAACTATCCACAATTTTCAATGTCAGTGTCATTATTAGTCTCAATTTCCTCCCTACTCTATATATTTCTATAATGCCTTCAATTCTAAACGGCGTGATAATGGTTAGGTAAGGCCACTGGACAGCCATTCTGTTACCCTGTCAATAAAGTCTCTTCCGATACAGATCTGTAATAGTCATAATGATGTTATATGCATTGTTAGTCTTATAATGTTAATAGATAGATATGTAAGTGAATTGATAAACAGATCATCCTTCTGACTGCAGAGCCTTTTAAATAGTTATGTTTCCATATTACAGTTATTTTTTTAGATTTTTTAAAATATTAGTTCAGTAGTTATTGTGTCTTTCTCGCTCTAGTCTTTGCTAAGAGGGGCAAGCATGTTGTTGTTGTTTACACCAAGAATAACAGAAAACAAAAAGTTAAAGGAAAACAATAGATTATTTTACCATGTTAACTTTAAGGCTATAAGAAATATGTACTGTTATATAAGTAAAATTGTGGAAAAAACACACTTTACAGTACTTTGTTTGAGAAGCAGGTCTTCTGAAGGCTATTTAACTTTTATAACATATTTACTTTAATGGTTTTAATCGAATATTATTTTACTCTTTATTTATAATAAACGAGGTGTCAATGACCTTCGATATCAGGATACCAAAGAACTTCAAATTATTCATTCATTCATTACATTACTCCTACTAATACATGAAAGTAACATATTAGTGTTTTCAAAAAGATCGTATTACCTAAACACTGAGTAACTGTTGTCTCTTCATTTCTCTGTCTCTCTGTTTTGCGGTAGCATATTAGAAACTTACGTTTTCTGGCAATCTGCCATAATGGGGTTCGAGCCCCGCTCAAGCGCAATAGTTTCTAGCAGTGTCTTCAACCTCATCATCCTTGTGAGTTAGGGATAAGGGTTTTGGGGAGCCTATAGGCCTATATATATATATATATATATATATATATATATATATATATATATATATATATATATACATATATATATATATATATATATATATATATATATATATATATATATATATATATATATATATATATATATATATATATATATATATTGACACTAGTGTATGGGACCCGTCAATATGGCGTTTAAATATTTAGATAGATATGGAGACACACATTCAACAGTTCCCATTCCCCCCCTTTTCCAAACTACAACATGGCACTTGTGGTTTCCGAGTGTATTTCTCTTCTTAGCCCCTCTCACCAGGGTATGACTACACCCTCTCCCCCTACACGAGGGATGGGGAGAGACAGTGTAGATATACGTCTGGCAATGCTGCTCAGCGTGAACGGAAAGAAATAAATGACACTCGCTCTTTATCATATAGGAAGATTGTCATACTCTAAGGCATTATCACTCTCCCTAGCCTCTGCCATTCATGAGCAACCTTTAAACCTTTAATGTATCTGCCGGATAGTAGCATCCTCGCCGGGTGATTGCCAGTCTAGGGTTCGAGTCCCGCTAAAATTCGTTAGTTCCTTTGGTCACTGCAACCTCACTATCCTTGTGAGCTAAGGATGGTGGGTTTGGGGGAGCCTATAGGTCTATCTGCTGAGTCATGAGCAGCCATTGCCTGGCCCTCCTTGATCCAAGCTTGGGTGGAGAGGGATTTGGGCGCTGATCGTATGTATATATAATCAGTCTCTAGGACATTGTCCCCGTCTCTCCGGGTAAGAAATACAGAGCGAGGTTTGAGTTCTCCAGACAGCAACTTTAATGATTTCCAGCCTATGAATCTGTATTTAAAAAAAGGGATGAAAAATTGTCTTGGAAAAAGATGAGACTTTTTTTCGGGTCCAGCTAATGGTTTTTTCGGATAAGGCTTTTATTTCTTTTTTTATTGCTATATTTTTCAAGATCCGTCTTCCTTTAATGGAGTCTGAAGTTTGTGCCTTTCTTGCATGTAGAGGCCTTTGTGGGTTTTTAAAGTGAAATCTTGTTCCGTGGAATTTAGTATATATATATATATATATATATATATATATATATATATATATATATATATATATATATATATATATGTATGTATATATACATATATATATATATATATATATATATATATATATATATATATATATATATGTATGTATATATACATATATATATATATATATATATATATATATATATATATATATATATATATATATATATATAAATATATATACATATATATATATGCATATATATAGTATATATATACTGTATATATATACATATATATATATATATATATATATATATATATATATATATATATATATGTTTATATATGTATATTTGTACATACATATATATATATATATATATATATATATATATATATATATATATATATATACATACATATATATATAAATATATATATATATATATATATATATATATATATATATATATATATATATATACATGTATATATATGTATGTATGTATATATACATACAGTATATATATGTATGTAAATATACATACAGTATATATATATATATATATATATATATATATATATATATATATATATATATATATATATATATATATATATAATCCTGATCATCACCATTCATCATCATTGTGTTCATCCTCAACCGTTACTAGTCCACTGCAAATCAAAGGCCTCAGACATGTCCTTCCACTTGCGTCTGTTTATGGTCTCTCTGTGCCAGTTCATATCTGCAGTCTTTGTTAGCTCGTCAATCCATCGTCTTCTCTTCCTTCCTCTGCTTCTTTTGCAATCTCTATGGACCCATTCTGATATTCCTAATGTCCATCTATTATCTGTCATTCTCAATATATATATATATATATATATATATATATATATATATATATACATATATATATATATATATATATATATATATATATATATATATATATATATATATATATATATATACTGCATATATATATATATATATATATATATATATATATATATATATATATAATATATATATATATATATATATATATATATATATATATATATATATACATATATATATATATATATATATATAATATATATATATACAGTATATATATATATATATATATATATATATATTATATATATATATATATATATATATATATATGTATATATATATGCAGTATATATATATATATATATATATATATATATATATATATATATATATATATATATATATATATACTGCATATATATATATATATATATATATATATATATATATATATATATATATATATATATACATATATATATATATATAATATATATATATATATATATATATATATATATATACATATATATATTGCAATGTTTAAAAAGTTTATATCATTAAGACAACTTAATGTCAGCTTCAGGAACAGAGCACATAATAAATATATAAATAGAATAAGAAATAACGGTGGGAAGGTAGAAGAAAAATAAGAAATAAATAAACTGGTGTCGCAACGACAAAGGTCATTGTTACCAAACCCGAACGTAGAGGGAAAAGAACAGGACCTTGGACTTACTCCCTTCCATCATCTTATTAATAGCTATGAAGGCTCCACTCTCTCTCTCTCTCTCTCTTTCTCTCTCTGTACTTTTAGATATTGGGCCTAATTGGAAGAATACACCTTCCATTAGCTTTCCCGTTAATGATGATTAAAAGTCTTTTCTTCGTTAGGCTAAAGGTGGATTTACCCGGTCGAACGGTTCGTCGAACGCGGTTCTTCAGACATGTCTTTGAAGGGACGTTCGAACGGTTCGAGGAAAGTCCGTTCTCGCCTGACTTTTGTGGGCGGGGCTTCATTGTCCACGAACCTTATGCATTTGTGGCTGACTCCACCTATTCGAACCGTTTGCCAAGCAGGTTCGACAATCAGGTTCGACAAACCGTTCGACCGTGTAAAACCACGCTTAACACTTTTTCATTAACTTCATCGCTCGGAGAAGAGCCTATAAAAAACGAAAAGATAAGTAGTTCAAATAGAATGAGAAAGGTAAACAAGGAGCATTAACAAATTGCTTACGGATTGTCTCGTTAATTTCTTGCTTTTTTCAAGAATTCCTTTTAGCCAAATATAAAAAATACTGGTTTGATATATTTATCAGAGAATGATTTGATGTTTTTAGGTGAAAGAGAATCTCTCTCTCTCTCTCTCTCTCTCTCTCTCTCTCTCTCTCTCTCTCTCTCTCTCTCTCTCTCTCTTCCTTCTTCTTGTTCTTCTTCTTCCATTACCCAATTGCCCTAAATGCCCGTGAAATACGTCATTTCCTTTGTGTGTCTTGGCAAGATTCACTCGACCAATTTTGAATAAGGAAGGCAGAAATTTTATGTCCTTTGATCACATCTAAAGCATTAGATTTGTTACGTTTCTTATTTTGGGAAGATTTTTAGCCGTAATTCTTTGACTAAGAGACTTTGAAATCAGCCGATATACGCATGTGTACGAATACGCGGATATACACACGAAGAGGAATAGGCGTATATACGCACATGTCAGTGTATGTGAGTTTGTGTACTTGCTGCATTCTTTTGGCATTTCATTCCTTTCCATGGAATAATTGACTGAAAAAAGCTGAAATCGTTTAAATGAATTATGGTATTTACTGAACAAGTTGAATTAATAAAAAACGATGTTTAAGATTTTGGAACAGCAATATGAGGTCGAAGGATTATGATTTTTTTTTTTTATCAATAATTGTTGATTAAAATCATACTTTGAGGCGTATTTTAGAATCAACTCCAATCTACTTTGAATCAGTATTGCCTAATGGCGGAATTGAAGTGTGGGGGTGGTAATGAAGGAAAAAATGGGTCTACAGAGGTATCTTCATCATTTCAAAATCCGATTTCTGCTTGACTGTCTGGAGCGGAAAATGTTTAAAAAAACTATTTTTTGGCATATAAATGTTTTAGATTTATAATATGAAGTGTATGTTTTTATATCTGTTAATCTGTATTGTATTTTGAGCTAAAACTAACATAACATAGTGAGTGTACAGTATATTTAGTTAATTTGGCGGATATTTTGATGGGTTACGGTACCACAGTTTTTAAGGCCGTTTTCCTTACTAAGCAAAATTCTTAGGCAGATCCAGTGGCAACACTGCTTTAAATTACTAAAGATTTCTTCTTTAAAATTTAAGCCTCGAATGTTCTCTGGACAGCCTATGAGGAACATTTAAGCATCGTTTCATGTTTCATGAATTCGGTTTTTTTCTATTATGGGATAATAGCGAATATATGGCAATTGTATTAATTTCTAATCATAAATAACAATCAATATTTCATTATAGTACCGTTTTTTTTTTTACTCTTTTATTCGTAGATATCAGTCAACTCTCCTTAGATACGTTTCTCTGGTTTTGTCAATGCTATTTTTTTAGAGATCACTCATGAATACCAGAGGAAAAAGATACTGACCATTTACATATATGATCAGCGCTCAAGCCCCCTCTCCATCAAGCTAGGACCAGGAAGGGCCAGACAATGGCTGTAGATGACTCAGCATGACGACCTAAAAGCTCTCCAAACCCCCCCAACCCCCCACCAAAAAAAAAAAAAATTCTTAGCTCACAAGTAGTCTAAGGTTGCAGGCACTGCAAGAAGTTATCGAGCATGAGCTGGTCTCGAACTTCTGTCCAAGAGATTGCCAGGCAGGGACGTTTTTAATAGGCTAACATAAACATTGCTTTAGGTTTTTGGCATTTTATTTGTGGGATGGGTTCCATTAAACATTTAAGCATGACGATTATACCGTTGTCGATGACCACGGTAGTTGTGACGCCATTATACGGAAACAAATAAACAAAATGAGATATATATAAAGGTCGTGAACCGCCAAGTGACATTATAGAACCCCTTCTTTCCCAACATTATCCCTTCATTAAGGGGTTGGTTGCCTTCTATCAAAGGCATCCTCTTCCACCAAACCACTTCTCTCCATATCATCCTTCACCTTATCTCGCCATCTAATTATCTGCCTCCCTCTCGACCTCCCCTCCTCCTTACAACATTCATCCAAGCCCTCCTCACTCCCTTCTCACCATCCTCAACATTTGCCCGCACCATCTCAGTCGTGAAACTCTTATCACATTGGTAGTCAATACTACGGCTGCCAGGATTCTTATTTCTTCAATGTCCAATCTTTCAAGCAGTGATATTTCCATAATTTAACTTAGCATTCTCATCTCTGTTCTCTCTGTGCTTTCTTAAAATTTTTATTTTTCCTGGTTTCCTTTCCTCACTAGGCTATTTTCCCTATTGGAGTCCTTTGGCTTATAGCATTCTGCTTTCCCAACTAGGGTTGTAGCCTAGGAAGTAATGATAATAATGTGGATCTTCCATTTTAACTTTATTAGCATTTTCTTATCACATACCACTCTTGCTACCTCCCTCCACTTTCCCCATGCTACTTTTATCCTATTCTCAACTTCCGCCACACATTCTCCCTCCTGACTTATAGTAGATCCCAACTCTCTAAATTGTTCCATCTATTTTATAACCAAGCCTCTACTTTCCCGTAGGCCTATGACTATAGTGCTCCTATCTTCCTTACTGCTCACCATAGCTTCAGTCTATCCACATTTACTTTCAAGAGGTCTTTCTCCAAGTCTCTTGCCACTCTAAAACTCTTTTTTGTAAGTCTCCCTCATTTTCAGTGGTAATCGCTAAATCATCTGCATATAGCAACTCTCTCAAGTGTTAATTCCTGACCTCTTCTGGCGTTTTCGATACAAACGGGTTGTGGTGGCCTGGTAGTAACGTCCTTGCCTGGTGATTGCCAGACTGGGGTTCGAGTGTCGCTCAAACTCCTTAGTTCCTCTGGTCGCTGCTATCTCAGCATCCTTGTGAGCTAAGGATGTTGTGTTTGGGGAGCCTATAGGTCTATCTGCTGAGTCATCAGCAGCCATTGCCTGGTCCTCCTTGGTCCTAGGTTGAGTGGAGAGAGGTCTTGGGCGCTGATCATATGTGTATATGGGCAGTCTCTAGGGCATTGTCTTGCTTGATAAGGCAAT
>NC_090734.1:145933363-145935863 GCF_036898095.1 Palaemon carinicauda
CTGTCTCCCTCTTGATCGTCTCTCCCTAACAGTTTCCTCCCAAGCCCTTCTTACTCTCTCCTCTCCCCCACCATCCATCCTCAACACGTGTCACTCTGAAAGGTTTAAAGGCCGCTCATGAATGGCAGAGGCAAGGATCAGTGACATTGCCCCATCAAGTAGGACAACGCCTTAGAGACTGACGATATATACATATGATCAGCGCCCAAACCCCTTCGTCACTCAAGCTAGGACGAGGAGGACCAGGAAATGGCTGCTGATAGCTCAGCATATAAATTCTTAGACTCCCTCAAACCAAGCCCCCCCCCCCCCAACCCCATCCTTACCTCACAAGGATTGTGAGGTTGCAGTGATCAAAAGAACTAACGAGTTTGAGCGAGACTCAAATCCCAGTCTGGCAATCACCAGTCAGGGACGTTACCACATAGGCCAGCACAACCCATCATCATCTCTGTATTCATTACTACACCTACCTGTCTGACACGCCCTCTCCAATGCCTTTATCAAAAGCACCCTCTTCCAGCAAACATCTTCTCTCCATATCATCCTTCACCTTATCTCGTCATCTAATTCTCTGTCTCCTTAATATTCCCCCCTTAACAGGTTCCTCCCAAGCCCTCCTCACTCCCTCCCCACCAACCATCCGCAACACGTGCCCACACCATCTCAGCCGTGACACTCTTATCACCCCGGTAATCTTTACTACGCCTGCCATTCTCATTCTCAATTCATCCTTTTCGATAACATACAAGGGTAAATAAAATGAAGGTAATTGAAATCATTATATTCCTTTATTTAGTATCAGAAATCAATGTAACACTGAGTACTGAGTACAGAAAAACAAAATCATTACAGTGACATGGATGTACAATGATTGTGAAGCCTGTGGTAGTATATGTAATGTTTATATATGAACATCACATCGGTGATATTGAATTTTTATTCTTTTTTGTTTTTGTTTTTTTGTCTACACATTTCTTCTTGAAACATTAAAACATAAAACACTACATTATCGTACGCTGGTCTTGTTTCAGTAATAAATCAGTATTAGTTTTTATTATCGTTTGTATTACTTGTATTTATGTCTTTATTCTTGTTTTACATAAATCCGTTCAGCAATTTTTTTCTTGGGTTTGATTTATCATTATTTATTTTATCATTTCATTCGTATATCACTATTAGTATCACGTTCAATATCCCAGTCCCTGTTATCATTGTTTATTATCACTTATAATCTTCATTCAATTTCACTATCATTATTGATAACATTTTCACTTCTATCATCACCATTACCATAGTTTCTATCACCATCACCACTATCTAATGCACCCTTTTCATCATCTAGATTATCACTATCCTCATCATCATAGTTACTGTCATCACGCTTCATCGTAAGGTTCGTTTAAAAATGTTTTTTTATTTTTTATTACAAAACTTCAAGTTTTACAGAATATCTCACAATATTTTTTCCCACTAACAATCTGACAATAGACAGTGTTTATCTCTTAATGCACATATCTCGTGGAAATATATTTTACTCATGACATTTTACTTCGATATTTTCATTTTTATCTGGGATATCTTTCCCGTTTGTAGAAATATATTTTAATCAACATACCTTTCCTTTTCTTAATATTTTTTTTTTTCTCACCACTATTTCATCGTTTTTTCTGAAGTAACTTCAACGTTACACAGAAGAAAAAATAAAACTTGAAAAAAAAGGTCTTTTGAGGTTGAAAGTCTTTTGAGGGTAAAAGTCTTTCATCACAGATGCACCTGAAAGAGAGGAAGTAAGAAAATAGATTCATATTTCGGAGGTTGATTTCAGGATCACTTTAATGTTTCATATATTACAGAAATGTTGTATGAATTCATGTCTCACGTTCTGCCTCTATTTAAAATGTATAATGTATGTATGTATATATATATATATATATATATATATATATATATATATATATATATATATATATATATATATATATATTTATATATGTATGCTGTACTGTATATATATACATAAATATATATATATATATATATATATATATATATATATATATATATATATATATATATATATATATATATATATATATATATATATATATAGGTGTGTATAAATATATATTTATATATATATGTAGATAGATATATATATATATATATATATATATATATATATATATATATATATATATATATATGTGTGTGTGTGTGTGTGTGTGTGTGTGTATGTATAAATGCACATAAATATACACATGCTTATGCATATGGATATATGGATTTTGACGTTTATGCGTTTTGACTACACCATCCAAAATTAATTCGATCTAGCGTAACTTGAAAAATAATGTTTAAACCGTTATCTATTTCCCCAAACCTTTTTTTTTTATTATTCATTTTTTCCTTATATATTTTTTATCACCATATTCCTCAATACCTTACCTCTGATGATCACACTAAAATAATCTTGCCGCGAACGTGTATGTATACCAGC
>NC_090734.1:145945863-145948363 GCF_036898095.1 Palaemon carinicauda
GAGAGAGAGAGAGAGAGAGAGAGAGAGAGAATATTACTTCTCTTACCTTTGAGCACATGTACAGCGACACCCACATTGCGATAGAGAGAGAGAGAGAGAGAGAGAGAGAGAGAGAGAGAGAGAGAGAGAGAGAGAGAGAGAGAGAGAGAGAGAAATGTTACTTCTCTTACCTTTGAGCACATGTACAGCGACACCCACATTCTTGGTGCACTTCGAAGAGCAGCTGTAGTTCCCCGTATCAGCAGCCGAAGCGACAGCTTTGAAGAGCGTGAGTTTCGCCACCGGGACCGACATGTTCTTCTCCATGATGTTGGAGGTTTCGACCGGGGCACCCGTGGGCAGCGGGTTCCCCGCCCTCGTCCAAGTCAAGAGGGCAGGGGGTGGGCAGCCCTCGATCTGACAGATGACCTCTAGACGACTGCCCAGCTGAACGTAGACCTCCGGGCCGGGTAGGATGCGGGCCACAGATTCTGTTGTAGAATAGGAAGAAGAGGAGCATGTTTATCTGATAAGAAACGGGACTTCAATCGGATGGGAAACAACAGGTGGGACTGACCCTCTTTGTTCACGGCTGTTGTACAGTTGGACACAGGAATCCCTGGTACATCTAGCTCTGAGGATATGCACCCAATCACACCACTTCTCCTTTTCCCCCAACACCACCAACTTACCCCAACACTATCACTTTTCTCCACCAAAACTACCACCACCTCTCCTTTCTCCCCCAACATCACCAAACTACCCCAAAGACTATCACTTTTCTCCACCAAGACTACCACCACCTCTCCTTTTCCCTCAACACCACCAACCTTCCCCAACACCACCACTTCTCCTTTTCCCCCAACACCACCAACCTACCCCAACACTATCACTTTTCTCCACCAAGACCACCACCACCTCTCCTTTTCCCCCAGCATCACCAACCTTCCCCAACATCACCAACTTTCCCCAACACCACCACTTATCTGTACCAAGACCACCACCACCACCACCACCTTCTACAACCCCCTGCAAAGATAAAAGGTGAAATGATAATGTCTTGAATCTTTCATCATGTCATGTACTGGCTGGATATGATCTCATTAACGCGATTTTTTCCTCTCGAGGGAAATTACGTTAATATCCTCTGGACACCGAGATTGAATTCTTCTTTTATGTCTTAAAAAAAGAATAAGTTCGACACAGATGAGATAAGCAGAAGACACTCTATTGTCAGAGGAATTATTTGTCTTATTTGTCTGGTTTGCCAAAGGAACTCTTGTGTTATTTTTTTTCTCCTTCTTCTTCAATACCATTTTGAGGGTTTGAATAAATTCTTTTAGCAAAGAATGAATGAACTTGGGCTGATGTGTTAAGAATAGAATATTATAAGAACAGTAGCAACATCCAAATAAATATTTCCTATATAAACTATAAAATTTTTTAACGAAAAAGAAAAAAAAGAGAGAAACGAGACAGAACATCGTACCCGAATGTACCTTCAAGCAAGAGAAATCTAACCCATGACAGTGGAAGACCATGGTAATGAGGCTATGGCACTACCCTAGACTAGAAAACAGTGGTATATGTTGCATAATCAACATGGACAATGCCCATCTGCAATTTGAATCAAAGTTACAAGGAAAAACGAACGATAAAGAAGAGACAAAGAAATCATGATAATATCACCTGGACTCACCTTGAACTGAGAGATCGATCGACAGAGTTATTGGCGGAGAAGTCGATACCTGGCAGAGGTAGACTCCTGCGTCGTTCAATCTGACGTAGTGGATCTTGAGCAGCCACTGGGATCCTCCGGCGAGTTTGGCCACCACGAACCGCTCCTCGGACGTGTAGGTGGCCGTGGCTGCCGTCAGTAGGCGGATGTCACGCCCTCGCACCCAAGATACCTGAAGAAGGCGTTTGGATTATTTCTACAGGAAGACTGTTAAGGGGCAATTTCTTTCTCAAGAAAACTCAATATACCTGAGAGTTGTTTCGTTGCAATTAGCTCTACAACCAAGACTATCAATATATCTTAGTTTTATTGAATGACCTTTAAAACTAGAAAGTCGAGACGCCTTGGAACATTATATTGTGATTACCTTTAGAACCAAAAGGCCAAGACACCTTGCAAATTTTTATTGTTATTATCTTTAAAACAAAAATGTCAAGACACCTGCAAAGTTTAATTTTCATTACCTTCAAACCCAAAATGCCAAGACACCTAGCAAATTTTTATTGTAATTACTTTTAAAACCAAAATGTTAAGACGCCTTGCAACTTTTTATTGTGATTACCTTTAAAATCAAAATGTCAAGACACCTTGCAAAGTTTAATTTTATTACCTTCAAACCCAAAATGTCAAGACACCTTGTAAATTTTTATTGTAATTACTTGTAAAACCAAAATGTTAAGACATCTTGCAAATTTTTATTGTAATTATCTTTAAAACCAATATGTCAAAACACCTTGCAAAGTTTAATTGTAATTACTTTTAAAACAAAATTCTCAAGACGCC
>NC_090734.1:145958363-145965863 GCF_036898095.1 Palaemon carinicauda
ATTCTGTCTTATTTTTCTTCCTCTTGTTTTGTTTAAGTTTTTATAGTTTATATAAGAAATATTGATTTTGGTGGTGTGCTGTTCTTGAAATATTTTATTTTTCCTTGTTTCCTCTCCTCACTGGGCTACTTTTCCCTGTTGGAGCCCTTGGGCTTATAGCATCTTGCTCTTCCAACTAGGGTTGTAGCTTAGCTAGTATTGGGAATTCGCATTTTTTCCTGACTTGAAGTTTGAATATGTTTTTGGTTTGGAATTAAAAAATGTTCATCACTGAGAAATATAATATATTCCTGTTACAAAACTAAAGTCAATTTATTATTAGGAGGTCGCAGTATTTTCCTGACTGGAAGTGTGAATATGTGATTGGTTTGGAATCAAAATATGGTTATTAAGGGGAATTATAATAGGCCTATGTTAGTGTTACAAAATTGAAATCAATTCATTGGGAGGTCACAGTAATTTCCTGACTGGAAGTTTGAATATGTAATTAGTTTGGAGTTAAAATATCTTGATTACTGGGAATTATAATATATTCCTGTTACAAAAATAAAGTCAATTTGTTATAGGGAGGTCAAACATTAAGTTCCTGGTCTGAAATTGTCAGACTAACGTGATTTCGAATTCATATCGACCTCCAGATGCTTTTGATTTATATCGCACATCATTGTTTTAATGAAGGAAATACCTACAGTCTCATACGCTACGGAATGACGACTTGTTTTGCATACCAAGCTTACGTATTGTACCAACCGTGTGTCACACAATTGTACATAATTATTTTGTATATACTATGCTTGTATCTGCCCTCTTCCCTCGCACTAAAAAGAACCTGAATGATCATGTCTCCGTTTTGCTCTGTAACATTGTCTGTCTCTCGAACAGGTTATGTCCTGTTGTCTTGAGGTTTTGTATATAAAGGAGAGTGTTCCTTAATAAACAACTCAGTTGATTGCATCCTGCCTTTGAGTTCACAACCCTCTCTCGGCTCCGTCACATTGGTGACCCCGGAAGTCGACTCGCTCCTACCGCCTTCCGCCCCCACCCCCTCGCCCCTTCATTGTTGGTACTATGACGGACTCTACGACAGTTGGTGCTGCGGCCACTCCATTCAAACTTTCATCGTTTGCCAGCGGAGAGGTGTTTGCTTGGTTTCAGCGCGCAGAAGTCCAGTTTCGTGTCAGGGGCGTGACTCGCTTAACCACCAAAGCGGATTATGTTCTTGCGGCGATACCCGAGGACACCTTCCCAGAAATATCCGACTGGCTTTGTGAACAAGGAGACACCCCAATAGCGTATGACGCCCTCAAAACATACCTTCTGCAGCAGTACTCGCCGTCGCCAGCCGCCCGTATAGCAAAGCTTTTTCAGCTCTCGCAACAACTGTTGGGGGACCAAAGGGCTTCGCTTGCCTTAGGGAAATGACCAGTATCGCTCGCCTTCAACCTGCCGCAGACGGCTCTTCTCGTGAGGTGAACCTACTTCGTGCCCTTTGCATACGCCGTTTACCTGAACCTGTGCGCGCTGCCATACCCGATGTCGATAGTTTACCCATAAAGGACTTGATGACCAAAGCCGACGCCCTTATGGACAGCCACTTCAAGACCTCCATCAACGCCTCCACCCCTGACGACGAGGATGCCTATTCAACGTCACCCAAAGCTGACACGAATGCCGTAGGACATACACGCTTAACCCGTGACGTGCCGAAGCGGCGACAAAGCCACCTACCACCCACCAATCGCTTGCGCGCCAACGAACGACTTCTACAGCCACTTACTACCTCCCATCCGCCGCAGTTTTGCTACTACCACTTCAGATTCGGGGCAACCGCGAAGAAATGTGCCAAGGATTGTCAGTGGCCAAAAAACGTGTAAGTAGGCCTTCTCTTGTGACGGTGGCCTCCCGTGTTTCTAATCTTTTCTTTTTACAGGATGCAGGAACGGGCGTGCGATTTTTGGTAGACACGGGTGCTTGTCGTTCTCTTTTGCCAAGGAAACTCTTCAAGGCACGACGTAGTCTGTCTACATCTGCCGACGTCCGCTTGGTAGCTGCCAATGGATCTGCGATACCCACCTACGGTTACGAGAACCTCACATTATTGTTCGGAAATGGTAAATTCAATTGGAAGTTTCTCGTTGCTGACGTCACAATACCAATCCTCGGTGCGGATTTCCTCTCTCATTTCCACCTTCTGGTCGATGACGCCCACCGTCGATTGGTCAACACAGACTCGTACTTGTCAACACCTCTTCAACCCGCCCCCTCTAACCTCGCTCTCCACATCAGCGCACCCACGGATACCTACGCCCACCTCCTCACGTCGTACCCGGAAGTTTTCCGTCCAGAACTTCGCCAAACGCCCACGGTTCCTGCCAAGCACGATATTTATCACCATATCAAGACGACGGGACCCCCAGTCTTTGCAAAATTCAGACGTCTGGCTCCGGAACGATTGGCAGCCGCCAAACAAACGTTCGCCGAAATGGAGGAAATGGGCCTTTGCCAAAAGGCCTCCAGCCCATGGTCGTCACCCTTACACATCGTTCTGAAGAAAGACGGCTCCCTCCGTCCGTGCGGGGATTACAGGCGCCTGAACATGCAAACAGAACCGGATCACTACCCCCTCCCAAACATTGCCGACGTGACCTCCTACCTGCACAAAGCAAAGGTTTTCTCTACGCTCGACCTCCTGAAGGGGTATTATCAGGTGCCTATGAACCCAGAAGACATCCCCAAGACCGCCGTCACCACTCCGTTTGGTATATACACCTTCAATTACTCTTGTTTTGGCCTTCGTAATTCTGGGGCAACGTTTTAATGTCTCATGGATGGCATCTTAGGGGACCTCCCTTTCTGTGTATGTTATGTGGACGACATACTTGTGTTCTCCTCAAAAGAGGAACACCTCCGTCACCTGCGCATCGTGCTCGACCGCCTGCAACAAAAGGGCCTTGTAGTCCGGTACGACAAGTGTACCTTTGGTGCCAATGAAGTGTTGTTCTTAGGGCACCGTATCACTCCTGAAGGAGTCCATCCCCTCCCTGAGAAGGTAGCAGCCGTTCAGAACTTCCCCGGGCCCTCGACTGTCAAAGCTCTGCAGGAATTTTTGGGCATGATCAACTATTATCACCGTTTTCTGCCAGCCATTGCTGCCACTCTTGCTCCTCTCTATGCCTCCCTCAAGGGCAAGCCAAAGGACCTGAAGTGGGGTCCCCTTCAAGAAGCATCCTTCTGCAATGCAAAGAAGGCCCTATCAACTGCTGCGGCTCTCACTTTTCCTATCCCACACGCCCCTCTCCTTCTCTCCACCGATGCCAGCGACGTCGCTATTGGTGCAGTACTCGAGCAGGTGGTCAAAGGCTTGGCCTTCTTCAGCAGAAAACTGTCCAAGGCAGAATTGGGTTATTCTACCTTCGATCGAGAATTGCTGGCGGTGCACTTGGCTGTCCGTCACTTTCGCCATTTCTTAGAAGGTACGCCTGGTCCGCCCGTCAACGCCGACATCTCTCCGCCATGGCTGAATACAATTGCACCCTCCAATACGTCCCTGGGAAAATGAATCCCGTTGCCGATGCCCTGTCAAGGAACATGTTGGCTGCCGTTCAACTGGGATTGGATTACAACGCTCTCGCTGAAGCCCAACGACAGGATCCAGAGTATCAAGCTTGTAGGAAATCCTGCACGTCCCTCCGTTGGGAAGACTTTCCCCTCGAAGACTCCGACACCACCCTCCTCTGTGACGTCAGTACTGATAGACCGCGACCTTGGATTCCTGCTCCCATGCACCGACAGGTGTTTTATTTCATTCACGGCCTTTCACATCCCTCGTGCCGTTCTACAGCACAGCTGATGAAGGCAAAGTTCATTTGGCACAGCATTTCTAAGGATGCTAAGGATTGGGTCCGCGCCTGTACTTCTTGCCAAACTTCCAAAGTACATCGACACATGGATTCAGGAGTGGGCACCTTTCCTCAACCTCAGCGTCGTTTCGCACACATTCACGTCGACGTTGTAGGCTCCCTACCCACATCACAAGGACATCGTTACCTGTTTACCGTCATCGATCGCTCCACTCGTTGGCCTGAAGCCATTCGAATGGAAACTGCAACGTCCGCCTCATGTACATCTGCCTTACTCTCTGGATGGATTTCAAGATTCGGTATCCCTGAGCATATTACTTCTGACAGGGGAACCACTTTCACCTCTCAATTGTGGATGTCATTAGCGAATCTCCTGGGCATCACCCTACATCAGACAACGGCCTACAACCCCACTGCCAATTGAATGGTTGAACGTTTTCATCGGACCCTCAAAGCAGCTTTGATGTCCCGCTGCAAGGATTGCAACTGGTTTACTTAGCTTCCCTGGGTCCTCCTGGGACAAAGGACCACTCCTAAAGACGCCCTCGACGTCTCAGCAGCTGAAATGGTGTATGGCGACCCGTTGGTCGTTCCTGCCGAATTTTTTCCTTCCACAACCTCCTCCGACGATCTCCAGCGCATACATCACGTCGTGGGAAAATTTACTCCGTGCTGCCAGACTTACAAGCCCCCAGCAAAGCATCACATACCAACGGACTTGCACTCTTCAACGCACGTCTTCCTGCGCAACGACACCAGCAAGCCACCACTAACGCCCCCTTACACAGGCCCTTTCCTTGTGATCCAACGCAGTCCGAAAGCATTCCTCCTAAACATTCGGGGCAAAGAAGACTGGGTCTCCATTGATCGTCTAAAACCTGCTTATCTTCTGCCAGATGACCCGCCTACAGTTCGCCTCTCTAGATCAGGGCGCCCTATTTAACATATACAGTATGTCATTTTTAGGGGGGGAGCCATGTACCCACCGTGTGTCACACAATTGTACACAATTATTTTGTATATATTATGCTTGTATCTGCGCTCTTCCCTCGCACTAAAAAGAACCTGAATGATCATGTCTCCGTTTTGCTCTGTAACATTGTCTGTCTCTCGAACAGGTTATGTCTTGTTGCCTTGAGGTTTTGTATATAAAGGAGAGTGTTCCTTAATAAACAACTCGGTTGATTGCATCCTGCCTTTGAGTTCACAACCCTCTCTCGGCTCCGTCACAGTATAATAATTTTTATTGATTCTGCGAGTCCTTCCTCATTTCACATATCATATTGGTCTGGTCCTTTTGACTGGCCAGACAGTACTACATTGGATCCCTCTCTCTGGTTACGGTTCATTTTCCCTTTGCCTACACCTTAAAGTTTTTATTGTTTATATGGGAAATATTTATTCTAATGTTACTGTTCTTAAAATATCTTATTTTTCCTTGTTTCCTTTCCTCACTGTGCTCTTTTCCCTGTTGGAGCCCCTGGGCTTATAGTATTCTGCTTTCCCAACTAGGGTTGTAGCTTAGCAAATGATAATAATAATAATAATAACAATAATAATAATAATAATAATACATTGTAAGATTAGCCAAATTCTTTACAAACTTATCTATGTCTTATATGATACAGTTTCTTGTTTACCATAATCATCTTCCATTAACGTGCCTTTTTCCTATTTGTATGGGGTAAGCACGGGTGCCTTCTTCTTTTTTGAAGGACTTTGTTTGGCTTTGGGGTAGACCGTAGTCCCGATCGGCTTCCCTGCCTGACATCGCTTAGACCCTGGTAGCGTGCGTTCTTTGTTGTACCAGTCATCAGCGTCCTTCCTTAATATGTATATATATATATATATATATATATATATGTGTGTGTGTGTGTATGTATGTATGTATATATAGATATACATATATATATATATATATATATATATATATATATATATATATATATATATATATATATATATATATATATATGTGTGTGTGTGTGTGTGTGTGTAATCAATTCATAATACGGTTATTAAACATTTAGATATATGACATCGAAAACAATGTTTTATTCACGAATTATTAACTCGAATACCAGCCCTTAGTCCTCGTAGCTCACATTCGTATTAGATTTATGCATCGCTGGCTATTATTTTCATGCTGAATAACAGAGTATAATGCCAATAGTTATTACATGTCACACACATATCAAATCGCAAAATCTACTTTTACTTACATACTTACTTGCCGGAAGTACATGCCAATATTGCAGTAATTAGGTAAATGTAGGTAAATTGTTATGGACCTGAAAATATGTAAAGAAATAATTTCCAGGCTCTAAATAATATGAATACTTAGATACTAGTGTATGCGACTCTTGGAAAATGATGCTAAATATTTAGATAGATGTGCACACACACACATTCAACCCTTCCCACCCCCTCCCCCTTTCTTAACTACAACCCATTGGTTAGCGAATTTGTGGGAGATTGTGGTTTCCGAGTGTAGCCAACCTCTCTGGGGTAGCCCCTCTCATTAGAGTATGACTACACCCTCTACCCCCTCCCGATCAGCGTGTCAAGATATATGTATATATATATATATATATATATATATATATATATATATATATATATATATATATATATATATGTATGTATATATATATATATATATATATATATATATATATATATATATGTATGTATATATATATATATATATATATATATATATATATATATATATGTATGTATATATATGTATATATATATATATATATATATATATATATATATATATATATATATATATATAATGTAGATATATGTATATATTTATATATATACAGATGTACCTGTATATATCTATCTATCTAACTATCCATGTATATATATATATATATATATATATATATATATATATATATATATATATATATATATATATATATATATATATATATATATAATTCATTGAATAAATTTCAACACCAATAAAACCTACAATGCCAAAAATATTCCCCCCCCAAGAAAAAAAATTCACCAAACCGCATTTTTCGGACTCTCCAGCATCCACTTATTTTGCGAGCACTAAGGACTACTGCTGCTCATAACCCAAGTCTTTACTACGAGTTTTACGGTTTCCGTAACATCTTCATACACGGGGACATAAACTCCGACAAGGACAATCAGTGCGGCGCTTGTCTGCGTAAAAGAAAAGTTATGAGGGGAATGAAAGCAGTGACCATGAGTGAAAGAAGAAGATAGGAAAAGTAAAAGACAAGAGGAAGGTTTATGGAAGATGGACTTATTTGACAAAACTCCTTTTTATAGGCCAGGTGATATATTTAGGTAAAGGTATATTAGGTTTGACTTAGAACCTATATTGGGAATTCTTATTCATAGATGAATAAGAAAGTTTATTGAGGAATTATGCAGTAGTTCATGTTTATATAATGATAGAATATGAATAATATCTTGACACAAACTGCCGTCCTGGTGACATTATGAGACCTATGGGCAATTGTGGAGTTTTGATTCGGAGATGATATAACATGCAGTGAAATCTTATGTGTGTGTATATATATATATATATATATATATATATATATATATATATATATATATATATATATATATATATATATGTATG
>NC_090734.1:145970863-145975863 GCF_036898095.1 Palaemon carinicauda
CAACAAAGAAAATAGCTTCGGATTATAACAACAACACAGGAATTAGCGACTGGAAAAGGAAATAAGTGTTTGTCTAGATCTATCATAATACGATTAGATAATCAGTCTCTTTGAAATAATGTATACAATGAATGTAATTCTGTCTATACATAATGGTGTATATGATACATTAAAACCTCTGTATATATCCATTGTCAAATCTACTGCGTATTTGAATAAAAATAGTTTTTGGTTCTTTAAATTATTGTAGATGTAGTTCAATTGCTTTGCACAATAAATATTGACGCTAGAATAATGACTCATGACAGATTTCTCATTCCTGTATATGGGAATTTTAATAAAATATACCAATTCATTCATGCCTTACCCACTACCTCAAATAAAAAAAAAAGAAAATGCAAATACATAATTCCTGTAAAAGTAAAAATTAAAAAAATAAAAGTTTCATTTCAGGTTCATCTGATAGAACAATAAAACTTGATAAAAAATATAGCCTTGGGAACAGATGTTAGTTATATAAAATAAAGTAAAATAAAACGAATAAAGCTAGTTACCTTCGCTGAAGTATGCCATATGACAGCTTATAACCCTTTCAAAATATACCGTCACACACACACACAAATCATAATGAATGTCGCCAAGCAGAATATGAACAAATGGCCATCGATAGAGGCAGCGTTATTGCGAAAGTAAAATAATACTCTGTTCAAAAAACATTGGTGATAATTCATGGCTTTTGATTTTATGTCATTTTTCAAATGAGATACAGATTATTTTATGCTGACGTAAGTCTTTTTATAGTTTATATATGAAATTCCTGTTTTGATTTTGTTAGTGATTTTAGAATATTTTATTTTAATAGTTCATTACTACGTATATTGTTTATTTATTTCCTTATTTCCTTTCCTCACTTGTCTATTTTTCCCTGTTGAGGCCCTAGGGCTTACAGCATCTTGTTTTTCCAACTAGGTTTGTAGCTTAGCGAGTAATAATAATGATAATGCGGATAGGCGATTCTTTGTTCATTAAAAAAACTATATTGAATAGACAATTACCTAGAGTAAATTATTATTCATAAACATGTATACATAAATAAATACATTAATACATACATACAAACGTACATTGCGTATGTACTAGGTAATGCTCTCACTCTTAGTACATTTATAAATGTGTTCAAACATACATATAAGCATACATTGTTTGTGTACTGTGTAATGCTCTCTCTTTAAGCACATATATAAATGCATTCATACATACATACATGCTTACATACATTGTTTATGTACTAGACAATCCTCTACTCGGAGCTAATTACTAATTTGAGATATTAATATTCAATTACAGTGAATTTCATTTGTTTAATGGTAATTCCATAGAATATATAATGCTTTATATTTTAAATAACTATAAATATTGAAAATTATGTATAACTTTAATCCGCTCCTATACAGTAAGCAGCAAGTGTCTGGCTATATATACAGTAACTAGAGGGGCACTTAGTAGAGCGCAGACATCCGCCGAGGCAGCGTATTTTTCGACTTTTTGTTGGCCTTTTGCTTGACCTTTGACTTTAACACGTATTAATTGCCATGGATTTTCATATATATACTCATATATGAACCAAGTCTGAAGTCTCTGTGACAACATGTCCAAACTTATGGCTGATTACGCGAATTGGACATTTTACTTAACCGTAACTTGACCTTTAACCTTGACCTCCCAAAAGTTAATCATTTCAAGCTTTTTTACATAACAGTTAATCCCCACAAGTTTCATTACTCTACGATTATAATTGTGGCCAGGAAGCTGTTCACAAACAAACACACACACAAACATACACATAAACAGGGGGTATAACATAACCTCCTTCCAACTTCGTTATCGAAGATAAATATATTTCTTTCCTGTCACGCTTACTCGGTCTCTTCCTATCCCTCAGGTAGAGGGGAGTGGGAGTAGTTATACCCTGGTGACCGGGGGTACCCCGAGAGGTACAATCGGAAATGGCAATCTCTCACAAATTGCAGAACCACTGGGATGTAGTTAGGAAAAGGAATGGGGTTGGGAAAGTCCTCATTTTTGACGTGTCACGTACACTAGTATAATTCATATCTATGGTTTGACGTAGGTTTCAACCTTGTTATTTTTATTCTTTCGTACTGCATTTCTGTATTTTATATTATACCCTATGTGACTTTAAATTCTTCTTTTCTTCTTAAATAGCATATTAAAAGGTGTTAAATTTTGTTCCACAATCACTTTTAGTCTCTTATTTTCCATCCATCACTAGACAGTGGAGGATGACTCGAAACAACACCAACAACAACAACAACAATAACGATTGCCGTCGATGCATTTTGCTCCCGAAAAGAAAAGAAAAAAATACAATGATGACACAGTCCACAGTGTCTGATAATGACCAAGACTTGTTCCTGATACGTTCGCTGAAATAGTCCTGGGAGAGAGAGAGAGAGAGAGAGAGAGAGAGAGAGAGAGAGAGAGAGAGAGAGAGAGAGAGAGAGAGAATGTGGGTGTCTTTAAGGCTTTTTAGTTCATCCGCGGAGACTCCATATCCTCTTGGAGAGAGAGAGAGAGAGAGAGAGAGAGAGAGAGAGAGAGAGAGAGAGAGAGAGAGAGAGAGAGTTACAAGGATTGTGGATGTCTCGAAGGCTTTTTAGTTCATCCGAGGAGACTCCATTTGCTCTTGGGTAGAGCGAATTAGTTTAAACGTTTAGAGAGTTTTTTGTCTTGTCTAATTTATTATTGAATTCGTTTACCGTGTTGCTGTTCACGGCAATTGCTGGAAGTCTGTTCTATGTATTTTCTATTTTGTATGTAAAGAAGTTACTATATTAAGTGGTGCTGTATCTTTTCAATTCCTGTTTGTATCCGTTACCTCTGGACTGATTTGTGCGAAGTGTGAATAGATCATTGTAGTCTGCATTTGTTATTCCTTTAAAGATTTTGAATGTCTATTAGCTGCCCCCTAATTATTGAGAGAGAGAGAGAGAGAGAGAGAGAGAGAGAGAGAGAGAGAGAGAGAGAGAGAGAGAGAGAGATCGTATGAACTTTAAATACATATTCGTTTCTATTGTTGAAATAATTGTGAATAAAACAATGGACCTATATAGATGAATCCAATATTTTTTTTTCTCTTTGATAACTAAATCGGACAAGCTTCCATTTCACTTCGTTTTGAAAATAAACAATTACCATATATACTGTTTTCCTCCAAAGCTCTAAATGTACACCATATTGTTCGCATTCCCGGAGGTATAATAATATTATTGGCCAAAAATGGAAACGTCTCTCATTGCTTTTCAAAGGTCATATTGGAGCTGGCATTCAATGGCTTGAAAAAGGTTATTCATGTTTATACATTTGCATAATGAACGAGCCTGTAAATATTACATATTTACATCAGGATGTAAATGAATCGACGTAGGCAAAGGGTATATGTACCCTGGTATCATTGCCGTGCAGTGACATACACTGTTGTAGTGGCGATATGTCAACAACTATATGACATTCTCTATGCGACAATTTTTCTTATTCCGTGATGTAGCCTAACTTATATTTCAGAGGTGACAGAATTGGATCACTGTAAAAGTAAAATCTGTTTTAGATAACAAAAAAGCGAAATTTTTAAAATTGTTATACAGAATTAGATATTTAAAACTTTCATTCTATATGCGACAATTTTTCTGTTTTGTTATTTCAAAGATGACAGAATTAGATATTTGTGAAAGTAAAGTCTATTTTAGATAACAATAAAACAAAAATTTTAATTTTGGCAGAGAATTATATATTTAAAACTTGCAATCCGTTCAAAATGTTCCATACCAAAAAAAAAAAAAAATCATTCACATATATCCTGAGTCCATTATATCACAATTCAATCCATTAATGAGATTTTTATTTTTTTATTTTTGTGTGTGTGTGACAGACTGACTGCTAATTGTCCTGATAGATAAGCGCGAATAAAAAATTTGTTAAGAAAACTCCCGGATTTAAATTTGGATTCATATAATGCTGCAATATAAAAAAATTTGAATCTATCAGTAGCATCCTAGATATCTTTTGTCAGTTAAGCAATGGGAAAGATAGATAGACAAGCTAAGAGACAAGTATGAATGAAATATATCTGATTCTAATTTGTATTCATGTATGATCTAATACCTATTAATCAATATCGTTACGGGGTTGTGATGGCCTATTGGAAACGTCCCTGCCTAGACTAAGGTTCCAGTCCCGCTCAAGCTCGATAGTTTCTTGTTGTGTCTGTAACCTCACCATCCTTGTGAGCTAAAGATCAGTTGTTTGGTGGAGCCTATAGGTCTACCTGCTAACTGATCTTCTGCCATTGCCTGTCCCTCCCTGGTCCTACCTTTGGTGGAGTAGGCTTTGGCGCTTCTTCCTCGTCTATTAATGTGTTTTTTTTTTCTCATTTGTATGGGGTAAGCACGGTTGCCTTCTTTTTGAAGGACATTGCTCTGGCTTTGGGTAGAGCATAGCCCCGATCGGCTGGACTGTCTGACATCGTTTAGACCCCTAGCGTATGTTCATGTGTTGTATCAGTCACCAGCGTCCTTCCTCCCAGCAGCGAGGAGTCCTGGCACTGATAATATGTATATATGGTCAGTCTCTAAAGCATTGTCCCTTACCTATGCCATTCATGAAGGGCCTTTAAACAGACAAGCAAAGAACCAGGTGTGGAGGTATAACATTCATATAACTCCGTTTCCAGAATTGGTAATGAAGACAAACGTTGTGTACAGTTCCGAGAATGGACGACAGATGATGACCAGGTGTACCGGTTTCAAATTACCCCCTCCAAATCTTACCCCCCGGTAATTTGAAACCGGATTCAAACTACCGGGGGGTAACTTGATACCGGTTTCAAGCTACACCCGGGGGTAATTTGAAACCGGTTTTATGCTACCCCCCTGGTTTCAAATTACCCCCCTCGTTTTTGCGCAGGATCTCATCATTTATGA
>NC_090734.1:145980863-145983363 GCF_036898095.1 Palaemon carinicauda
AAAGCCTCAGACATGTCCTCGTCATGTTCAGCCCCTATCATCAGCACGCTGGCCACTGCGGATTCATGATGGTGGGAGACTTTATTCTGATCTCTCATACCAAACCAACCTAGTATGGGTGATCCTGACTATTACAGGTTTGCTGATCATAACGATACACAAACCCTTCTACCAAGTTAAGGTATCCCCACATACATACATACATACACTACCATGCAGAGACATTTATACAAAAGAGAGAGAGAGAGAGAGAGAGAGAGAGAGAGAGAGAGAGAGAGAGAGAGAGAGAGAGAGAGAGAGAGAGAGAGAAAGCTAAATCTTCTTCCATCTGATATTCCGAGTAGCACCAGCCTCCGAACAGCATTCCCATGGCTTCTGGATCAAAGGCTCTTTGAATGAAAGCGTCGGACTAAGCTTCGGTACCAAGTCAATACTGCATGGGACTCGTGTGGGAGTTGTAGGGGTGATGGGGGTCCTTATTGCTCTTCCACCCCCCCCCCCCCTCCCACCCCCACACTTCCCATAGTGCCCCGTAGTATAGAAAAAATGGAAAATTGCACATGCAATTCTCTCTGGAAACAATCTATCAGTGTCAGGTGACGCTTCCGAGGTCTTTGCGAAAATCTCGGTACTTTTTTCGTGTTTGAGGATGGTTGGTTTAGATTTCTTTTAATAATGAACTAGTTTTTATACCTTACAAGCTATGTGATTATAATTTAGGGTCTGAGTGATAAGTTCTGATTGTATTTTGGGTACGTACAGTTAGAAACAATTCTTGATACACCTCGTTCTGTAGTATACCCAGCCACACCTTTACTGCGTGGCGAGTTCCTGTGTTAGGCCCGCCCACCACCTCTCTCATCTCTTCCTATACTATCTGTTTGGTTAATTGCCTCGAAGTAAGGGTGTGACCTGGTGCACTTCTTTGGAGTGAGTTGCACCAGGATCTCCTGTGTCCTGCTGTACCTTCTACATCTACTGCATGCTAATAGGAGTCAGGAGTATACAGGGTGACCCCTAATTCAATGATGGTTAGTCTAAAATAATATGGAGCTGATTTTAACTATCTGAACTACATATACAACATTGCGTTTTATTAAAGTTTACAGAGATGATTATGTTGATTTATAGATACATCGCTAATTTACCTCTTGTGGCTTTATACATCCAGTTAGATAAATTTTGTCATTTGTCTTATTTTTCTTTCTTCTTCATCCTAATGTCAAAGCTGATTTCCATAGAATTCTAAAATCTAGTTGAATCTCTTCTCGTGGATTCTTTTATTATTGTTGTTCTTGAAGTATTATGTATAAAATCATAGTTATATGAACATAAATCCTTTTTTTTTTTATACAGTTGAACATTTAAAACCAAATATATTTAAATCATATATTTCATGAGTTTGAGCGTATGTATATGATACATTTACATAACAATAAGTAACACCTCCTTAAATCTTCTGAATAATACTGATCGATGATGTATGTTGATGAATAACCCAGTGCTCACAGGCGCGAAAGTACAAACACTCATACACGGTGTGTTTTGCATGATCAGAAAACACTTCCCTTCATTGGAAGAATTTCATCATCATCATCATCATCTCCTCCAACGCCTATTGACGCAAAGGGCCTCGGTTAGATTTCAGCAGTCGTCTCTATCTTGAGCTTTTAAAACATTACTTCTCCATTCATCATCTCTCACTTCCCGCTTCATAGTCCTCAGCCATGTAAGCGTGGGTCTTCCAACTCTTCTAGTGCCTTGTGCAGCCCAGTTGAAAGTTTAGTGAACTAATCTTCCCTGGGGAGTGCGAAGAGCATGACCAAACCATCTTCATCTACCTCTCACTATGATCTCATCCACATAAGAATTTACGTGAAAACAAACATAACTTGTAGAGAGGAGATTCCTGTTACACCACTTAGGTGGACCGACAACCCTGGCTTGACAAAGTGTATCAGGGTATTACAAAACGAGAACATTATAAAAAAAATTTAAGCTCTTTTTGTTCAGTAAGAATATATATTTATACTTTTATCAGCTTTTAATTTTCAGTATGAAGTTATAAGGAATCCCATCACTTTTTGTAAGAACAAAAAAAAAATGAGTGATGTTGTATGCGTTCATTGAAAGTGCATATAACCGATTCCCCGGAATAATTAGGGTACACCTTTCTAAGATTTTTTTTTTTTTTTTTTTTTTTTTTATTTTTTTTTTTTTATTTTTTTTTTTTTAAGCTGGGTCTCCTAAAGGAACGTTCATGCATTAACTCTCCCCGTCCATCGATGTAATGTTACATTGTGGGGTTTTCGTGACAGTCAATCAATGAACACGGTGACATGAGTGAAGTAGTGTATATATATATATATATATATATATATATATATATATATATATATATATATATATATATATATATATATATATATATATATATATAAAGAGAGAGAGAGAGAGAGAGAGAGAGAGAGAGAGAGAGAGAGAGAGAGAGAGAGAGAGA
>NC_090734.1:145988363-145995863 GCF_036898095.1 Palaemon carinicauda
TTTGGAGCAACAAGAAAAAGCAAGTGAACAGAAAAACAACGCTCTCCGTGTTAGGCTGCAGATTGAGAGAGAAGCGGCCACAGTAACAGAACGGGATCTGGCATTTATAAGACTGAAAGAAAAGGAAGAAGGTAAGCTAATTCCCGAACCCTTTGTTGTGGGCAAGGTGCAGAAATTGCTGCCCACATTTGAAGAACGGGAACCTGATAACTACTTCTCTGTGTTTGAAGACACAGCCAAGAATCTCAATTGGCCTCAGGACAAATGGTATTTAATCATCCGGAACTCATTTAAAGGTAAAGCATTATCTGTATGTGCCACTATGTTAGAGGAACATGATTATTTCATAATTAAACAGGCAATCCTTGATGCTTATTCTATTACTGCGGAAGGTTATAGGCAAATATTTCGTAATAGTCAGAAGCAAGTTCAGCAGACCTTTTTAGAATTTATGAATGGAAAGATTAAACAGTTTCAGAAGTGGGTAGACAAAGTAGATGCCAAAACTTTCGAGCAGTTAAAAGATTTAATAGTAATGGAGGAGTTCTTAAGGAAAATACCAGGTAGCATTAATGTGTATCTAAGAGAGCAGAATGAATCTGACCCTAAGAAAGCCGCTTTAAAGGCAGATGACTATGCTCTTATTCATAAAGTAGGTAAAACCCCATATAGAGAAACTAGACCTAAGGAAACTTGTACATACTGCAAACAAGAAGGACATCATATTTCAGAATGTCCTGATCCACATTGTGCAGCTTCATACTTAAAGAGAAAACCTAATCCCCCTCAATTCTCACCTAAGCAAATGAATCTGCCCAAACAGGAACCAAAACCTAAGGTGGAGAAGAAAAAGACCTTCCATTGTGCATCACACGAGTCCCAAGCGTTTGCACCCTTCACTTGCTCAGGCAAAATAAATGGTAAACCTGTAACCATACTCAGAGACACTGGATCCTCTCAAACGATCGTCTCTCCTAAAGTAATACGACCTAAAGGTGAAACTCACAGGTATGTTGCAGTTAATGACTTAACCAGTAAGTCTATGTTGCCTCTCATTAATGTAAACCTTCATTGTCCTTATTTCTCTGGAACTACTGAAGTAGCTGTAAATCCAGAACTGTTACCATGCAAGAATGTAGATGTAATCCTGGGTAATGACATAGCTAACTCTGTTGTCTTAACAAACTTAATAGCAGTATCTCCAGGTGATGTTGTACAGGAGGAATGCTTAGCAGTGACACGAAGCAGTAAAAAGGACACCCCTACTGAATCATCAAACCCGTTGCCAGTCTCTGAACCTATGGATTTCAACGAGTTGATGAGTACATATAAGATCCAGCCTGATTCCTTTAGCTACCAACAAAGGAAAGATGTCACTCTACAGCAGTGTTTCAACCAAGTGAAACCAAAGGATACCAACAAGTGTTCTTATTTTTATATTAATAATAATGTACTAATGAGAAAATTCAGGTCCAGCAAGAACAGTCATCTAGAAACCTGGAAGGATCTATTCCAGGTAGTTGTTCCTAAGGATATAAGACCTCTGATCCTAGAATTGTCTCACTCTGCTGACTCTCATCTTGGTATCACTAAAACATATGAATGCATCAGTCAAGACTTTTATTGGCCAAACATGAAGAATGACATTAAAGAGTACGTAAAAACATGTACAACATGTCAAAAAACCAATGGAGCATTAGAACGCACTCACCAGACCATTAAAAATCTTCTCCGGAAATACATCCATAGTTCAGGTAACGAGTGGGATTGCGATTTGGAACTGATCATGTACATCATTATTGCCTCTGACACCTGGGTAAACCATATTCAAAAGATAAAAGAAGTTTTCTCAAGGTTGAAACAACATGGATTAACGATCAACTTAGCAAAAAGTAATTTTTGCAAAGGTCAGGTATCTTACCTTGGTCATCGAGTCGGCAGTGGTAAAGTATTACCCCATGATGCAAATATTAGCGCTATAACTTCTTATCCTGTTCCAACTACCAAACAGGAATTAAAAAGATTTCTAGGTATGGTAGGATATTACTCCAAGTTCAGTCCAAATTTCTCACCGTTCACAGGACCACTATTTGCTTTAACTTCTTCAAAAGTAAATTTTTCTTGGAGCCAGCAACATGATAAAATATTTAACCAGCTAAAAACTTACTTGTCATCTCCTCCTATATTAATGGCACCTAACCTCACCAAACCATTCTATCTCCAAACAGACGCTAGTGATCTTGGATATGGGGGCATTTTATTACAGCATCCTGCTCCAATAACAGCCATAACAGGAAACCTGCCCCCACTAGCTGATCTGTTACCAGTCTCTTATTCCAGTGGACGATTTATGGGTTCCCAACTAAATTGGCCCACTGTGGAGAAAGAACTATTCGCCATCGTAGCTACCATCCAGAGATACGAGATCTATGTTGATGGACAAGACACGATCTACGTCTACAGCGACCACTCTCCTCTGTCGCATCTCCATAGGTCCACTACTCTCAACCCTAAACTTTTAAGATGGTCATACATACTATCTGCACATAATATCCAAGTAATCGCCATATCAGGACGAGAAAACATTGTGGCAGACTCATTATCAAGGATAACCTCGGTTGATCCTCGGGAAATGGAAAAAAACAAAAACAAGGGGGGACTGTGATATCCCCATATGTTGTACATATGTTAACATATCTGATTTGTCTAAAGTTTATTTTTCCATTTTCTTTGTAAATACACCACCTTATTTCAGCGCCATCTTCATTCCATTCTTCTCATTATCTTTTGTTTACACTCGCCTTCCTGCTGTAAATCATCCCTGTTTTCTTACCTTACATGTTATAAGGTAACCCCAAATTTATTGTTTTGTTAGAATACATTGTTCTCACCACGAGATTCATCTACCTTACTCACCCATTCACTTTGCATTGCTTATTATTGTTGTTTTGAAGTGCTTTTTCATTATTTTGTTTAACGTAAAATTAAAGTTTTGTTTATAACATAGTTTATTGTTCCTGTCCTCCAATTATCCTGCTATTGGTGCTTCTGTTGTCTGCAACCAGCTTTAAGAAGATACATTTGATCATAATCAACTATCTTAGACACTCGTAATAAGAAACAAGTGAATTTGGAAGTCCACCCATATGACTTCTATTTTGTTGTGTGAAGAGAACTACCGCCCATTGTAAAGGGGTAATTGTTTGCACAGTGGTTCGTCACATAATAATATATATATATATATATATATATATATATATATATATATATATATATATAGATAAATAGATAGATAGATAGATATATTGATATATGTATGTGTGTATATATATACAGTATATATATGTTTATATATATTTTTTTATTTATATATGTATATATATATATATATATATATATATATATATATATATATATATATATATATATATATATATATATATATATATATGCAATAAAGATTTGCACACACATTTGAGGTATTGAAAATTCAACTTTACCAATAAAAGACTTCGTAAAAATTTTATCGCAGAGAAGAGCCAGGTTTACGGCATCTAATTATTCTTAATTGGTCAAACAAAACACGAAAACATTTCATGAACGCTAAAATTTCATGTAGTTGGTATTCAATATCCATCTATTTTTCATCCGTTTATGACATTATTTCTGGAAATAGCTATTGCTTACATCATGACAGTTTTCAAAATTATATTTTTTTTGTTCTTTACTTTTCAAAATATTTATCCTCTGATTAAAAAGGAAAAAAAAAACATGCGGTTTAGATATGAATTTTTACATACAATTCATTCATCATCATCATCTCATATGCCTATTGACGCAAAGGGCCTCGGTTAGATTTCGCCAGTTGTCTCTATCTTGAGCTTTTAAATTAATACTTCTCCATTCATCATCTCCCACTTCACGCTTCATAGTCTTCAGTCATGTAGACCTGGGTCTTCCAACTCTTCTAGTGCCTTGTGGAGCCCAGTTAAAAGTTTGGTGAACTAATCTCTCTTGGGGAGTGCGAAGAGCATGCCCAAACCATCTCATTACTTATGATGCCACATTTTGTAGAAATTGACAATAACTATTGATTATTCCATTGTATTAGCCATTTCAAAAGATGAACTTTATACCTCCTATGATTGAGAAAACCTTTCCATCTACCTTTCAATGGGAGGGATAGCAATTGAAACTAGAGGGGTATTCAGTAGAGAGCATGCCTTTGCCACTCGAAGCAGTCTTAATTTACTGCGTAATGGTACTTCGTTGTATTTTCTTCAAAATTGTATGGAATTATCCTTGGGTCATACCCCACATGTCCACGAAGTTTTGTTGAAATTGATTCCGTAGTTTTTGCGTAATGTTGTTCACAAACAAAAAATAAACTTACAAAATATTTGCCGGTTGCTTAACATTTTGGTTATTTTCAAGTACTGCTACGTACTTATACTTTGATATACTTTATTCAAAATGTTACAGATTCATCCTTTGGCCATACCCAACCTGACTACCAAGTTTGGTCAAAATCGGTACATTAGTTTTGTGTAAAGTTGCTCGCAAACAAACACACAAATAAATAAACTAAGAGACATACAGGGGTGAATAAATACCCTTCGCAAAATCTTAGATTTTGGCTACGCAAATAGGCAGATTTACTTCAGCTACCTTTTTATCTTTGCTTCAGTTTTGCTTTACGTATTTGCTAACGACATTTTGTGGAAGGAGAGATTAGTCCTTTAGATCCAATAACTGTTTGATAGGGATTAAAATAGGTAAGAAGGGAAAGAGCTAGGAAATAATGAACAAGTCAAATATAGTTGATATATCAGTAAGAATCAATAGAGCTGTTAATTTCAAATAATTTCATTCTTTTGTTATTGTATTCACATTGACAGGGTTTCTTGTATATAAACCACTCATGCACTCTCTCACGAACACACACATGTACCATTTTGAATGTTTAAATTTCCAGCCCATCGTAAAATACTGTTTTTATTACTGTTATTCGTAAGCAGTAGGGATAATTCTGTCAGATTTATTCCTGTTGCATTTGTTAGTATTATTTATACGAAGGTTCCATTAAATATCGTTATTATCCCTGTCAGATTTATCCTGGTACATTTGTTGTTAATATTATTTATACGAAGGTGCCATTAAATATTGTTATTATCCTTAAAAATGAACCTATGATATCGAGGCCTTTCGATAATCCTGGAATTTCCTTTCAAAGCCCACACGTCGACGTCAACTGTTGTATTCGCATTGAATTGACGGCTTTAATTAATAGGCATAACTTATATAGCTTATATTATATACATAAACAGCCCCATACATTTCGGAGAACTGACGTTTGGACATTTTGACCGTTATAACCGTTACGAATGGAGCTATTTCAAATGCTAACGGTCGGGGGGAGTTTCCTCGAAGTGCTGATGTTTTGTAAACAATTATACTGGAACACTCCCTTACCTGGAGATCGTTCACCGAATAACATTTGGCTTGGTTATTCGTTTCATTCCAACATTTCTATTACGCGATTCTTTGAATAGTTTTAACTCGGCTGTTCGTTTCATTCCAGCATTTCTTTTGCGTAATTCTTTGGATAGATTTGGTTGGGCTGGACGTTCCATTCGTTCAAAAGTCCTACTTCTTCTTAAGAACTCTATGCTACTTTGCTTTATGACAGTAATTAATATGTAGTTGATCACTTCCCCCTTGAGAGAAAGAAGTCCATTATGATATCCTTTTTTAAATAAAATACTCAGAGGATTGAAATATTACCGTCCCTTCCTTCACAGTTACATTACATATTTAAACTTGCTGTTGGTCAGCATACGTTTCAATCCTTCAAAAGTTTAAACTTGCAGTAAATGTTTTCATATTGAATTGGCTGACATAAATCTCTTTTTATAGTTTATATGTGAAATATCTGTTTTGATGATGTTACCGTTTTTAAAATATTTAATTTTAATTGTTTATTATTTCTCATATCGTTTATTTATTTCCTTATTTCCTTTCCTCATTTAGGCTACTTTTCCCTGTTGGAGACCTTGGGCGTATAGCATCTTGCTTTTTGAAGTAGGAATCAGCTTAGCTAATAATAATAATAATAATAATAATAATAATAATAATAATAATAATAATAATAATAATAATAATAATAATAATAATAATAATTTTTGATAGATCTCTTTTTTTTAAACATAATACTTAGTGATTTTACAAAATAATTGTTTGAGCATGCGTGATTACATAGAGGTGATATATAACGTTTTAAGCAGTGGTTTATTAATACAGTATATTTGCTTCTGAATTCTAAGATGGTATGAAATTTGATTTAAAATGGAAGAGTGTAACTGTAAGGCTTGCAAACAAACAGGCTGGGGTTCAATAACACAAAGATTTATAATGTTGCATTATTCTATTTATATTTTACAGAATCTCTTGCTTGAGGGTACACTCAGGCGCATTATTCTATTTCCTTATTTCCTTTCCTCACTGGGCTATTTTCCTTGTTGGAGTACATGAAGGGCTTATGCTTATAGCATCCTGCTTTTCCAACGAGAGTTGTAACAAGGGTTTTAACTTATGTGATAATAATAATAATAATAATAATAATAATAATAATAATAATAATAATAATAATAATAATAATCAAGATTTTTTTGAGGTTTCGTTTGTAGCTGAGAGAGAGAGAGAGAGAGAGAGAGAGAGAGAGAGAGAGAGAGAGAGAGAGAGAGAGAGAGAGAGAGAGAGAGAGAGAGTTACTCTTGATGCACATGCACCTACAATTGATCTTTGCCTCGGCCTTTGCTTTTGGCAAGTGGAAAATATTGCACCACTGGAATATGGCATAAAACAGACATTACAATAAACATTGACATTTATGGAAACAATTTCATTATAATTGACCAATCATTAAAAAAAAAAAAAATCTCTCCGAACAATAAAACTTAAAATAGTGGGTAGTATGAAACGGTGGGCGGCGTCTGTTTGGTCATAGTTTGCTGGTAGTTTTTAAGGAAAGGGTACCATTTTTAGTTCCCTTATTTATCCTGCTTTTCCAAATAGGGTTGTAGCTTGGCTAGTAATAATAGTCATAATGATAATAACAACAACAATAACAACAACAACAACAACAACAACAACAACAATAATAATAATAATAATAATAATAATAATAATAATAATAATAATAATAATAATAATAATAATAATAATAATAATAATAATAATAAGGTATTCTCCAATGGTTCTTTGGTCTTATTTGAGATGTCTATGGTTTGGTAATATTATATTTTATAGATAACAATCAGAAATTCATTGCATCCCTTTTGAGTGATTTGTGGGCTTATATATACATACATACATACATATATATATATATATATATATATATATATATATATATATATATATATATATATATATATATATATATATATATACAGTATATAATTCAGCATTAATCTGTTTCTCCCCAGCAGGTGTCCATCC
>NC_090734.1:146000863-146003363 GCF_036898095.1 Palaemon carinicauda
GAATGACGAAGGGCGTACCTTCTAAGAAATGGCGAAAGTGACGGACAGCCAAGTGCACCGCCAGCAATTCTCGATCGAAGGTAGAATAACCCGATTCTGCCTTGGAAAGTTTTCTGCTGAAGAAGGCCAATGGGCGGGGCGAGCCTTTGACCACCTGCTCAAGTACTGCACCAATAGCGACGTCGCTGGCATCGGTGGAGAGAAGGAGAGGGGCGTGTGGGAGAAGAAAAGTGAGAGCTGCAGCAGTTGATAGGGCCTTCTTTGCATTGCAGAAGGCTGCTTCTTGAAGGGGACCCCACTTCAGGTCCTTTGGCTTGCCCTTGAGGGAGGCGTAGAGGGGAGCAAGAGTGGCGGCAATGGCTGGCAGAAAACGGTGATAATAGTTGATCATGCCCAAGAATTCCTGCAGAGCTTTGACGGTCGAGGGCGCGGGGAAATTCTGAATGGCTGCTACCTTCTCAGGGAGGGGGTGGACTCCTTCAGGAGTGATACGGTGCCCTAAGAACGACACTTCGTTGGCGCCAAAGGTACACTTGTCGTACCGGACTACAAGGCCGTTTTGATGCAGGCGGTCGAGCACGATGCGCAGGTGACGGAGGTGTTCCTCTTTTGAGGAGGAGAACACAAGTATGTCGTCCACATAACATACACAGAAAGGGAGGTCCCCTAAGATGCCATCCATGAGATGTTGAAACGTTGCCCCAGCATTGCGAAGGCCAAAACAGGAGTAATTGAAGGTGTATGTACCAAACGGAGTGGTGATGGCAGTCTTGGGGATGTCTTCTGGGTTCATAGGCACCTGATAATACCCCTTCAGGAGGTCGAGCGTAGAGAAAACCTTCGCTTTGTGCAGGTAGGAGGTCACATCAGTAATGTTTGGCAGGGGGTAGTGATCCGGTTCTGTTTGCATGTTCAGGCGCCTGTAATCCCCGCATGGACGGAGGGAGCCGTCTTTCTTCAGAACGATGTGTAAGGGTGCCGACCATGGGCTGGAGGCCTTTTGGCATAGGCCCATTTTCTCCATTTCGGCGAACGTCTGTTTGGCTGCTGCCAATCGTTCCGGTGCCAGACGTCTGAATTTTGCAAAGACTGAGGGTCCCGTCGTCTTGATATGGTGATAAATACCGTGCTTGGCAGGAACCGTGGGCGTTTGGCGAAGTTCTGGACGGAAAACTTCCAGGTACGACGTGAGGAGGTGGGCGTAGGCATCCATGGGTGCGCTGATGTGGAGAGCGAGGTTAGAGGGGGCGGGTTGAAGAGGTGTCGACAAGTACGAGTCTGCGTTGACCAATCGTCGGTCGGCGACATCGACCAGAAGGTGGAAATGAGAGAGGAAATCCGCACCGAGGATTGGCATTGTGACGTCAGCAACGAGAAACTTCCAATTGAATTTACCGTTTCCGAACGATAATGTGAGGTTCTCGTAACCGTAGGTGGGTATCGCAGATCCGTTGGCAGCTACCAAGCGGACGTCGGCAGATGTAGACAGACCACGTTGTGCCTTGAAGAGTTTCCTTGGCAAAAGAGAACGACAAGCACCCGTGTCTACCAAAAATCGCACGGCCGTTCCTGCATCCTGTAAAAAGAAAAGATTAGAAACATGGGAGGCCACCGCCACAAGCGATGGCCTACTTACACGTTTTTTGGCCACTGACAATCTTTGGCACATTTCTTTGCGGTTGCCCCGAATCTGAAGTGGTAGTAGCAAAACTGCGGCGGATGGGAGGTAGTAAGTGGCTGTAGAAGTCGTTCGTTGGGGCGTGAGCAATTGGTGGGTGGTGGGCGGCTTTGTCGCTGCTTCGGCACATCACGGGATAGGCGTGTATGTCCTACGGCATTCATGTCAGCTTCGGTTGACGTTGAATAGGCATCCTCGTCGTCAGGGGTGGAGGCGTTGATGGAGGTCTTGAAGTGGCTGTCCATAAGGGCATCGGCTTTGGTCATCAAGTCCTTTATGGGTAAACTATCGACATCGGGTATGGCAGCACGTACAGGTCGGGTAAACGGCGTATCCAAAGGGCACGAAGTAGGTTCACCTCACGGGGAGAGCCGTCTGCGGCAGGTTGAAGGCGAGCGATACTGGTCATTTCCCTGAGGGCAAGCGAAGCTGGAAACTATTACAAAGATATCATTCACTATTTATTGCCTCACATTTCACCTACACGCAAAAGGCTTTAATGTCAATATGTTTTTGTATATACATATGAACACGCACACACACATAACCTATATATAATATATATATATATATATATATATATATTATATATATATATATATATGTGTGTGTGTGTGTGTGTGTGTGTGTGTGTGTGTGTGTGTATGTTGACATTCATACTTATGTATATATTTACATATAAATGTATACATACACATTCATATTGACATTTATGTTTATATGCATATAGATAAATATGCATATATATATATATATATATATATATATATATATATATATATATATATATATATATATATATATATTTATTTATACATATAT
>NC_090734.1:146005863-146018363 GCF_036898095.1 Palaemon carinicauda
TTATTATTATTATTATTATTATTATTATTATTATTATTATTATTATTATTATTATTATTATTATTATTATTACTTGCTAAGCTACAACCCTAATTGGAAAAGCAGGATGCTATAAGCCCAGTCTCCAACAGGGAAAATATCCCAGTGAAGAAAGGAAACAAGGAAAAATAGAATATTTTAAGAACAGCAACAAGATTAAAAAAAGATATTTCCTATATAAACTATGAAAAACTATAATAAAACAAGAGTTAGAGAAGTAAAATAGAATAGGGTACCGGAGTGTACCCTCAAGCAAGAGAACTCTAATCCAAGACAGTTGAAGACCATGGTACAGAGGCTATGGCACTACCCAAGATAAGAGAACAATGTTTTGATTTTGGAATGTTCTTCTAGAAGAGCTGCTTAGATCAATTAGATTTTTTTTTTTTTTTTTTTTTTTTTTTTTTTTTTTTTTTTTTTTTTCTTTTTTTTATAACAGGGTACCCTTTACCTCGGTTCAAGTGTGGCATGAATGGCAGGATGCACTTTGGTCAACACCACGAACATTCTTTTTCGAAGTGTGGGTTCGAATTTCACAATGTGATGATTTTATAATCTTTTGCCTATTGAATATTTCGGTTTGAATGAAGGAATTCATGGATTTCCTTTATACGAAATTGAACATTAGATTGTATGTATAACAATAATACAGTCCCTATTAGGCAATATGTATTAAAGGTTTAAAGGTCACTCATAAATGGCAGAGACAACGGATAGTGAAAATGCCCTAGCAAGACAATGCTCTAGAGACTGCCCGTACATACATATGATCAGCTCCTAAACCCCCTCTCCATCCAAGGTAGGATCAGGGAGGGCCAGGCAATAGCTGTTGATGACTTAGCAGGCAGACCTATAGGCTTCCTCAAGCCGCCATCCTTAGCTCACAAGGATGGTGAGGTTGCAGACACTGCAAGAAACCATTGAGAAATTAGCCAGGCAGGGACGTTTCCAATAGGCCACCACTTGTATTCCTCCTTTATATAGTGAAGCTCTAGTTTGCTGGACACATCCTCAACAACTAAAAGACTCAGTTGTGTGTCTGTTTGGTGATCACATAATAATAATAATAATAATAATAATAATAATAATAATAATAATAATAATAATAATAATAATAATAATAATAATACGGTCTTTGAAATTAGATACATAATATTGCACGATCTATATCCGATAAAATAACCTTCAAAAGAGACAATATGTCCTTAAGAGGTCTATATATTGATCTGAGAAAAGTAAATAGGGTTATTATACTTTACAGAAGGTTTAAAAGATTGATTTAGGATATATTTTCCCATCATATATTTCTTTCTCCCCATCCCTCCATTCGTCTCTTGTGTATCTCTCTGCATGAGTTGGGTAACTGGCTCAGTTCATGGCAGCTAAAACATGCAAAAAATAAACCCATTTTAAAAGAGATCTAATTCTACAGTGTTGAGATCAATAGATTGCACCACTTTTTAAACTTTTTATCTTTTATTTTATCTCTTGTTTATTGCATTGTCTGTGATCGCCTACCGAGTTTGTTTATGTACCCGTTTCCATTTCAACTTTTTAATTTTTTCATTTGTTACCCTTTTACACTTTTATTTTATTCTCTTCTTTTCAAAACATTCACAGATACAAAGCAAACAAAATTGTCTTTTTTGCTTCCTTCGCGCTATTCGTTTTGTAGGGAGTTGTTGAAAAAAAGTTTATAGTATATACAGAGACGTACGTTAACATTTTTTTTTATTTATTTATTTATTCATTTTTTTTTTTTTTTGGTATAAATGGGTAACATCTTTTTTGAAAGAGGGATGGTTTGCCCGAAGAGCTGAGATTACCAGTTCTCGGAGTTGCCCGTAATCCTACGATGTAGGAGTTAATGGGATATAGAAGACGTTCTTCCTTAAACGATCTTACTTCAAAATGAGCTTTGGAATATGAGGCTCCAAAATTATACAATTGATTGATTGATTTGAGGTTTTCTGGCATCCTGCCAACCCAAGATTATACAATAATCTCCCACTAGACATCATAAATACTGAAGATATTAAGGCTTTCAAGATGAAACTGAAGACTTTCTTGTTTTACTAGGTGCTTTGATAATGTGGCTTTCACAATAAACTAGAAGGGCACTCAGTAGAGCGTAGACCTCCGCCGCGGCAGCTTATTTCTAGACCTTTTGCTAGACCTTGACCTTGACCTTTGATCTTAACATGTATTAATTGGTGTGGATTTTCATAAACTCAAATATGAACCAAGTTTGAAGTCTCTGTGCCAACGATGTGGCTGATTACGTGACGTGAATTGGACATTTTGCTTGACTATGACTTTGACCTTTGACCTTTGACCTCGACGTTTTAAAATTTAATCACTTCCAGCTTTTTAAATAACAGTTAATCCTTGTTAGTTTCATTACTCTACGATTTAAATTGTGGCCAGGAAGCTGTTCACAAACAAACACCTCCCAACGGGGTAAAACATAACCTCCTTCCATATTCGTTGGGGGGAGTTAACAAGCAATATGCAGTGTGATATGCTGAATATCTTGAAATGTATACGATAAAATAACTCTGAAAGTCCTGTAGAGAGCATGGTTCCACTGCAGTGTAGGACCAGAAAAGCAGTAACCCCTTAAAGTACACTAAATAGCATCCATTTTTTTATCATCAACCGGGAACAGCATTCCACAATCATCCATTTCCTTTTTCATGATCTGAAATCATCTATGACCAAGATTCGCTATTTAATCGAAATAAAGGAATAAAGATAAATAATCTCTCTTATGATAACGGTATAGAATAAAGTAAACCTTGGATGAGTCATATATGTACTGAATAACAAACATTTATCTACACAGAAACGTCTGAACATTGCTTATTTTCTTGTTCAACATCATCATCATCATCATCATCACCATCTCCCCCCCACACCTATTGACACAAAGGGCCTCGGTTAGATTTCGCAGTCGTCTCTATCTTGAGCTTTTAAATCGATACTTCTCCATTCATCATCTCCCACTTCATGCTTCATAGTCCTTAACCATGTGGGTCTGGGTCTTCCAACTCTTCTAGTGCCATTTTTATTCTACTTTTTACAGCAGTTTATTGCCACAAAGAAATCATTATATTTTGTACCTTTAACTCTCTTTTGGAATATCGGTTATTTATTGCACTATACCATTTTTTGTTACTTGCACCAACGAAGTTGGTAGAAGGTTATTTTTTTCCCCTTGTTTGTGTGTTTGTGTGCGAACAGCTTTCTAGAAACAGTTTTAATCGTAGAGTAATGAAACGTGCCGGGATTAACTATTATGTAAAAAGCTGGAAATGATTAAATTTTGGAAGATCAAGGTCAAAGGTCAAGCAAAAAGTCCAATTCACGTAATCAGCAATAAGTTTGGACTTTGTTGTCACATAGACTTCCAAATTGGTTCACATTTGAGTGTATGAAAATCCACGCCATTTAATACATATTAAGGTCAAAGGTCAGGGTCAAGCAAAAGGTCGAAAAATAAGCTGCCAAAGCTGGGGTCTGCGCTATACTGAGTGCCCATCTAGTTGTGATTTGTATTAAGCCATGACGATATTCCTTTATTTCTTTTATTTACTAGCATTATCCACAGTCGACAAGATATCATATTTACTTATAGTTTTTTTTTCCGGTAAGATTACTCGCAACGGCAACTTTTACTTCCCAGACCATATTACGAGATTTAAAAAAAAAAAAAAAAAAAAAAAAAAAAAAAAAAAAAAAAAAAAAAAAAAAAAAAAAAATGCACGTTTAAATTCCATGAGAAAAACACTGTTCTATTTCGCCCCAATAGATTTCAATCTGTTACAGGATACTACTCTTTTTGTTAATATAAAAGCGATGTTTAGTTAAACATTTTGAATAAATATTGTGGTGTTCTGCTATTTAAGGCTTTCCCATGTATACCAGATAATATCTTTCTCTCAATGACGATAACCTTTAAATTTTACAAATGAGAGAGAGAGAGAGAGAGAGAGAGAGAGAGAGAGAGAGAGAGAGAGAGAGAGAGAGAGATTTCCATGGCATTCAGTGTTAGAAATACATATTCAATAGTAATGATTAACTTGATTAGGTGCGATGCTATACTAAAAAATTAGCTTTAGATTATTTACATTGATATTTTTAGGCTTATATGAATTTCTGGTGATGTCAGCATATAAAAAAATTGAGTAATATTTCTTATAAAATTAGAGAAAGTATTACCCAAGATAAAGCAACAAAACTGAAGACATATCAAACTTTTATTTACATTTAAGTCATATTGATGAACATAATGACAAACATCAATTAATCGAAATTCCTCTACCAGAATACAATTAATTTGAAAAAAAAAAATTATATCGAAAAAGGAAATTAGCGAATTATAATTATAATTTTCGGGGGGAAATTTACAATATAATGATTTGAGGAACATTTACAACGTGGTTGATCTTAAACAACATGCACATACACACATACACACACAACACACATAACACACCAATATATGCACTATTCTTAGCGCATGTAATTCTCTCTCTCTCTCTCTCTCTCTCTCTCTCTCTCTCTCTCTCTCTCTCTCTCTCTCTCTCTCTCTCTCTCGCTCTCTCTCTCTCTCTCTCTCTCTCTCTTGTATATATATATATATATATATATATATATATATATATATATATATATATATATATATATATATATATATGTATATGTAGATAAATATATATATATATATATATATATATATATATATATATATATATATATATATATATATATATATATATATATATATATATATATCCCTTTCTGAGAGGGCATAGCTTATCGTGGTGAAAGATTGTGAGTATCGCCACGATCAGAAGTGTTATACTAGTTAGGTTTTCCCATACTAGGTTGGTTTGCTGTGAGCAATCAGACAAAAATCTCCCATCATGACCAATCCGCACTGGCCAGCGTAGTGATGAAAACTGGCCAAACCCCAGACATGAATTGACATGTCTGAGGCCTTCGTCCTGCAGCGGACTAGAAGCGGCTGTATTTGTTGTTGTTGTACATATGTGTGTATATATATATTTTTGGGCTCAAGCCATGTCGTCCTGATGGAAGTTCCTATAGGGTAGCTTCCTAGGGTATATTATAACTACGGCGATATTCCCAGAGAATTTACCTTAAGGTACCAGAATTCTAACTCCTGGAGCGAGTATCCCTCGTGAAAGGGATATCGCGACATATCAGAGGACGTATTCTTGACACGCCACATGGCAATCTGCGCCCCGAACAGAGAATTCGTATCACAGGGGGCAATTGGCAAGAAACGAATTCGGGAAAGAAAAAGGGGGAGCCGCTCCCAAGGCTCCCTATCTCCCGTTTCGTAAGCGTGCCTGGCGCCATTCTTGGCGTCATCTGCATTCCTTTTTGCGTAGCTTAACAACTCGGTTTTTTTTCCTGTGTTTCTCGCAAATCTTGGATTTATTCTGCTTTTCATGGCTTCTCCGTCTTCGTCGGCCTCTGATAACTTGAGTACCATGTCTTTTATGTATAAATGTAGGCTCTTGGTAAAATTTTGAGTGATTAATAGGATTAATCTTTGTTACAAGAGCCGTAGCCTACCGGAGGCGTCATGGAAGCTGTCGCTCGCTAGGTATAAGTTTAGTTAGTCAGAGCGACATTCCCGGTTGTTTTGCTTTAATAAATTTTAGCTATTTAGCATTACATAGGATTTCCGTTCGTGGTTAGTATTATTTTGGCGAAGTATTCGCCATTCTGGACTACGCTAGGCCATGTAGCCTAGTCGTTTGGTCCTAGTACTTCATGCATGAATTTGGGTTTTCCGAGTGTATTAAAATTTTGTTGAAGCTTTAGGCTATGTTTTATACATTTAAGATTGTGTGGAATATTTCCAAGATAGTATACGAGTGAGTTTCGGTGATTTAGGTAATTGATTCTCTTGGTGCCTAGGTAAGTTGCTTATGGAGCCTTAGTATACTTTCTCATACTCGCCGGTTGCTTTCTTTTCTTCGAAGAAGGTATGCAATCCCTTTCCCTCTGTTTAAGCCTTGGGCTTATCCCTAAGTGGTTTTTTCTGAATTAATTTTCGATAAAACTATACTGGGGTGTTACTGTACCTTCCTGTTCCAGTAAGTCTGGTTCAAAGAGGGACAGAACAACAGAGTTTTTTAGTCTGAGTCTGTGTTTGTCTGGCTTGGGGTAGAGTCTCCCTCGCTGACCTGACACAGACAAAGGTGGCTTAGCCTCCTTAGGTCACTACCGAAGGTTTCTGTGGATATGATTTCTTCTTTTGTGATCTACCAGACTAGTCCTTGTTGCTGTTCTCGGGGGAGGATAAGTTTCTTTCCCTGGGAGTAGCAACACCTTCCTTGCTTCGGTGCTCTGGGAACTGGCAAGTATTGCTGGCCTCCCCCCTTGGATCTCCCTTAGGCTAAGATGAGTTTCTTGGCTGCGGGTGATCCGTCACTAAAGCAAGGTTGGTAGGACCCTCTTTTGTCCCTTCCCCCTCTATCTCCGTAATGGCCTAGCCATTACAGTACTGTACGTCGTTCTACATCTGGACCTAGAATAGGTTAGGATGTGGAATTGACTCAGCCCCCTGCCGGCCGGCAGAGCTGCCGGCCGGCAAGGGTCTTATATTTTGAGTGCTGCTCGGACCTCCCTTGGTCCCTCATCCATGCCTGCCTGTAGAGCCAGAGGGCATTGGTCAGGAAGCCTGAATTAGATTCTCCCCTTCCTTATATGCACTCTTTCGGATTGCCGGGCTTGGGGGTAGTGTACACTCTTATCCCGGCATCCATCCTATTTTTCTTCTAGTGCTGTACCCAACCCGGCTGCCGGCCTATGAGGCCGGCAGCTGGGCGGGTGTAGTCCTCATGTTCTTTTGCTGCCGGCTGGCATCAGTCCTGTACCTTTGCCGGCCGGCTAATGTGTCTGCCGGTCACCAAGAGTGTGGCCGGCAGCTGGGTACTACCTTGTGTAGTTGCCGGCCGGCAGCCATTGCCGGCCGACATTGGCTGTTGGCGGCCGGCAGTTGCTGCCGGTCGGCACATGCATTTGAACCAGAGTTCTGCCGCCTTATAGCTGTTAAAGCTAGTTATGGTGTGTGCCGGCCGGCACGTATCCTCCTATACTGTACTAGTATTCTTCAGTATAACATATACAGTAAGAAGAAAACTATAGTATGGGTTTTGGTACAGCACTGTGTGTTCTAACACTTTTGTGTTTTCTTGCACAGTCCTTTGCTGTTGCCCTACAGATAGGAAAGTGAGTTCTTTTCTGTCTATTATCCAGGATTTTAAAATCATTGCTTAGGTGTGAGCTCCACCTGTTTCCTCTGGAAACTTTGCATTGGTTACTCTAGAAGAGATTAACCATTTGATTTTATTATCTGGAAGGCTGCAACAATGGGTTGTGAGGGAAACACAAGTGTGTGTCTTTCCTTTCTGAACTGTTATGCTATACTATGCATATCCAGTGATACATAGTTCACTTGATACTCATGGAAATTTCTTCTCTTTACAGAAGGACCCTCCAAAGTGCGCAAGTGTTTTCTGCAACGTCCGCAGAAAGAACCTCTGCGGACATGAGTTTTGTAGGAGACACGCAGCATGCGCTGTCTCCAAGGATGATCTCCGGTATTGGGACCCTCAGGTATGTACTGTGTGCACTAACCTGATTACTGGGGCCTTTGATTCCCCTAGGACGGCAGAATCAAGGGATATAGCTAGGGAGAAGCTTCGTACCTGGGTAAGGTGTTTCCAAAAGAACACCTCTGGCCCTTATCTTTCAAGTGAGAAGATGAGGGCGTATCTTTTCCCTAAGGCATCAGCTGATGCAGTGATTCCCCAGCTTCAAGAGGAGATCCCCCAAGTTCAGATCTAGGTGGATGCTGAAGTCGCGGTCGCGATGCAAGACATCCAGTTAGATGACAGGATGTCTGATGTGGACGAGCGTCTGGAGGAAGACCTCCTGGCAGAAGCCCAGGATGAAGTTCAAGCCCCAGACGTTGTAGAGGAAGAGGTCGACGAGGTGTCGGCTACTCCGGTTCATATTCCGGACCCTATTCCCTCAACATCGGCCGGTCTCCCAGTAGAGCTGGGACAGGCCCTCTCTTCTATTGTTGGAATTATCCAACAAATGCAGAAGGAGAATCAGGAGAAGGCGGCTGCAATGGAACTGCGGATGCAGTGCCTTGCAGAATCACATGGGCCCCAGAAAAAGCTCAATGTGAAAGACCTTCCCTTGTGCTCAGATGCTAACCCATGGAGGTATGCTGAGCACATGCCGATGACGACTGGAAAGATCGTCATCTCGGATAAGCTAGGCTCAGTTCCCCTGGAGGAGGTGGAATTCTGGCCCAGCAAGGCATCATATCCGGACTGTTATGTCCGGCTGAGGAAGTAACCAGCTTCAAAGGAGGAGACAGAGCCGAAGGAGGTCATAGTGATGGACCATGCTAAGGCTCAAGCTCTACTTTCCTCCTCGATGAAAGAGAGGGGCTTCTCTAACTCAAAGGTAGCTGCATTGAGCAAGAAGCTCCCTTCCTTTGTGTCCTCGCCTGCTAGAGCCTTCCCCTTTTTACAGAAAGGGTTTGCGGCTGTACTAAAAGCAGTCGAGGCCGGCAAGCCTTGCCCCTCCCTGGAGGAGTGTAAACCCTTGTCGCTGGCCCTGCCTATGGACCACAAAGACTGGAAGGACGTCCATCTTACGTTCTCAGTTGGAAAGTTGGAGGCTGATATTGCCGGACGTCAGTTCGGCGAGGACCTCCCTAAGCTGTCTGACTTTCTTTTGCGAAGAGAGTTCGAGACAAAAGAAAGACTGGCTGCCTCAATGTCTCTTCAGACTACTCTCGAGACGATGGCAAGTGACCCCAAGGTCCATGAAATGTTCATGGTGGTGGCCAAGACTCATCTGGCCACAGTGACGAAGGACCTTTATGGCTTCGTCAAGGCAAGGAGAGCTTGTAGGGAGTTCGTGTTCACCTCGGCTACGGTGAGGCACGAGCCAAGGAAACTAATCTCCTCCAACATTTGGGGAAAAGACCTATTCCCTACCGACTTGGTCAAAGAAATTGTTGATAAGGCCGCCTTGGAGAATAGAAACCTTCTCCAGAAGTGGGGCCTGGCTATCAAAAGAAAGTCTTCCCCGGATGAGGGTCCTCAACCAAAGAGGAAGACTATGAGGACTAGGCTACCGTCTCGGCCAGCCAAGCCTGTTAGACAGCAACAGCAACTGCAATTGCCATTGCCTCCAGTGGCCCAGATCGTGGCACAAACCCCGACCACCTTTCAGTGGGTACCCCAGGCCGTGTCGACACAGTCCACGGCATTCACCCCAGCGTTCGAAGGGCAGTCTACTTCCTTTCGAGCAAAGCCTAGAGGAGCAGCCAGAGGCTCGTCTAGACGCCCCTCAAGGGGAAGGGGATTCAGGGGTGGTCGTGGTCAGGAAGGCAAGACCTCAGGACGGCAGTCCAAGTGAGGTGATACCGGTAGGAGGGAGACTTCTGAAATTTCGGGATCGGTGGACCTTCGATCCCTGGGCCCACAGCCTACTCAAGAATGGACTGGGCAGGAGCTGGTACAGCACTCCACCCCCGTGCCTTTGGTTTTTCCAACACTCCACCCCCGTTCTGGAGGAGTACGTTCAAGAACTGTTGGAGAAAAAAGGTGATGCGAAGGGTGAAGCCCATCAATTTCTAAGGGAGGCTGTTTTGTGTTCCCAAGAAAGACTCGGAAAAGCTCAGAGTCATTCTGGACTTGTTGCCACTCAACAAGTTCATAGTGAATTGCAAATTCAAAATGCTAACACTGCAACACATAAGGACCTTACTACCCAAGAGGGCATATTCCGTCTCTATAGACTTGTCAGACGCCTATTGGCACATTCCAATCAGCCGTCGACTCTCCCCCTACCTAGGGTTCAGGCTACAACGAAGACTATACGCCTTCAGAGCCATGCCATTCGGGCTAAACATAGCCCCAAGGATTTTTACGAAGCTTGCGAGCGTAGCTCTCAAACAATTACGCCTAAAGGGAATTCAGGTAGTAGCCTACCTGGACGTCTGGTTGGTGTGGGCAGCATCCGAGACAGAATGCTTGCAAGCTTCCAGTCAAGTGATCCAGTTCCTAGAGTACCTAGGCTTCAAGATCAACAAAAAAAAAAAAAAGTCTCGACTTTCTCCATCTCAAAAGTTCCAGTGGCTGGGAATCCACTGGGACCTTTTGTCACACCGTTTTTCTATCCCGGCGAAGAAAAGGAAGGAGATAGCGGGTTCTGTCAAGAGACTTCTAGATTCCGAAAGGATATCAAGACGCGAGCAGGAGAGGGTACTGGGCTTTCTCCAGTTTGCTTCGGTGACAGACCCAGTGCTAAGAGCACAGCTAAAGAATGCAACCGGAGTTTGGAGAAGTTATGCATCAAACGCGCGAAGAGATCTGAGAAGACCAGTTCCGCTTCGGCTAAGTACTCTTCTCAGGCCTTGGTCCCAAGCCTGACATCTAAAGAAGGCAGTTCTTCTTCAGCCACCTCCCCCGTCGGTGATGATTCACTCAGACGCCTCGAAGGAGGGATGGGGAGGTCACTCTCATCGGAAAAAAGTCTAGGGGACTTGGTCCAAGCTATTCAAGACCTTTCACATAAACTTTCTAGAAGCTATGGCAGTGCTCCTTACCTTAAAGAAAGTCTCCCCGCGTCACTCGATCCACATAAGGTTGGTGATGGACAGCGAGGTAGTTGTGAGATGCTTGAATTGACAAGGATCGAGGTCACCACCTCTCAACCAGGTGATGTTGGCCATCTTCCGATTGGCGGAAAAGAAGAAGTGGTACCTGTCGGCAGTTCACCTTCAAGGAGTCTGCAATGTGACGGCGGACGCTCTATCCAGGTTCACACCGATAGAGTCGGAATGGTCCTTAGACGCAGGATCATTCTCCTTCATTCTGAATCAAGTCCCAGAACTGCAGATAGACCTCTTTGCGATGAAAGACAACAAGAAGTTGCCCCTGTACGTGTCCCCGTACGAGGACCCCTTAGCGGAAGCATTGGACGCGATGTCCCTTGACTGGAACAGATGGTCCAAGATTTATCTGTTCCCTCCTCACAACCTTCTGTTGAGGGTCCTCAACAAACTGAGATCCTTCAAGGGGGTAGCGGCAATAGTGGCCCACAAGTGGCCGAACAGCGTGTGGTTCCCCCTGGCATTGGAACTGCAGCTGAAGTTTGTACCGCTACCAGATCCAGTTCTGACCCAGCGAGTCCAGAAGTCAACTGTCTGCGCTTCATTACAGAAAACCCGGACCCTGCAGCTCATGATTCTCTCTCCCTAGCGGTGAGAAAGCGTTTCGGGATTTCTAAAGCCAGCATAGACTTCCTTGAGGAATATAAGTGCAAATCTACTAGAAGGCAATATGAGTCATCTTGGAGAAAATGGGTGGCCTTTTGTCAAGGCGAAGAATCCGCAGGAGATCTTGACAGACTTCTGCTTATCTTTCTTCATCCACCTCCATGGTCAAGGATTGGCAGCTAACACGATTTCAGCGTGTAAGTCTGCTTTGACAAGACCCATTCTATATGCCTTCCAGGTCGACCTAGGTAACGAGATCTTTAATAATGTCCCGAAAGCCTGCGCTAGGCTCAGACCTTCAGCACCTCCAAAGCCCATTTCATGGTCTTTAGACAAAGTTCTTCATTTCGCTTCTCTGTTGAGCAATGAAGAGTGTGCGTTAAAGGATTTGACACAAAAAGTTATTTTTCTATTTGCACTCGCGTCCGGGGCCAGGGTTAGTGAGATTGTAGCCCTCTCGAGAGAGGCAGGTCGTGTTCAGTTCCTGGATGGGGGAGAACTGAACCTGTTTCCGGATGCTACGTTTCTCGCCAAGAATGAGTTACCCACCAACAGGTGGGGTCCCTGGAGAATCTGCCCTCTGAAAGAAGATGCATCTCTATGTCCAGTAGAATGCCTAAAGGTCTATCTTCATAGAACTTCAGACTTCAAGTGTGGTCAACTATTCAGGGGAGAAACATCAGGCTCAAATTTATCTCTGAATCAACTCAGAGCGAAAATCACATATTTTATTCGCAGAGCGGATCCTGACAGTACACCCGCAGGTCACGATCCGAGGAAAGTTGCCTCATCCTTAAATTTCTTTAATTGTATGGATTTTGAACATCTCCGTTCATACACTGGCTGGAAGTCTTCTAAAGTGTTCTTTCGCCACTATGCGAAGCAAGTAGAGGAACTAAAGAGATCTGTGGTAGCAGTGGGTCGCGGTGTTAACCCTACTGTTTAACTCTGCGAGGAACAGTGGTTTTAATTGGGACGATTAATTCCAGGGTGAGTGTGTAGTTACATGCTGTACTACAAACTAAGTGAGGGCACTGTGTTGCCCATGTAGACTGTTCCATTTCCAAAGGCGAACCTAGCATAAGTGCAGACATGTGTGCCGAGCGTTTCT
>NC_090734.1:146023363-146025863 GCF_036898095.1 Palaemon carinicauda
GTTTGTTGTTGTTGTTGTTGTTGTTGTTGTTGTTGTTGTATGAGAAACAATCCCCCTTCCCTCCTGGCTCACTCGCCTTTCCAAAAATAGGACATGTTATAGAAAAGAAGAAGGAAAGCCTTTTTTAATTATCACCATAGAAATTTCACAAACAGTAGAGAAGAAAAAGCTCGCTGATATGAAATTTATAAATCTCGCTTGCTCCCCCCCCCCCTTCCATTACATTCTGAGTGATATGTCTCTTCTACAAAGGGAAGGCAATTGAATTACATTTCTTCGATTTTCTGTTAGTCATTTTAATAGAAATGGGAAATTCAAATATTTCTTTATCTGGTTGCCTGAGCGACTATATTCTATTTTGTTGACACATCTTTCATCACGGAGCTCAATAGCAACTTGCTGTCGTCGATATATATATATATATATATATATATATATATATATATATATATATATATATATATATATATATATATATATATATATATATACAATAACAAATGCAGCCGTACGTAGTTCACTGCAGGACAAAGGCCTCAGACATGTTCTTACTTATGTCAGGGTTTTGATAGTTTTCATCACCATACTGGCCACTGCGGATTGGTGATGGTAGTAGTCTTTGGTCTAATCACTCACAGCAAACCAGCCTAGTATGGGTAGCTTTGTCTTGTATAGCTTCTTTGCTGTATATAGCTATACCCTGCCACCACTTTAAGGTATACACGAGTGTGTATGTTTGTTTTTATTTATAAAACGAATAAACAAAGTGATTTATATATTTCACAGGGTTCCATTACTGAGGCATCAAAGTAACAGATGTCAATGCATAAATTAATCTCATTGAAAACACGCATAGTTTTAATTTTAATCATAAAAAACAAAGTTCAAAATAAATCAAATTTTATCAGAGCAAAAGTAATTTTGGCAGTAAGAATAGATTAACGATGAGCAATGTAGTTGAGTTTTCAGCACTTTTTACAGCAGTCCCAACTGTCCGGCCAGTCTAAAATCCAAACGAGCTTGTTAGTGAAGTAGTTCCTTTCCGCTTTCTTAACTACCGATTGGGCAATTTTCCCTGTTGGAGCGCTTGGGTTTATAGCATTCTGCTGCCCCTACTACGGATGTAGCTTAGATAATAATAATAATAATAATAATAATAATAATAATAATAATAATAATAATAATAATAATCTGGGTACAGTTGGACACAGGAATCCATGTCACACCTCGCTCTTAGGAAATGCACCCTATCACACCCATACTCCGTGGCGAGTATCTAAACATTTAGTATTGGAAGAGATGCCAGAGGTGATGGGGGGGGGGGTGGCCGCAAAACATCAGAACTCTCTGCACATTAAGGGTGTGGCTGTGTGCACTTCAGAGCAAGGTGTGCCAAAAATTCTGGTAACCAACTGTACTTTTTATTCATGGAATTTGGTTCCTATATCTTGGCGCTGGAGATGGGGAGGCCGTTTATCAGTAAGGGGGAACAGGGGGAAATCACAAAATTTAAAAAATAAAAGATATTGAACTGCAAAAAGAAAGAAAGACTGTAGGAACGAAGATAAATTAGAGGACTAAAAGGTTGACGGAGATAGGGAAATATCCTTCAGTAACGCCTACAGCACACCACTTCTCAACTATAGTCAATTCTCTTTAGTAAGGCAGATTTGCACCGACTCGTAGGGGTGCCCTTTTAGCTCGGAAATGATTCCTGCTCGCTGATTGGTTGTACAAGATTGATCTTTTGATACTCGTTGTTCCCAAAGGATTCTCAGTAATCTCTAAATTCCAGACCGTAGAATAAGAGACACCTTTTCCAAAATTGAAAGTATCAGTAATTTCAAAGATATGTTGGAATGTATATTGCAGATATTTAAAGGCTTATTGCATGCTAGGATCACATCCATAATAGCCATGAGAAAGTGCATCTATGATGAAAAAAATATGGTTCAATGCCCCATATAAGGGTAATATTGAAGCATTCGTTATTATTATTATTATTATTATTATTATTATTTATTATTATTATTTATTATTATTATTATTATTATTATTATTATTATTTTATCATTTTACTATTTTAATTTATTATTATTATTATTATTATTTCATTATTTTACTATTTTATTTTATCATTATTATTATTATTATTATTATTATTATTATTATTATTATTATTATTATTATTATTAGCTAAGCTAAAACCCTAGTTGGAAAAGCAGGATGATATAAGCCCAAGGACTCCAACAGGGAAAATATCCCAGTGAGGAAAGAAAATAAGGAAACAGATATAGACAAGTGTGTCTGAGTGTACCATCCAGCAAGAGCACTCTAACCCGAGACAGTGGAAAAGCTAAATAAAAAACACTTCATGAACGGTGGGAGAACTAGCCAAGTTCCCAAATAATGAAAATCTTTGAGCATTCCTTATTAAACAGTGGAAGAAGAATCTAAAAGGGAAATTGAACACGAAGAGAGAAGTTCTGTAAAGGAATGT
>NC_090734.1:146030863-146033363 GCF_036898095.1 Palaemon carinicauda
AGAGAGAGAGAGAGAGAGAGAGAGAGAGAGAGAGAGATTATGGTTCTCCTAACTATAAAAACAGCATATGATATTTATTCAACTTTTCCCGTTTGAAAAATATAATAATGTGGACGTCCTAAGAAAGATTTCAGTTCTATAAATAGTTTTTGTAACCAAGTCTTTTTAGGTTTTTAAAGCACATATTTAGCTCGTAAACCAAATAATCGTGTTAAGAGTGCTGTGCTTTAATGGAAATATTCGAAAATGACCTGAACTACTGTATGTGTTTTTCAAATCTTTATCAAGAATTAGAATTTTAGAACAGATTATACACCAGTTTCATTTAATAAATACATGATAACGAAAAGTGTATTTTTTTAACTACCTTCTAATGGGTTTCAGTAATAACATTTTCTCTTGTTTATCAGCTTTTACTTATGAAATATCTTTTGGATTTATCTCCAAAGATATTCCTTCCTTACCATTTCTTTTAAGTGTACAGTAGGACATAGGTGTCACCAGTATACCTCATTCTGATGATGCACCCAGCCACACCTTTACTTCTCGGCAAATAACTAAAGAGATAGTGTAGGAAGAGATGGCAGATATGGTGTGCGGGGCTAGACACAGGAACTCGCCGTGAAGTAAGGGTGTGGTTGGATGCACTTTCTCAGAGCGAGGTGTGCCAATAATGTCTGTGTTCAACTGTATATTAACTGCACCGCATGTAGGTTGATGACAAGACAGGAGTCTGTTCTGTTATAAGGTTATCTTTTAGGTAATATCAATTGGTTATACTGCATTTTTTTTAATGAAGCGCATTTGCACTGATTCGCGTGGGTGCCATTTTAGCTCGGAAAATTTTCGTACTAGCTGATAGGTTAAAATTATTTTGTCCAACCTGTCAGCTATCAGGTAACTTTCCAGAGCTACAAGGGCATCCCGGCGAGTCACTACAAATGCGCCCCAATAAAAAGAAAAAGTATAATTATTATCATTATTACTGGCTAATAAAATGATTTGACGAAGAAATAAATCATCGGTCAGTCAGGTTTTCAAACCATGGAATTATGAGAACTTATAACATCGCGATAAACAAATGATTGAGGAATGAAAGCAAACATTCAATCACCAAGGTTTTACTGTTCTCAACCTTGAGTTAAGAATTCTGTTGCTTATAGTTTAAGAGAATAAGAAATCACATTCTCTGAATAAGTCCAAATACATCTGTAAGATGGATTGCAAGTAATTGTGATCAATGACTAGCGTTTTATAGATTACGGGTCCATTTTATATCTCTAAACATTCAACTATAAGAAATGTAAAAGCGTTGCTATATATTCATTTAGAGATTCCCTAATTCTAATAGACTCAAAAGCATTAGGTAGCATCGTCTCTTACCATCTTCTCGTCCTGCGACTATTGACGTAAAGGGCTTCGGTTTGATTTCACCATTCGTCTCTATCTTGAACTTTTAATTCAGTACTTCTCCATTCATCATTTCCTTCTTCTTGCTTCATAGTCCTCAGCCATGTAGGCCTGGGTCTTCCAACTCTTCTAGTACCTTGTAGACCCCAGTTGAAAGTTTGAAGAGAAAGACCAAACCATCTCCATCTACCCCTCACCATGAACTTATCCACATATGGGACTCGAGTAATCTCTCTTATAGTTTCATTTCTAATCATATCATGATAAAGAAAAACATCTAACTTCGTAAATGTATGAGGAATATTGTATTTGTGTGAATAATGAACCAGATTATTCTATCTTTAAAAATGACCAAAAATATAATATTTTTATGTTGCAAAAACTTTTACATTCTCAGACAAATTACCAGATACAGAAAGTATGTATTTGAATATATCGTTGTATGATATATAATTTGTAAAATCATTATCGTAAAATATCGACTCTACATCGTTCAAAGTTTCACCCTTATTATTTTGAGTAGATAGTCGGTGCTTGTGAAGATATGTCATTACCTGAGTTACAAGATAAAAACGCAAATTTATTATTAGAAATCGAAACCATTATACTATGAATGTACATTATTATTCTAGCTCAAAATAAGGTTTCAAAACCGTCACAAAAGTTCAAAGCTTACAGCCAATGTTTTTATGATGAACAGCCTGACATAAGTTTATATATGAAATATCTGTTTTGATGATGTTACTGTTTAAAAATGTTTTATTTTGATTGTTCATTATTTCTCATGTCATTTATTCATTTTCTTATTTCCTTTCCTCACTGGGCTATTTTTCCCTGTTAGAGCCCTTACGCTTATAGCATCTTGTTTTCCCAACTAAGGTTGTAGCTTAGCTAATAATAATAATAATGATGATAATAATAATAATAATAATAATAATAATAATAATAATAATAATAATAATAATAATAATAATAGTAAAATTAATAATAATAATAATAATAATAATAATAATAATAATAATAATAATAATAATAATAATAATAATAGGTATACAGCGTCATTCGATAATTTTGAAATCATAATAATAAT
>NC_090734.1:146055415-146062915 GCF_036898095.1 Palaemon carinicauda
CCCTTTGCACTGATAATCTGTTTATGCCTGTATGTGCCTGCATCATTGTGTTGGAATGTTTGTGCCGTTCTTGACTGGAACATGTTGTAAATATACTCACGCTCTGTCCAAATAAAGTTAGTTGCATTCACCCCGCTTCTCTATAAATACATAACTGGTGCATCTGCACAGTACATCAAAAATAATAATCAAAAGTTCGCTGTTATCTAAATAAAATATGCAAATATCGTGAACTAAAAGCATGGTCTAAGAAACTGGTTATACCAGCATTCAACATAGATAGTGTAATTAACAATAATGACCTTAAGCCGAGCGTTTGTGCTGGACAGCTAACTACTTGACCTAGGGTCGATTCCACGCGTAGAAGGCTAAGAAGTGAGTGTCGAAGGTGAAAGGATGTTGCAAAGATCGTTTAAGGAAAGCCTAAACTGCAAGGCATGAGGTGCACTGACGACACTACCACCTAGGGATCTAGGGGATATTACTATTACTGCTATTACTACTACTGCTGCTGCTATTATCATCATTACTATCATTATTTTTATTAAGAAATCGAGAAGTTTATTATCATTACTATTATTTTCATCATCATCATCATCATCCTTTTTATTATTATTATTAGAACTTCAAAATATTTTTTCAAGTTGAATAGGCAGACATAAGTCTCTTTTTATAGGTTATATATTAAATATGTTTTATTGCTGTTATTGTTCTTTCAATATTCTATTCTAATTGTTCATTACTTTAATTTTAGATTATCTATTTCCTTCCTGACTGGGCTATTTTTCCTTGCTGGAGCCCTTGCGCTTATAGCATTCTGCTTTTCCAACTAGGGTTGTAACTTAGCTTATAATAATAATAATAATAATAATAATAATAATAATAATAATAATAATAATAATAATAATAATAATAATAATAATATTCCCCCAACGGTCATGGTCATGAATGAAAGGCGGTCATTGGCTCAAAAAAAAAAATAAAATAAAATAAAGCAACTCTGATGAAGTCAGATACATAATTCAAAGAACAATTGTACTATCTGCAGTAGTTTAAGCAAGGTATGCGATGGGCATTAGCCCTGCAGAGAATGGACTGGCATATCTGTATATACCACCGAGAATGAAGACAGTTTGATTTCTAACAATTATGATAAAACAACAACAACAAATACAGACGTTTCAAGTCCACTGCAGGACAAATGCCTCAGAGACAAGTTCTTAGTAATGCCTGGGGTTTGGCCATTTTCATCACCACGCAAACCAGAACGGATTGTTGATGGTGGAAGACTTTAGTCATATCGCTCACAGCAAACCAACCAAGTATGGGTGGCACAATACACAAACCCTTTCACCACGTTGTTATATATGGCGTTAAAGATACGAACTGGTGAAAACGTATTAAAGGAAGCTAATACAGTGTAGTTGAAAGGTGTTGATAAAATTATAATTAGCCCCTGTTGTCGTCGGATATATTACGGTATGTATCACTAATTATTTATTTGCGATGAAGTTAAAGGTCATTTCCTGTGCCTATTAATCCAAAGGACCTCGATTAGATTTCGCCAGTCGTCTCTAGCTTCACACTTCATAGTAAAGTCATGTGGGCCAGGGTCTTCCATCTTCTCGTACTTGGTGGAACCCAGTTAAATGTCTGGTGAACTAATCTCTCTAGACGAGTGCGAATAGCATGCCCAAGTCATCTCCATCTACCCCTCACCGTGATCTCATCCACATATGGCACTCAAGTAACCTCCCTAATAGTGTCATTGCTAATCCTGTCCCGCCATTTAACTCCCAAAATTCTTCTGAGGGCTTTGTGCTCAGAGTTTCTTATAGGAAAAGTTTTTTTTTTATTTCTTTTTTTAATTAGAAAATGTTGCCCTGGCCGGAGCTATAGCACCGAGGTGTTTAAGTTTGTATGCCAGTGTCTTCGTCTCGCCTAACAATTGTCAGCATTAGAACGAAACTAAAAGAATTTTTACGAGAGATTTTAAACTCTAGCGTATGAACTGACGGATATCAAAAGAAAACGGAGTTACTGTTGTTTCTAAAAGAAAAAATGTAGCAGATACATATTATTTGGGTAACTATGAAAAAATAATGGTGGAAGTTAATTACATCATACTTATTAATGTGGTATTAATACTAAAAATTACTCCCTGATCATACAAAATTTTTATTGTCCAGTCACTGCATCAACAGTAATCTTTATTCTCGAGTAATGTAACTTTGTCAAAAGTAGATGCTGATGTTCGAGAAAGATCAAAAGACGCTTTTGTAATACTTTCTATAAAGCCGTGAATCACTACAATAAGTTTTCTTACTTAGAATGGTATTACGTATGTATTTAATAATGTGTTTATTTGCTTGCTCATATATCTATACGAGTAATCAACTTTCGCCTTTACACTTAATTTCCCCTGTTTTAGTACATGTATGATAAATCTTCTTTTTTTTTTTTTTTTTTTTTTGTCTTTTTGAGGTTGTACCATATGAAAAAAAAATATCATCATCATCAAAATAATAATAATAATAATAATAATAATAATAATAATAATAATAATAATAATAATAATAATAATAATAATAAAAATAGATGTAGTCTACATGTAATAGCGTAGGTCTAGCCTTAAGTATACAATAGCACACACACACTCACATATTATATATATATATATATATATATATATATATATATATATATATATTATATATATATATATATATATATATATATATATATCAAACATCTATCAAGGATTCCATGAGGAAGTTGAACCATTGCTGCAACCTAGCGAAAATAAATAGTTTCGAATAGTGATATTACCCATATGAACAAAGATTAACTTGATTTGATCAGACCAGTCCTAAAAACAATATTCCATAGAACTGGGGCCTGTTTTAAGAACCAATATTCCATTGAACCAGGCCGATCCTGAGAACTAACCTTCTATATAACAAGACCTGTCCTCATAAACCACATTTCATTAAAACCAGACCTGTTTAAAGAACCAATGTTTCATGGAAACAGGCCGGTCCCAAGAACCTATATTCCATAGAATGATACCTCTTCTAAGAACCTATATTCCATAAAACTAGACCTGTTACAAGAATCTATATTCCACAGAACCAGGTCTGTTCAAAGAACCATTATTCCATAAAACCTAACCAGACGTGCCCCAAAAACCTATATTCCATAGAATGATACCTCTTCTAAGAACCTATATTCCATAAAACTAGACCTGTTACAAGAATCTATATTCCACAGAACCAGGTCTGTTCAAAGAACCATTATTCCATAAAACCTAACCAGACGTGCCCCAAAAACCTATATTCCATAGAATGATACCTCTTCTAAGAACCTATATTCCATAAAACTAGACCTGTTACAAGAATCTATATTCCACAGAACCAGGTCTGTTCAAAGAACCATTATTCCATAAAACCTAACCAGACGTGCCCCAAAAACCTATATTCCATAGAACCAGGCCTCTTCTAGAGAGAGAGAGAGAGAGAGAGAGAGAGAGAGAGAGAGAGAGAGAGAGAGAGAGAGAGAGACTAAAGTTCTTATAATGGCTAACCCAGCAAACACGGAAGTTCCAAAGCGAAACAAATAAGTCATAATTTTAAAAGGAAAAAAAGTTTTTGCCAAATTCTAGACATTTATAGCCAACATTATTCATAATGATATAAAAGTCATATTATGTTCCGTTAACAAGGAATGAATCACCTGACCCTAAGGTCTTTCCTACTATGAGAGAGAGAGAGAGAGAGAGAGAGGAGAGAGAGAGAGAGAGAGAGAGAGAGAGAGAGAGAGAGAGAGAGAGAGAGAGAGTTGCTCAAGGAACACGAGAAAATAAAATAACAACAGGGAAAAAAACGAGAGAGAGAGCAAGAGATGAGTTACGGAGACAATTACAGCCGAAAATATTGCAGCGAATTCTCGTGAGAAATGATCATCATAAAAATCTCCCTTAAGGAGGCTACATAATATTGCCTCACGTATTATGGGGATATTCACATCCTTTGAGGAATATTCATTTGCTAAGTGTGAATTATATATTTGTACACATGCGTGTGATCTCTCTCTCTCTCTCTCTCTCTCTCTCTCTTCTCTCTCTCTCTCTCTCTCTCTCTGTATATTCATACATTCATATATGTACGTATATATGAATGTACATATGTATGTGTATGTATATGTGTATATACACAAAAAAAAAAAGAGAGAGAGAGAGAGAGAGAGAGAGAGAGAGAGAGAGAGAGAGAGAGAGAGAGAGAGAGAGTGTGTGTGTGTATGTGTGCGTGGATTGAGTAATGTCTCCTGGTCTGCTGTGATTTCTTTTCTGACTCCAATTCTTATCAAAGAGAGGGGCTTATTGATTGATTGATTAATGTGCATACACTGTGTAAATATATAATATATATATATATATATATATATATATATATATATATATATATATTATATATATATATATATATATATATATATATATATACACACAGTAAAAATGCGTGTAATGTGTGTGTAAAATACTATAGTATTTTGGAAATATCAAAAACTAGAGAATTTATCCTCGCTTTTTCATTGCCAAGTCTTTTGAAGCACTTAAAGGGAAATAACTTTTCTCAAAACTATAATTCTCATGCATCAAAACTGTAAATGTAATAAAATCAATCAATAAACCTTTTCTTTTGCTAATCGTTTGACCATAATTTATTCATATCCAAATTGTTTCACTATTAGCTACGGAATCATAATAAGGTTAATTTAAATAAGTAGCAATACTTGAGTCACTTCTATGACATCTTGAAGAATTCGACAAGGCACAAAATAAGTCACTTTTAGTCCTTTCTTTCTCTCCTTTCACATTTCAACAAGAAATTATTAAAGTCACCTTTACGTTGTCTTCCTGCCTCCAAGAATTTATTTATAAACAATTTTACGTGACCCGTCAAAAGTGACAGCTAAATATTTAGATAGATATGCACACACAGATTTAACCTTTTCCACGCTCTCTTTAACTAACTACATTGCCTTTCACCAGGGTATTACTACTCCCTCTCACTCCTATCTGAGGGACGGGGAGAGACTAAGCTTGACAGGAAACAAATATATATATATATATATATAGTATATATATATATATATATATATATATATATATATATATACAGAGAGAGAGAGAGAGAGAGAGAGAGGAGAGAGAGAGAGAGGAGAGAGAGAGAGAGAGAGAGAGAGAGAGAGAGCGAGCAGGTGTCTGTTTATATTATATATATATATATATATATATATATATGTATGTATATATATATATATATATATATATATATATATATATATATATATATATATATATGCCTGCTCTTGCCTTATAAGAACGGTCATTAACACAAGGACCTAATATGGACAGCAATATCAAACATTCACAAAAATGAAAAAAATACCAAACTATTCAACACAAGAGAAAACTTATATATATATTTATATATGTGTGTATATATATATATATATATATATATATATATATATATATATATATATATATATATATATATATATATATATATATATATATATAATTCTAGAGCAATAATATTAACATGAAGAAACACCATGCCGTCTCTAGGAATCTTGGGTATTAAAAATCCACAGTTTATAACGTGGTTTATTTTAGAATATACAACGCTTTATACAACTGTGGATGTTTAATACCCAAATTATCTATTAATTGCAAGTAATTAATTATATGGCAGTCTAATGCCAGGCTTCCATAATAGAAGACTAATAGATGCTTATATATCATAATGTGTAGCCAGTGATTTCAGCCTTCTGGAAGCGTTATAAATATTATAGAGGCTACCTGAGAAAAGAACTGCCAGAGATTTGGGCCATCTGAAAGTAATTTATACGTTGTACAGGCTGTTCAGTGAGTGCAAGTTGTGCTGAAGCCAAAAAGAATGTACAGAACAAATTATCTGTTAGTTGCACCTAACTAATTATACGACCGTCTAATACCAGACTTGCATAACAGAAGACTCATGGAAGGTTATGTAACTCAACATATGTACTGAACAAATAAGCTATTAACCGGAACTAACTAATTATATAACAGTTTAATGCCAAACTTACATAACCGAACAATCACAGCAGCTTCATAACACAAAAATTTTACATGTTTTTGTGACCTATTAGTAACATCTCGGCTTGGCGATCGCCAACTGGGGTTCGAGTCCCACTCAATCTCGTTAGTTCCTTTAGTGTCTGCACCCTCACCATCTTTGTGAGTTAAGGACGGTGGGTTTAGAGGAGCCTATCGGTCTACCTGCTGAGTCATCAGTAGCCATTGCCTAGCCCTTCCTGGTCCTGGCTTATGTGGAGAGGGGGCTTGGGCGTTGATCATGTGTAAATGGGCATTGCCCTGCTTTCTAGGGCATTGTCCTGCTTTCTAGGACAATGTCACTGTCCCTTACCTCTGCCGTTCATGAGAGGCCTTTAAACCTGAACTAACAAATTACATGGCCGTCTAATGCCAACCTTGGATAACACAAGACTCATAGAAGTCACGGCCAAGTGAGCTGCCAATTAATAATTATTATCATTATTATTACTTACTAAGCTACAAGCCTAGTTGGAAAAGCGGGATGCTATAAGCCCAGGGAAAATAACCCAGTTAGGAAAGAAGAAAAGGAAAAATAAAATATTTTAAGAAATGATAACATTAAAATAAATATTTTAAAATCTTCAACACAAAAGAGGAAGAGAAACAAGATAAAATAGAGTGCCTGAGTGTACCCTCAAGAAAGAGAACTCTAACACAAGACAGTGGAAGAACAAAGTATGGTTGATAAAAAGTTTGTTTAAGCGAAAATTTTTATAATATAGCTAACCTGAACAAAGGAATTATAAGACTGTCTAAAGCTAGATTTATGCAGAAAAACTCTCAAAAAACTCACAGTCACGGCCAAGTGAACTCCCATTTAAAAAAACATAAATGGTTAATATAAAGTTTGTGTAAGTGGGAATTCTTACAATTTAGCAGCCCGTAGCCTTAACCCTTTCAAAAGGTTTTTTATTGCTCGTAAAGATTTAGGAGTCACTGGGTGGTGGAGCTGTTTCCCTGCCCGGGGAGTCCCCAGGGGAATCCCCAAGAAAGGCTCTTACAGAAAAGACAAATATTTGAGTTTACTACGCCATAAAATGAATCTTGCAAGATGGTTACGTACACATAGAAAAGGTGCATTATTCTAAGAAAAAAAAAAAAAACAGAAATTCGTGTTAACTTTCTATAATCTGTGTTCTATGAATTATAAGGGTCTATAAAACAATATCAACAATATTATAGTTGTTTTTATGAATTTTACGGAGCCTTATATTCTTATACTAGTGTGCGCAACCCGACAAAAATGACGGCTGAATATTTAGATAAATATAGCCTCCAACACAGTGTACTCTTAGGGGTACACATCTCACCAGGGTATGATTACTCCTTCTCCC
>NC_090734.1:146067915-146143315 GCF_036898095.1 Palaemon carinicauda
TTACAATCTCAAAAGAGGGAAGATCATATTTTACTAGCTTCTTGAAGGTAGGAATATCGTTTAAGAAACAGTCTCTTAAAAAGAGGAAAATCACAGGTTTTAACACGAACACTGAAATGTGAAAATCATCTATTCCGCTCAGTACTCTTAAAAAAGTTTTAAATAAACAATCTTTACCAATTTGCATAGGAAATTTATCTCGAAGAACCTTATGCCAGTCTTATTGAAAAAATTAAGTAAACGATATTCTATCACCTAAAACTTGAACATATCAAATATAGGAACAAATAAATATATCAAGATATATAAATCAATAAGTACATGAATCAATAAATTCGTTCAAACACGGACATTCTTGAGCACATAACCAGACTTACCCTCTTGTTGAATAATCGTGAATAAGTGAATCATTTTCCCACAGCATGGGAAGTAATGGAAGTAATTGAATGGACCATGTAATGAAGCAAAAATTGATTCTATGCATAATGAAGGACATAAATTTTTCGACAAAGTAGCGTAAATTAATCATATCGCTTTTATTTCCAAAGGAAAGCTGTTTCATATGAAGGATTCAACTTCCCTCAGGAAAAACTCATTAAGGGAAATGTTGAAATCTTTCTAATGCAGGAAGAATTTCATAACCATTCTCCATTTTACTCAAGGAGGTTAATTTCACCAGAGGTCCAGGTTTACCGTCGTGAAAACTTTATGCGTTTACTAGAAGAGACTCGAAGAAAACAAGAAAATGACAACTAGGAAATTGAAAAGAGCAGAACGGATTCATTTCATTATGAATAGTTGGCATTCTGCACGAAAGTCATAGTTTTTATTTTACTACTAGTGAACGCGATCCATTAAAAATGACGACTGAATTTTTAAATAAATATGCACACACACGCAGTTTACCTCTCGGGGTACCCCTCGCACCAGGGTATGAGTACTCCTCTCCCCTACCGAGGGAAATGAAGAGACCGAGTAGTTATACACCTGACAATCCCGCTGAGCGTGACCGGAAATATATATATATTATATATATATATATTTATATATAATATATATATATATATATATATATAATATATATATATATATATATATATAGTCAGACAAGTTGCTCTTTATTATATAGGGGAGATGATAGGGAAAAAATCCACAATTTTAGTAACAAAATTCCATACGTGTGATCAAATTAAAATTTCCAAACCCACCAGAAAACATAGGAAGTCAACCCTAAAAGTTAAAAAGACTGAGAATTCAAACAATTCTTCATGAATTCCCCCAAAATTCTGACACTTCTTTCCGGCCACTTACTCTAATATCACTAAAACAAATACGTGTTTTATTTTCGCCCCTCCACGCAGCTTGACTCTCTCGCCCGCCGAGTGAACACATAGCTGCATCATAATTTCATTTCAGGAAATTTCCGCAGATATTAATGGCTCCTACTGAAATGCTGGACGGGCTTCCTTGTTATCTTTCTGCCTTGTTGCTTTACTAAAGATTAGACTTTTTAACTCTGCGAAGGAAGAGGAAAACAGTATCGAACTTGGTAGAGCGCATGCCTTCGCCACCGCCACTTTTGTTAATGACATCACTATGTTGTAAATCACAAGACTGGCAATTTAATTATGCACATTTTGGCACTAGTTTCATGCAAATCATATAAGAGTTGGTCACGATATGGCAAAACGACTTTCTTGACCTTATCGTTTCCTTGACTTTTGACCCAATCACCTCCCAAAATCTAATCAAATTAGCCTTGGATTATGGCCAATCATCCCACCAAATTTCATGAGATTCCGTCAAACAGCTTTTTAAGTTATGCTAATCATAAACACACAGACAGACATACAAACAATTACACGCCTATCAAAACAACTTTCGCAACGAAAATGGCGAAGGTAATTATATGTCCAGATGTCAACGTCCTGACTTTTTAACTCAGCCGAAGGAAGAGGAAAACAATATCGAATTATTCGTCCAGATGTCAACGAACAATTTCCTTTTTTTATAAGTTTTTCCGATTGGAACGGAGGGAATTCTCATTATTACCAACCTGCCCTTGGCGTTAAGGGTAGAAAAATATCAAAATAAATGCACAAATCAATCACTTGAATTTGTCAACTACGTAGCCTTTATGTTCTCTTAGAAGTAAATTTTCCAACGGCATTCTCTTTATAGTAAATTTGTCAACGGGTTGCTTTGGCCTGATTGGTAACGTCTCTGCCTGGTGTTTACCAGTCGGGGGTTCGAGTCACGCTCAGACTCGTTAGTACCATTAGTGTCTGCAACCTTACCATCCTTTTGAGCTAAGGTTGGGGAGTTTGGGGGAGCCTATAGGTCTATCTGCTGGTCCTAGCTTGGGTGGAGAGGAGGCTTGGACGCTGATCATATAATATATGCTAAGTCTCTAGGGCATTGTCCTGCTTGCTAGGGCAATGTCACTGTCCCTTGTCTCTGCCATTCATGAGCGACCTTTAAGACCTTTAAAAACCTTTGTATTTTCTTTAATGTAAATTTGCTAACGGCATAGCCTTTACATTCTCTTTAAAAGTAAATTTGTCAATTTGACAGCCTTTGTATTCTCTTTAGCCTAACTTTGTTCACGGCAATAACCTTTATATTCTCTTTATATATATTTATTAAAGTAACTTTGTCAACGGCATGGTCTTTACATTCTCTTTAAAGTTAATTTGTCAACGGGACAGCCTTTACATTCTCTTTAAAGTTGATTTGTCAACAGGACAGCCTTTGTATTCTCTTTACAGTAACTTTGTCAACGGCATAGCCTTTATATTATCTTTACAGTAACTTTGTCAACGGCATAGCCTTTATATTCTCTTTAAAGTAACTTTTCCAACGGCATAGCCTTTATATTCTCTTTAAAGTAAATTTGTTAACGGCATAGCCTTTATATTATCTTTAAAGTAACTTTGTCAAGGGCATAGCCTTTATATTCTCTTTAAAGTAAATTTTTCGCCCTCGATAATGAACTGCCTTAAGCAACAAGTATTTAAGCCGAAATATCTTACGCAATGAGGTTATGTTTTTCGGTCTGCCAGTTTGTTTGCACACTCACACAAAAGACAATTGGACTTTTTTTTTAAATCATACGTTTCTCTTTATCATCTATAAAAGATACGAATACTCAAAATTGCTTTTAACCCAAAGACTTTTACATAAGCCAGGTCTTTTTATTCGCCAGAACTACGCCGGACTTTTTAAAAAAACTTCATATGTTTAACTTTATTATCTATAAAAATAACAATATGCAAAATTGCTTTTAACTCAAAGACGTTGACAGAAGCCAGGTCTTTTTATTCACCAGAACTACGCCGGACTTAGAAAAAAAAAATCATTATACAGTATGTTTCACTTTATTATCTATGAAAATAACAATATGCAAAATTGCTTTTAACTCAAAGACGTTGACAGAGGCCAAGATTTTTATTCGCCTTAATGAAAAAAGAAAATAATTTACTGCGACAAGAGAGATTTCCATTCTTAATAAACTTTATCAAATTGCACCGAGTCTTTAATAAGGAAATGAATATTCCATAAAATGACGGAAAAAAAAAACAAATGTTTCCTCAAAACGTTTTTAGCGAATGAGGAAACATCGTCCCTTATCTTTCTCAATTTTTGATGTGATAAGAAACGTTAGATTTTTTTTAGAGAGAGAGAGAGAGAGAGAGAGAGAGAGAGAGAGAGAGAGAGAGAGACGAGAGAGAGAGAGAGAGAGACTGGTTCTGCTCAAGGGTTTTTTAGTGCAGCAGAAGTACTGGAATATATATATATATATATATATATATATATATATATATATATATATATATATATATATATATATATATATATATATAATGTGTGTGTGTGTGTGTGTGTGTGTGTGTGTGTGTGTGTGTGTGTACATGTATATCCACACAATCAACAACAATAACAAATTCAGTAGTTTCTAGTCCACTGCTGGACAAGGGCCTCAGACATGTCAATTCATGTCTAGGGTTTGGCCAGTATTCGTCATCACACTGCCCAGTGCGGATTAGTGATGGTGGGAGATTTCCGCCTGATCGTTCACAGCAAACCAACCTAGTACTTGGTATGTATGACCCTGATCCTTTGCTGATCATGGCGAGACAGAAACCCTTCGCCACGTTAAGGTATCTCCACTTGGATATGTGAGTGCACGCACCTGTCTATGAGTGCATATACATCAATCTATAATAACAATAAACCCTAAAAATAAAGAATAACTTCTAAACATAAAGCTAATCATATTTTGAATCATCATATGTATTGAATTATAAAATAATTTAAGAAATGTTTGATTTCAAGTTATTACTATGTTTAAAATATTTCATTTTCCCTTGTTTCCTTTCCTCACTGGGCTATCATCCCCGTTAGAGCCCTTGTGCTTATAGCATATCCTGCTTTTCCAACTAAGGTTGTAGCTTAGCAAGTCATAATAATAATAATAATAATAATAATAATAATAATAATAATAATAATAATAGAACGAACGTGTCGTGAAATCATCATAGCAGCATAACTAAAATCCTCCCCTAAATTATTAATCTCAATTAACCCAAAGATAACATTCGGAACAAGACGAAGACGAATGGATAGAGAAGCCTCCCACATGATAACCCGACCCCCTCTCTCTTCCTTACCACTACATCCACTCACCCCCACCCCCCACCCCTTTACAACACACTGCAACACAGCATTTAGGCACTGATTGTTCTATGCGTTGGGATGAATTGAAATTGACAATTGCATCTTGCAATGCAATGGGCGACTCGCTTGGAAGGTGCTTTTGCATTTCCCCATTTGTGGTAACTGCGACATGTTTGTTCGTTGTATTCCATTTCAATTTGTTTGTGTTTTTGTTTCATGTGGTCGTATTTCATCTGTATTTGCTTGTTGGATTGCAATTCACAACAATTTCTAATCTATTCTTTTCTCCGATTAATTCGTTTATTTATTCGTCGATGTCTATTATCAAATACTAGCATAATTGTGATTTATTGAATAGAGCAAGATATATATATGTATATATATATATATATATATATATATATATATAGAGAGAGAGAGAGAGAGAGAGAGAGAGAGAGAGAGGAGGAGAGAGAGAGAGAGAGAGAGAGAGAGAGAGAGAGGAGAGAGAGAGAGAGAGAGAGAGAGAGAGAGAGAGAGGTATATATACATACATTAATATCGTCAATTTAGGTACACGGTGTATACGATTCTTCTAAGGCATGAACAACATTCAACAACAAAACGAAAATCCTAAAGTTTACCCAAGAATCTTCACAAATATTGCGTGTACGTATGTATGTCTACGTGCGTGTCTGGTCCAAGAAACTTTCAGGTGATAAAATGAAGTTTTTACTTAGTTCACCTGAGGAAAAAGGAAGAAAACCCCTTTTGGGAAAGGAGATAAGATTAGACATGTCTGTGAGTGAGGGCAAAACTATTGAGCGCGTCTCAGGGGTAACGAAAATACAAAATTTCTGAAGGTCTTTGGATGATAGAAAATTACAAACACATCTTTTCGTTTGTTAAAATTACAAGCACGTCTTTTCATGTGGGAAAATTACAAAACGTCTTTTCATTTGGGAAAATTACAAACACGTCTTCATGTGGAAAAATTACAAAACGTCTTTCATTTGGGAAAATTACAAACACGTCTTCATGTGGAAAAATTACAAAACGTCTTTTCATTTGGGAAAATTACAAACACGTCTTCATGCGGAAAAATTACAAAACGTCTTTCATTTGGGAAAATTACAAACACGTCTTCATGTGTAAAAATTTCAAATACGTCTTTTAATGCGGGAATATTAAAAACACGGCTTTTCATGTGGGAAAATTACAAACACGTTTTTTCATCTGGGAAAATTACAAACACGTCTTTTCAAGTAGGAAAATTATACCTCAATTTCAGAATGAAAAAATAAAGATGACCTTTCCCGAGGAATAAATGAACTAGCTCGATTGAGATCTATTTACGATAAGGGTTTAGGATAAAAAATCTTAAGAAAGAAACATACAAACAGATACCTCTAAAGCCTTGTATCATATAAACTCAGTAGATTAAGATCTACTTATAATAAAGGTTTAAGAACAATAACTTATGAAAGAAACATCTAAACAGCTGCCGCTAAACCTTTGTTTAAGTACCAAAGAAAAAAATATATACTTTTGTATCAGTGTAAACTCACTCACTCGATTAAGATCTGTCTATGATAAGAGTTTGAAGGCGGTTTTAGACAGTCGAACGGTTCGTCGAACGCAGTTCGACAGACAAGTGTTTGAAGTGATGTTCGAACGTGTTAACGGGGTATTTGGTTGTCGAACGCGTTCGTCAAACGGTTCGAAGAAAGTCTGTTCACACCCGACTTTTGTGGGCGGGGCCTCTTTGTCCACAAACTTTATGCATTTGTTGCTGACTCCACATCTTCGAACCGTTTGACAAGCAGGTCCAACAACCGGGTTCGACAAACCGTTCAAACGTTTAAATCCTGCTTAAAAAAATATATATATTTATATAAAAAAAAAAATATCCAAACAGTTACCTCTAAGCATTTGTATCAGAATGAATCGAGGTGTTTATGCTAGTGTGTGGACGTGTTGTGTTGAGCTCTGCTATTCATGCCCTGAGTCATGTTTTAGCTTTGTGTTTCTCGCCTATAATATCATTAAAAAGATATTGGTTAGTCTTATGGCGAAACATAAGTGATAAGAAACAGTACAACATGTCTGCTTCTAACTATATTTGCTTCAAATGTAATGAAACGCATGGAGATCGGAAAAATGGATAGCATGTGAATGCAAAAGACTCTACCATAAGAGATGTGTGCACATAGTGACAACCATCAGTGATATTGACCGGAATAGCCTAGATTGGTTATGCCCTCACTGCGTACGTGATGCCAGACAAAACAATTTAGTAATATCAAAATTAAAGGAAGATGCTAACATGAGAAATCTGGCCCTGAACGAACAAATTGCGAAAATAGATGACTTGGAAAACAAACTTGCGGACCTTGGCGCAGACTCAGCAAATTCCACCCAGATCACCGACCTCACTGAGAAAGTCTACATTCTTGCCATGAATATGGAATCAATTAAAGCAACACTTCAAACATTGATAGACCCAAAACCGGAGAAACCGACATTTGCTGACAAAGTTAAGGAAAAAAATCTGTTGATAATCAAATCAACAAATACAACTAAAATTACTGAAAGAAAACGTGAGGTTGAGCAAGCACTTAAGGACATTCCTATACTTAACACCAGGTCAACTACGAATGGAAATGTTGTTGTAAACTTTGCAAACAATATGATCAGAGAAGAGGCAGGAAATAAAATTCAGACATTGGTGGCTGACACTGAAACGAGAAAAATTGGAAAACTAAAACCAAAAATAATGATATGCAAAGTATACAAAGATGAAGATGATGTAGTAAATGCTTTGATTCAAAGAAATCGCTCTCTGGACCATATCCAAAATATAGAAGATAAGATAAGTGTAAGAAAAATGCCTCGGGGGGGGGGGACCACCCACCATGTGCTGAAATGTGATCCTCAAGTTCGGAGGGCTATTCATGATAATGGGGACACAGTTTCGTTACGATGGGGTATCTATAACATATGTGATAGGTACAAGGTGATCACCTGCTACCACTGTCAGAGGTACGGACATTTTGAAAAAGATTGCAAGTCTAAGAATGAAGATAAAGTCTGCGGGAAATGTACATGGAGACACTCCACCAAAGAGTGTAATTCGGAAGTGTCAAAGTGTATAAACTGTACAAAGTTAAACAGACCAAGTGACCATACAGTAAATTCTAGAGACAGCAATGCTTTTGACTTGAAATTGAAAAGACTAGCGGAAAATACTGATCATGGCTACTAGGGATGTCATAAACTGTGGCTATGTAAATATACAATCTGCAGGTAATAAGACTGTTCAAATTCGAGAATTGATAAACAAGAAATATTTAGATATACTAGCATTATCTGAAACATGGCTAAATAACTTTGACAAGGCAAAGATCACAGAGTGGTCGGTGTTGAGCTCTCATTAAAAAACTAATTAAGAAAAAAAAAAGGAGAACTAAGAACTTCCTCAAACGGTGGAGCCAATGTTTATTTCTTTAGTGAAGGTGAAGGTGAATTACGTTGTAAACAAAGATGGCTGTTAGCTTTGGTTGTGCTGGCTTCTAAAGGATTTGTGGTCTATAGCATCAACGTTTCATCAATCTAATAGCGAGACATTTCATGAAATGGGCCCGTTCTTTCCTTGTCGTTATCTTAAATTAACGTTGGAACTTTCTTGTTGTTTTAGCATAAACGAAAGATCTGGTTACATAAATACTAACGAATGGGAATAATATCTCTAATGGAACATTTGCTCCTTGAAAACTTTCGACTAAAAGTTATGAATAATCATCAAGATATAATTACCATAAGGAAATATGACATATTAAGGGAATTATCTTAACTTCACACAACTATAACGTCTTAATCTTACATCGATGACTTCTGTGAAGCACTGAAGTTGCTCATGAAATTATAACCCTGAGGATAAAACAAAATTATAATTGGTTGTGATTTGGTTATTGCAAACCATGGAAATGAAAACAATAATGTAACTACTTTTTAACAGTAATGTCTAAAAAAAAATTGTTATCAAATTATAAAAGCTACTACGGTACTTTTTATAACCCTGATCTTCTCTAAAGATAACTAGTGTACGCGACACGTCAAAAATGAAGGCTAAATATTTAGATAGATATCCAAACACACGCGCACAGATGCAACCCTTCCCCTTTACCTAACTACAACAAGGAGGTTTTTGCAATTTGTGGAAGATTGTGGTTTCCGAGTGTACCTCTCGGAGTAGCCCCTCTCACCAGGGTATGACTACTCCCTCTCCCACATACCCGAGGGACGGGGAGATACCAAGTAGTCATACTTTATGCAATGCAGGTCAGCGTGACAGGATATATATATATATATATATATATATTATATATATATATATATATATATATATATATATATATATATTATAGATAGTTAGATAGATAAAGAGATAGAGATATAGATATACATATAGATATAGATATAGAAGTAGAGCACCTTTACCTTTCATTCGTATCAAAAGTCCAAGCACACAAGCCTCTAGTATATCTTTTACTCACCATTGAGAGAGGTGTGTTGTTGTTATTATTATTATTATTAGTAGTAGTAGTAGTAGTAGTAGTAGTAGTAGTAGCAGCTACGCTACAAACCCTAGTTTGAAAAGCAGGATGCTATAACCCCAACGGATCCAACAGGGAAAATAGCCCACTGAGAAATGGAAATAAGGACACAGATAGCATAGGGCGCCTGATTGTACTCTCAAGCAAGATAACTCTAACCCCAGTAAGTGGAAGATCTTCTACGGTACAGAGGCTATAGCACTACCCAAGACTAAAGAACAATTGTTTGATTTACGAGTATCCTTCTACCATAGCTAAAGAGTTTCTTCTACCCATGCCAAATGGAAATTAGCCACTGTACAGGTACATTGCAGTAATTAACCCCTTGAGTGAAGAAGATTTGTTGGGCGTTACTTGACTCTGGAATGATATACTTAAGTCTCTGAAATATGTTAAAAAATTTCCATAAAAAACGGTAAAAATCCTGGAATAAATATTGCCAGGCATTTACCGTTTTAGAAACGGATATATTGACTTAAAGGAGTGATATTACGGTCACTAAGTAAAAAATAATAACAAAGTATGGTAAAAATTACGGTTTCTTGTATCTTACTGAAATACGGGTTAGAACAGTGCAATTTTATGGAGAATTTCGGATTTAAATTACGGTTTTTTAAGGGTACCGCACGTTAAAAAATCCCCAACCCAACACATTACCATACCTTGAGGCAAGAGTCCATGAAAATAACCTTATTACTTTATCATTTAATATCAACTAATGGGATATATAGTTTCACAATGAATATAATTTACTTTTTCAAATAAACCAATTTCAGGTTAATCACAAAAATTAAGAAAATAGACCGCTCAAAAATCAATCACCCAACACTACCATATCTTCAGGCAAAAGTTTGTGATAATAACCTAATCACTTTATGATTTAATATCAAATAATGGGATGTATAGTTTCACATTCAATATGATTTACTTTTAAAAAAAATTTAAATTAATCACAAAATTTGAGAAACGCGATAGCTCTACTTCCACCTCATAAGGCGACTTTTTTTTCGATATTAAGGGGCCTAACCCCATACAAATACCCCTATCTCTTTCCCTATACCCTCTAAAGCAGCTCACTTTAGCTTGGATATTGTACTTAACTTCAGTTACAGATATTTTTAAAAATACATTTCTATAAATTTGCTTTACTCGTCTCACCCAGTTTTATAAGCAAGACTTAATATAAAAGTCTCTCTTCGTACCGAAAACAGGCCAGTATTATGCAATATAGTCTCTTGATATAAAATACATTTTCATAAACTTGTTTTACTTAAGTCACCAAATCTTATAAGACTCATACAGTTTCTCTTCGTATAGGCCAATAATGAAAGATAGTCTGTTGATATAAAATACATTTATATAAACTTGTTTTGCATAAGTCATAAACTTTTATAAGCAAATCTTAGAAGGGAAAAGTTTCTCTTCGTATAGGCCAATAATACAAGACAATCTCTTGATATAACATGAATCTTGGCCCTTCATTCCCAGTATAGATTATTCGAGAAAGAAACAGAAATTTTGCTTTACGAAGATTAGATCCATATAGAGTTTTAACCCCCCTCCCCCTCGGCTCCATGGGAGAACATGCTGGCTAAGATGAACTGGCTGCAGAGGATAATTCCATTTCGATTCTTCTATATACTGTATATTGAGAGAGAGAGAGAGAGAGAGAGAGAGAGAGAGAGAGAGAGAGAGAGAGAGAGAGAGAGAGAGAGGCCCTTCAACATGTTAACGAAAAGCGGTATAGAGAAAATCATGAAAGGACAAAAAAGAGAGAGAGAGAGAGAGAGAGAGAGAGAGAGAGAGAGAGAGAGAGAGAGAGGTGGGGGAGGTTGGAACAAATAAACAGTGTTATGGCGTGTTACGATATCCTAAAATGACTCGTATGGAAATGCTTTCCAAAAATGATATCTGAGTGTGTGAATGGTTATTGTGGTGTGACGTCACAGGACAACTCGGAGTCCCTTTTCTAGCTAAGGTGAAAATTTATTCATGCACAAATATATACATGTCCTACATATTCACACGCATATATATATATATATATATATATATATATATATATATATATATATATATATATATATATCTTTCCATACCAGATAGGTTTGCTGTGATTGATAAAACAAAAATCTCCCACCATCACCAATCCGCAATGGCCACCGTGGTGAGGAAAACTAGCCAAACCTTAGGCATGAGCTGACATGTTTGAGACTAGAAACGGCTGCATTTGTTATATACATACACACACACACACATATATATATATATATATATATATATATATATATATATATATATATATATCTATATATACAGTACATACTATATATATATATATATATATATATATATATATATATATATATATATATATATATATATATATATATATATATATATATATATATATATATGTATCTATATATATACATATATATATAGTACATACTATATATATGTGACTATACATACATATATATATAGTACATACTATATATATGTGACTATACATACATATATATATATATATATATATATATATATATATATATATATATATATATATATACATACATACATACATACATACATCCACACATACGAGTGCGCATAATTGTACATTATTATCTTCCATGACAAAACTCATGATATCTGTCCAATAAGATTGTCAAACACAGCAGATATCCCACTAGCGATCTGACTGACCTTTGGAAAGACCTTCCCCGCACAGGAAATTACATAAATATAAGGGGAAAATATACAACTCCTACGCAAGGTTCCCTGGGAATTACGTGAACCAATGGCTGATGCTGCTGGATTTCTCCGTCTTCTGAGACGAGAGAGGAGAGAGAGAGAGAGAGAGAGAGAGAGAGAGAGAGAGAGAGAGAGAGGGGGGGGGGGAGAGAGAGAGAGATTGACAATTGCTTTATTAGCACTTTCTGTAACGAGAGAGAGAGAGAGATTAACAATTGCTTTATTAGCACTTTCTGTAACGAGAGAGAGAGAGAGAGAGAGAGAGAGATTAACAATTGCTTTATTAACACTTTCTGTAACGAGAGAGAGAGAGAGAGAGAGAGAGAGAGAGAGAGAGAGAGAGAGAGAGAGAGATTAACAATTGCTTTATTAGCACTTTCTGTAACGAGAGAGAGAGAGAGAGAGAGAGAGAGAGAGAGAGAGAGAGAGAATGTTCTTGGATACAACTTGTTCTATATATAGGTGATTTGCATTTCAAACTGAATGCTTTTAATAGTGGAAAAATAATGCAAGTATGAAATAATATATGAAATGAACTATTCACTCTACTGAATGACATTTAGGAAAATGTTTTATGTTGAACAGGCTTACATAAGTCCTTTTATAGTTTACATATCAAATATCTGTTTTAATGTTGTTAAAGTTTTTGAAATATTTCATTTTAATTTTTCATTACTTCTTATATCGTTTATTTATTTCCTTATTTCCTTCCCTCACTGGGTTATTTTTCCCTGTTGGAGCCCTTGGGCTTATAGCATCTTGCTTTTCCAACTAGGGTTGTAGCTTAGCTAATAATAATAATAATAATAATAATAATAATAATAATTATAAATAATAATAAACAATAATAATAGTAATAATAAATAATGATAATAATGATAATAAATGATAATTATAAATAATAATAAATAATAAATAATAAATAATAATAATTATAATAACATTAGTAATAAAAATAATAAAAATAATAAAAAACGGATTTTGAGCGAAGCGAAAAATCTATTTTTGGGTGAGATGGCCATGTCGTCCTGATGGATGTTCCTAGGGTATATTACAACTACGGCGATATTCCCAGAGAATTTACCTTAAGGTACCCAGAATTCTAATTCCTGGAGCGAATATCCCTAATGAAAGGGATATCGCGACATATCAGAGGGCGTATTCTTGACACGCCACATGGCAATCTGCACCTCAAACAGAGATTACGTATCGAGGGGTCAATTGGCAAGAAACGGAAACGGGAAAGAAAAAGGGGGAGCCGCTCCCAAGGCTCCCTATTCACCAGTTTCGAAAGCGTGCCTGGCGCCAATCCTGGCGCCATCTGTATTCCTTGTAGCGTACACGAGGTGCTACAGATACTGTATGTAGGGAGGGGTCCTACAGCCCTTTCATAGAAAGGGAAGGGCGGGTCCATCAGGACGACATGGCCATCTCACCCAAAAATAGATTTTTCGCTTCGCTCAAAATCCGTTTTTTGGGCTCAAGCCATGTCGTCCTGATGGAAGTATACCAGAGCATTACTGTATCTGTGGATTCTCAGAACGTGCCGTACTCCCCGGAGGTAATTTTTCCCGGTCGACTAGACCTAGAGACCTAAGATGTTAGCATTATACATCTTTTCAACTAACCATAAACCATGTTAGAGCTTCCTGCCCCCTACAGGGAAGAGTCCTACTAGACTCTGGAAAAGTCTCGAAAAGTACATATACCTATGTATGAATACCAGGCAACCTAATATAGTGGTCTCACCCTATATTAAGTAAAGCATAGTTTGTAAAGAACCACTGCGTCAATATGAAATATCGACCAGTTCTCCGCACAATACTTGTATTGGACAAAGGTGTATATCCGCATAGGAGGAAACTTGTAAAACCGCCACCGTCCCCTTCTGGGACATAGTCCTCCCGATAAGGGAAAGCATAAACCAATGCAACATACCTTGCATACAGGAACAATCTATTAGAATTATCCCAGATAAATATACATAGAATGAATGCTCAATTATATCAATAAATTGACACAGGTGAAGGAGACGCAAGGTTCTCAAGAACAAGTTTATTGATAGACAATAAACAGATAGGTTAACAACAATTCTATATATATATATATATATATATATATATATATATATATATATATATATATATATATATATATATATATATATATATAAGAAGAGGATAACCAAAACTTTAACCATAAGTCTGATAGTAAACAGAAACTTGTTTATCTGAAAGAAAAACATTAGTGCCACTTTTAACATACCGAGGTATGAAGGTCAGAAAAGTCTGTATTACTAATCAGTTACATTAGCGTTAGAAACGCTCGGCACACATGTCTGCACTTATGCTAGGTTCACCTTTGGAAGTGGAACAGTCAACGTGGGCACCTCAGTGCCCTCACTTAGTTTGTAGCACAGAATGTAACTACACACTCACCCTGGAATTAATTGTCCCAATTAAAACCACTGTTCCTCGCAGAGTTAAACAGCAGGGTTAACGACGCAACCCACTGCTACCACAGAACTCTTTAGTTGCTCCATTTGCTTCGCATGGAGGCGAAAGAACACTCTGAAAGACTTCCAGCCAGTGTATGAACGGAGATGTTCAAAATCCATACAATTAAGGAAATTTAAAGATGAAGCAACTTTCCTCGGATCGTGACCTGCGGGTGTACTGTCAGGATCCGCTCTTCGAATAAAATATGCGATTTTCGCCCTGAGTTGATTCAGTGATAAATTTGAGCCTGATGTTTCTCCCCTGAATAGTTGACCACCCTAGAAGTCTGAAGTTCTATGAAGATAGACTTTTAGGCATTCTACTGGACATAGAGATGCATCTCCTTTCAGAGGGCAGATTCTCCAGGGACCCCACCTGTTGGTGGGTAACTCATTCTTGGTGAGAAACAAAGGATCCGGAAACAGGTTCAGTTCTCCCCCATCCGGGAACTGAACACGAACTTCCTCTCTCGAGAGGGCTATAATCTCACTAACCCTGGCCCCGGACGCGAGTGGAAATAGGAAAATAACTTTTTGGGTCAAATCCATTAACGCACCCTCCTCATTGCTCCACAGAGAAGCGAAATGAAGAACTTTGTCTAAAGACCATGAAATGGGCTTTGGAGGTGCTGAAGGTCTGAGCCTAGCATAGGCTTTCAGAAATTTATTGCCTTCTAATAGATTTGCACTTATTTTCCTCTAGGAAGTCTATGCTGGCTTCCGAAATCCCGAAACGCTTTCTCACCGCTAGGGAGAGAAAATCATGAGCTGCAGGATCTGGGTTTTCTGTAATGAAGCGCAGACAGAAGACTTCTGGACTCGCTGGGTCAGAACTGGATCTGGTAGCGGTAGAAACTTCAGTCGTAGTTCCAATGCCAGGGAGAACCACACGCTGTTCGACCACTTGTGGGTCACTATTGCCGCTACCCCCTTGAAGGATCTCAGTTGTTGAGGACCCTCAACAGAAGGTTGTGAGGAGGGAACAGATAAATCCTGGACCATCTGTTCCAGTCGAGGGACATCGCGTCCACTGCTTCCGCTAAGGGGTCCTCGTACGGGGACACGTACAGGGGCAACTTCTTGTTGTCTTTCGTCGCAAAGAGGTCTATCTGCAGTTCTGGGACTTGTTCAGAATGAAGGAGAATGATCCTGCGTCTAAGGACCATTCCGACTCTATCGATGTGAACCTGGATAGAGCGTCCGCAGTCACATTGCGGACTCCTTGAAGGTGAACTGCCGACAGGTACCACTTCTTTTCCGCCAATCGGAAGATGGCCAACATCACCTGGTTGAGAGGTGGTGACCTTGATCCTTGTCGATTCAAGCATCTCACAACTACCTCGCTGTCCATCACCAACCTTATGTGGATCGAGTGACGCGGGGAGACTTTCTTTAAGGTAAGGAACACTGCCATAGCTTCTAGAAAGTTTATGTGAAAGGTCTTGAATAGCTTGGACCAAGTCCCCTGGACTTTTTTCCGATGAGTGACCTCCCCGTCCCTCCTTCGAGGTGTCTGAGTGAATCGTCACCGACGGGGGAGGTGGCTGAAGAAGAACCGACTTCTTTAGATGTCTGGCTTGGGACCAAGGCCTGAGAAGAGTACGTAGCCGAAGCGGAACTGGTCTTCTCAGATCTCTCCGCGCGTTTGATGCATAACTTCTCCAAACTCCGGTTGCATCCTTTAGCTGTGCTCTTAGCACTGGGTCTGTCACCGAAGCAAACTGGAGAGAGCCCAGTACCCTTTCCTGTTCGCGTCTTGATATCCTTTCGGAATCTAGAAGTCTCTTGACAGAACCCGCTATCTCCTTCCTTTTCTTCGCCGGGATGGAGAAACGATGTGACATTAAGTCCCAGTGGATTCCCAGCCACTGGAACTTTTGAGATGGAGAAAGTCGAGACTTTTTTCTGTTGATCTTGAAGCCTAGATACTCTAGGAACTGGATCACTTGACTGGAAGCTTGCAAGCATTCTGTCTCGGATGCTGCCCACACCAGCCAGTCGTCCAGGTAGGCTACTACCTGAATTCCCTTTAGGCGTAATTGTTTGAGAGCTACGCTCGCAAGCTTCGTGAAAATCCTTGGGGCTATATTTAGCCCGAATGGCATGGCTCTGAAAGCGTATAGTCTTCGTTGTAGCTTGAACCCTAGGTAGAGGGAGAGTCGACGGTTGATTGGAACGTGCCAATAGGCGTCTGACAAGTCTGTGGAGACGGAATATGCCCTCTTGGGCAGTAAGGTCCTTATGTGTTGCAGTGTTAGCATCTTGAATTTGCAATTCACTATGAACTTGTTGAGTGGCGACAAGTCCAGAATGACTCTGAGCTTTTCCGAGTCTTTCTTAGGAACACAAAACAGCCTCCCTTGGAATTTGATGGACTTCACCCTTCGGATCACATTTTTCTCCAACAGTTCTTGAGCGTACTCCTCTAGAACGGGGGTGGAGTGTTGGAAAAAACCGAGGGCACGGGGGTGGAGTGCTGTACCAGCTCCAGCCCAGTCCGTTCTTGAGTAGGCTGTGGGCCCAGGGATCGAAGGTCCACCGATCCCGAAAATTCTGAAGTCTCCCTCCTACCGGCATCATTTCACTTGGACTGCCGTCCTGAGATCTTGCCTCCCCGACCGTGACCGCCCCTGAATCCCCTTCCCCTTGAGGGGCGCCTAGACGAGCCTCTGGCTGCTCCTCTAGGCTTTGCTCGAAAGGAAGTAGACTGCCCTTCGAACGTTGGGGTGAACACCGTGGACTGTGTCGACACGGCCTGGGGTACCCACTGGAAAGTGGTCGGGGTTTGTGCCACCATCTGGGGCACTGAAGGCATCGGCAACTGCTATTGCTGTTACTGTTCAACTGGCTTGGCTGGCCGAGACGGTAGCCTAGGCCTTTTAGTCTTCCTCTTCGGTTGGGGACCCTCATCCGGGGAAGACTTTCTCTTGATAGACAGGCCCCACTTTTGGAGAAGATTTCTATTCTCCGTGGCGGCCTTATCAACAACTTCTTTGACCAATTCGCTAGGGAAAAGGTCTTTGCCCCAAATGTTGGAGGAGATTAGTTTCCTTGGCTCGTGCCTCACCGTAGCCGAGGTGAACACGAACTCCCTACAAGCTCTCCTTGCCCTGATGAAGCTGTAAAGATCCTTCGTCACTGTGGCCAGATGAATCTTGGCCACTACCATGAACATTTCATGGACCTTGGGGTCACTTGCCATCGTCTCAAGAGTGGTCTGAAGAGACATTGAGGCAGCCAGTCTTTCTTTTGTCTCGAGCTCTCTCCGCAAAAGAAAGTCAGACAGCTTAGGGAGGTTCTCACCGAACTGACGTCCGGCAATATCAGCCTCCAACTTCCCGACTGAGAAGGTAAGATGGACGTCCTTCCAGTCCTTGTGGTCCATGGGTAGGGCCAGCGACAAGGGTTTACACTCCTCCAGGGAGGGGCAAGGCTTGCCAGCCTCGACTGCTTTTAATACAACCGCAAACCCTTTCTGCAAAAAGGGGAAGGCTCTAGCAGGAGAGGACACAAAGGAAGGGAGCTTCTTACTCAATGCAGTAACTTTTGAGTTTGTGAAGCCCCTCTCTTTCATCGAAGATGAAAGCAAAGCTTGAGCCTTAGCATGGTCCATCACTATGACCTCCTTCGGCTCTGTCTTCTCCTTTGAAGCTGGTTTCTTCCTCAACCGGACATAACAGTCCGGATATGACCCTTTGCTGGGCCAGAATTCCACTTCCTCAAGGGGAACTGAACCCAGCTTATCCGACATGACGATCTTTCCAGTCGTCATCGGCATGTGCTCGGCATATCTCCACGGGTTAGCATCTGAGCACAAGGGAAGGTCTTTCACATTGAGCCTTTTCTGGGGCTCACGTGATGCTGCAAGCTCCTGCATCCGCAGTTCCATTGCAGCCGCCTTCTCCATATTCTCCTTCTGCATTTGTTGGATCATTCCAACAATGGAGGAGAGGGCCTGTCCCAGCTCTACTGGGAGAGTGGACGATGTTGAGGGAATAGGTTCAGGGATCAGAACCGGAGCAGCCGACACCTCGTTGGCTTCTTCCTCTACGATGTCTGGGGCTTGATCTTCATCCTGGCCCCCTGCCAGGAGGTCTTCCTCCAGACGCTCGGACACGTCTGACATCCTGTCGCCCAACTGGATGTCTTGCACGGCGACCGCCACTTCAGCATCCACCTGGATCTGAACTAGGGGATCTCCTCTTGAGGCTGGGGAATCACTGCATCAGCTGATGCCCTAGGGAAAAGGTAAGCCCTCATCTTCTCACTTGGAAGATAAGGTCCAGAGGTGTTCTTCTGGAAGCCCCTTACCCAGGTGCGAAGCTTTCCCCTTGCTATATCCCTTGATTCCGCTGTCCTAGGGGAATCAAAAGCTTCAGTAATCAGATTAGAGCACACGGTACATACCTGGGGGTCCCAATACCGGAGCTCACCTTTGGAGACAGCGCATGCTGCGTGTCTCCTACATAATCCATGTCTGCAGAGGTTCTTACTGCGGACGTTGCAGAAAGCACTTCCGCACTTCGGACGTACCTCCTGCAAAGAGAAGAAAATTTCCATGAGTATCAAGTGAACTATGTATCACTGGATATGCACAGTTTAGCATAACAATTCAGAAAGGAAAGACACACACTTGTGTTTCCCTCACAACCAATTGTTGCAGCCTTCCAGATAATAAAATCGAATGGTTAATCTCTTCTAGAATAACCAATGCCAAGTTTCCAGAGGAAACAGATGGAGCTCACACCTAAGCAATGATTTTAAAATCCTGGATAATAGACAAGAAAGAACTCACTTTCTTATCTGTAAGGCAACAGCAAAGGGCTGTGCAAGACAACACAAAAGTGTTAGAACACACAGTGCTGTACCAAAACTTATACTATAGTTTTCCTCTTACAGTATATGTTATACTGAAGAATACTGGTACAGTATAGGAGGTTATGTGCCGGCCGGCACACACCATAACTAGCTTTAAAGTATACTACTTAACAGCTATAAGGCGGCAGAACGCTGGTTCAAATGCATGTGCCGGCCGGCAGTAACTGCCGGCCGGCAACAGCCAATGTCGGCTACACAAGGTAGCACCCGGCTGCCAGCCACTGCTCCTAGCGACCGGCAGACAAGGGCTGACATTAGCCGGCCGGCAAAGGTAAATAACCGATGCCGGCCGGCAGCAAAAGAACCAGAGGACTACGACTGCCCGGCTGCCGGCCTCATAGGCCGGCAGCCGGGTCGGGTACAGCACTAGAAGAAAACAGAATGGATGCCGGGATAAGAGCGTAAACTACCTCCAAGCCCGGCAATCCGAAAGAGTGCATATAAGGAAGGGGAGAATCTAATTCAGGCTTCCTGACCAATGCCGTCTGGCTCTACAGGCAGGCATGGATGAGGGACCAAGGGAGGTCCGGGCAGCACTCAAAGCAGAAGACCCTTGCCGGCCGGCAGACTCTGCCGGCCGGCAAGGGACTGAGTCAATTCCACATCCTAACCTATCCTAGGTCCAGATGTAGAATGACGTCAGTACTGTAATGGCTAGGCCATTACGGAGATAGAGGGGGAAGGGACAAAAGAGGGTCCTACCAACCTTGCTTTAGTGAAGGATCAACCGCAGCCAAGAAAACTCATCTTAGCCTAAGGGAGATCCAAGGAGGGAGGCCAGCAATACTTGCCAGCTCCCAAAGAACCAAAGCAAGGAAGGTGTTGCTACTCCCAGGGAAAGGATCTTATCCCCCCCCCCCCCCCCCCCCCCCCCGAGAACAGCAACAAGGACTAGTCTGGTAGATCACAAAAGAAGGAATCATCTCGTACAGAAACCTTCGGTAGTGACCTAAGGAGGCTAAGCCTCCTATGTCTGTGTCAGGCCAGCAAGGGAGACTCTACCCCAAGCCAGACAAACACAGACTCAGACTAAAAACTCTGAAACCAGACTTACTGGAACAGGAAGGTACAGTAACACCCCAGTATAGTTTTATTGAAAGTTAATTCAGATAAACCACTTAGGGATAAGCCCAAGGCTTAAACAGAGGGAAAGGGATTGCATATCTTCTCCGAAGAAAAGAAAGCAACCGGGAAGTATGAGAAAGTATACTAAGGCTCCATAAGCAACTTAGCCTAGGCACCAAGAGAATCGATTACCTAAATCACCGAAACTCACTCGTATACTATCTTGGAAATATTCAACATAATCTTAAATGTATAAAAACAGCCTAAAGCTTCAATAAAATTTTAATACACTCGGAAAAACCAAAATCATGCAGGAAGTACTAGGACCAAACGACTAGGCTACATGGCCTAGCGTAGGCCAGAGTTGGCGAATACTTCGCCAAAATAATACTAAAGCACGAAAGGAAATCCTATGTAACGCTAAATAGCTAAAATTTATTAAAGCAAAACAACCGGGAATGTCGCTCTGGCTAACTAAAACTCATACCTAGCGAGCGACAGCGTCCATGACGCCTCCGGTTGGCTACGGCTCTTGTAACAAAGATTAATCCTATTAATCACTTAAAAATTTACCAAGAGCCTACATTTATACATAAAAGACATGGTACTCAACTTATCAGAGGCCGACGAAGTTGGAGAAGCCATGAAAAGCTGAATAAATCCAAGATTTGCGAGAAACACAGGAAAAAACACCGAGTTGTTAAGCTACGCAAAAAGGAATACAGATGGCACCAGGATTGGCGCCAGGCACGCTTACGAAACTGGAGAATAGGGAGCCTTGGGAGCGGCTCCCCCTTTTTCTTTCCTGTTTTCGTTTCTTGCCAATTGACCCCTCGATACGTAATCTCTGTTTGGGGTGCAGATTGCCATGTGGCGTGTCAAGAATACGTCCTCTGATATGTCGCGATATCCCTTTCATTAGGGATATTCGCTCCAGGAGTTAGAATTCTGTGTACCTTAAGGTAAATTCTCTGCGAATATCGCCGTAGTTGTAATATACCCTAGGAAGCTACCCTATAGGAACTTCCATCAGGACGACATGGCTTGAGCCCAAAAATAATAATAGTAATATTAATAATAATAATAGACCCCACTGGGGCCTTAATAAAGGAAAGAAAAGCTTAAAGCTTGAGAAAAGGGGTTTGGGTGGACATGAAAATATGTGTGATTTAATGAAACTATGCATCTGATATATGTAGAATGCCAATGAATCGGATACTAAGGAAAGTTTAAAAAAAAAAAATCTGTCAACTTAATCTTTAGCCAATACTTTTTCAAAATAAAATTGTGTGACACTTGATACTTAAGACCGTGCAAAATTTGGACATAATACCATTAATGAAGGCAAAGTTTTCAAGAGGAAAAATAATGCAAGGTATGAAACAGTAAATAAAATTACATGACCTTGACCCTTGCTAAGAAACTTAGCAAAAGGCCTTTGAATAAGGTAAAAATGTGTCAACTCCACCTAAACATGAACCATATATGCAGGGAAATTTTACTTGAATAAGTTCACTTTTATTTTCGGAAAGGGACAGACAGACAGACACCATGCGTGTTGACAAACAGTATTTACTATACGTCATTACTATTACTATTACTAGCTCATCTACAGCCCAAGTTGGAAAAGCAGGATGTTATAAGCTCAAGGGCTACAACAGGGAAAAGTAGCCCAGTGAGGAAGGGAAATAAAGAAATAAACTATAAGAGAAATAATGAATAATAAATATATATATATTTTAAGAACAGTAACTACATTAAAATAGATCTTTTAGATATAAACTATAAAGAGAGGGTTATTTCACCCAGTCCAACATAACATTGGGAGCAAGTTTGAACTTTGAAGTTCCCTCAATTGAACTACCTGATCAGGAAGATCATTTCACAATCTGGTGATAGCTGGAATAAAACTTCTGGAATAGTGTGTATTATTTAGCCTTCTGATGGAGAAGACCTGACTATTTGAATTAACTGCATACGTACACCGTTAAAAAAAATTGCCATAAAAAAGTAGAAATCATGGAGTAAATGTTGTCAGGCATTTATCGTTTTAAAAACGGATATATTGACATAAAGGAGTATTATCACGATCACCAACCAGTGAAAGATAACAACTAAGTAGGGTAAAAATTACGGTCGCCTCCATTTTACTGAAATACGGCTGAGAAGTTAACGGATAGTTTCCGATTAAAATTATTGTTTTTTCTTTTTCACAGTATAGTATTACGAGCAGGATGATACTGTCCGAGAAGATCTAATAGCGAAGGATGGTCAGAGTTATGAGGAATCTTATGCAACATGCATAACGACCTAATTGAACGACATTGCCAATGAATACCGTAAGGTTAATGACAGTCAAGCTAATCACTATTTATTTAATGACAGTTAGGGAAAACTGTCAATCTCAACATGAAAAACAACAACAAATACTTCAATAGTTTTATAAAAGACGAAATCATTTTTTTCCAAAACATCGCCCTTAAAATCCCAATAAAACCTGAACGTCGGCACCTCTCGGATTTCTTTCGTCTGTGAAGGAATCCTTTGCTTCTATTAAAAAAAAAAGTCTATTTCTTTGCCTAAAAAGGGGTTTAAACCCTACTAAAACACCTATAAAGAAAGAGAAAATAAGCATTCCCTAATATTAACTTTTTATGCTTGAGAGAGAGAGAGAGAGAGAGAGAGAGAGAGAGAGAGAGAGAGAGAGAGAGAAAGAGAGAGAGAGAGAATCTAAGCAAAGTGAACTTACATAACCCTTTTACCCCCAGGCTATTTGGAAATTTCCAACCCTTAACCCCCAGGGGGTTATTTTTTTCCCAGCACATTTTGCAGTATATTTTTTTTTATATTGCTCTAACAGCCTTAATTTTTGTCATAGAGAGGTCAGGTTGGTAAATTCCTAAATTTTCTCACAATATAAAAAATATGAAGAAAAAAAAATTTTATAGCATTTTTTTTGCAAGGACGTACCGGTACGTCCTTTGGGGGTAAAGGGATGGCTTTTGTGAAACGTACCAGTACGTCCTTTGGTGGTAAAAGGGTTAAATGGCGGACGGTCCCCTTAAGCAACAGAGAGAGAGAGAGAGAGAGAGAGAGAGAGAGAGAGAGAGAATCTAAGCAAAGTGAACCTACTTAAATGGCGGACGGTCCCCTTAAGCAACAAGAGAGAGAGAGAGAGAGAGAGAGAGAGAGAGAGAGAGAGAGATGATCTAAGCAAAGCTGAACTTACTTAAACAACAAAAGACACAGAGAGAGAGAGAGAGAGAGAGAGAGAGAGAGAGAGAGAGAGATGCAAAGCATAGCTGATCTCATCTAGATAAGGGAGTCAGAAATGTCATTTTAAACTTGAGCCAATATTTGTTCAAGATAAAATAGTGAGTGGCTCTTAATGCTTAAGAGACTGCCAAATTTGAACCCAATCTTTGAACACAATATCATTAATGAATGTAGAGTTTTCTAGAGAAAAAATATAATCCAATATATAAAGCAGGAACAAAATCTACCAAATCCATTTGGAATCTATTTACTTCGGATAAGTTTCATAAGCTTAAAAAGGGTCGTCTTTGTTCAATTTGTTAAAACAAATTAATACAAATGAATTGTCAAGACAGAAATGAAATGGGAGAGAGAAAGAACACGAACTGACTAATTGATTGGTGAACGAGCGTCGCAATTACCAAGGTCAAATGCTCAATCTAACTAGTTTATTAAACCTTTGTAAAAGTTAAAAAAAAACATTTTTTTCACTTAAATTACATATAAGAAAAACTTGTAAAGTGTGGAATTGCTGAAATACTTTCGTCCGTCATAAAAGTATAAAACTCCTAAACTGCCTATATACAAGGTACAGTTGGACACATGACTTCCTGGTACACCTCACCCAGCCACACCCTTGCTGTGCAGCGAGTTCCTTTGTTTAGCCCCGCCCACCACCTCTGTCATCTCTCCCTACATTATGTTTGGGAGTGACAGGGTTGTGCCAGCGACTCCAGTGTCCAACTGTACATAAAACTATAAGCAAAAATCGCATAATATTCATTTAAAAATTATATTGGTAGATAAAACTCTGCTAAAAAATCTATTTAATGATTATATGAATCTGCAAATAAAAAAATAAGAAGACTACGAAGAAAAAATTAAATGGTTATTGAACCTTTGATAATAGTGATATTTATGTTTCAAACAAACCCAAATTCAGAATTATAGATATTTTAGGATAAGGATCAATAATGTTCAATTCATCAAGAAGGTTTTCATGGCTGTTGGCAATTAAGGAGACACAAACAACATTCCTTGATTAACAGAGGGTTTCTCTCGTCGTTTTCAGAAGGAAATTAAAAGGAAATTGTCCTTTGAAGTTGCATCATTTTCTCATGAAATGGAAGATTAGTTGTTAACCACAAATTTCTATCATCTATATACTCAATGACTTCAGTTTATGAGAGAGAGAGAGAGAGAGAGAGAGAGAGAGAGAGAGAGAGACAATAAGAATCTTTGTTCTATCATTAGCCAATTTCAAAACACCAATTTGAATTAAAATATTTGACGCCGGAATAAAAAAAATAAAAATACCCGCCAATATAACCGTTAGAACAGTACTTCGCTTCTATCCCAACTCCAACCATTTGGTGAGTTTTAATGAGTAATAGGAAACAATAGTATAGTTAAAAAGGTATTCGGAAATCAGGACCCTTTTCATCTCGGCCTCTCCTTTCATTCTAACATTTGCTAAGTTTTAATTATGGCCATTAATTACTTGAATTATCCAAAGGGATTTTATCAAGAGAAGCTTTTAGCATTAAATCCCCCCTTTCTCTCTCTCTCTCTCTCTCTCTCTCTCTCTCTCTCTCTCTCTCAGACTAAGAATATGAATCCCATATATATATATATATATATATACACACACAGTATATCGTAATGTCAATTGCATACGATGTTGTTCACATCGTTTTCAAAATCGCTGCACATACATGCACTCGAATTCAGTTCACTTACATGCACATAGCCAACGAAAAGTCCCCCCATTGTCATGCACATTTAAAGAGATTTATTTTTCCAACTCGGATCTATCTCGTCACAGCCATCGAATTCTAGCAGACATTCTAGCAATCCGAATGTGCCACTACTCATTCAAGCAATGCTAAACGTAACCACATGTGAATGCGTTTGCGTGAAAGCATGATTTAAAATAATCCTAAATTTTACATCCTTCCGAATGGTCAGCAATATTCCTTTGAGCCGACTTCGGGCTGAGCGTGATGGCATCCAATCGCGCCCGGCGTTCAAGGTAAATAGATTCGGCGCCGCTAAATAAGTCCGAGGGGTAATTGTTTGGGATGAGATTCCATAAGGTGGATTTTCGTTCAGTTATATTTAGTGAATGGACGAACGAAATAGTTGACGTGTGAATTTATATGTAATGGAAATATCCGACAGCAACAGACTCTAAATTACTCTTTCATCTTTAGATTTTTCATTGATAATAAAGAAAATAACAAACCAGACAGCTCAGGATGCAATATATGAGACAAATATAGAAAACAAAATCGGGATTTAATATACTTAGCAATACATTTTTAATGACAATTATATAAAAAAAAATGATAAAAATTAATCATTCTAACAAGACCTATGTTAATCAAGTTTATTGATTGTCTACTTGCATTTAGTAAATAAAAGCAACGCTGTCATTCATATCAATCTTTTCCAATATGATTAAATACGATGAGTTTTGTTTCTGACAGACATTTCTCTTTCATCAACTTTTATTTGGCATCGCTGTAACACACATTAACTTTCATTTGGCATTACTGAAACTCTCATCAACTTTCATTTGGCATTGCTGAAACACACATTAACTTTCACTTGGTATCGCTGAAACACAGGTCAATTTTCATTTAGCATGGCTGAAACACAAGTCAACTTTCATTTGACATCGCTGAAACACTCATCAACTCCCATTTGGCATCGCTGAAACACTCGTCAACTTTCATTTGCCATCGCTGAAACACTTTTCGACTTTCATTTGGCATCGCTGAAACACTCAACTTTCATTTAGCATTACTGAAACACTCATCAAGTTTCATTTGGCATTACTGAAACACTCATCCACTTTCATTTGGCATCACTAAAACACTCATCCACTTTCATTTGGCATCACTAAAACACTCATCAACTTTCATTTGGCATCGCTGAAACACACATCAACTTTCATTTGGTATCGCTGAAACACAGGTCAATTTTCATTTGGCATCACTGAAACACAAGTCAACTTTCATTTGACATCGCTGAAACACTCATCAACTCCCATTTGACATCGCTGAAACATACGTCAACTTTCACTCGGCATCGTTGAAACGCTCATCAACTTTCATTTCGCATCGTTGAAACACGTCAACTTTCATTTGGCATAGTTGAAACACCCATCAACTCTCATTTGGCATCGCTGAAACACAATTACATTACCAAGTGAAGTTTTTCCTTTACCGAAACTTACTGCTTTCATCATGAAAGCAAAACTTACAATTTTTCTTTCATGACATTGTACAATGCAATATATGCCTACATGTATGACTCACTAGTCCCATTACCCTAAAAATTATTAGTTGTGGGTACTCATGATTTTTCTCTATAACTTTGAAAGTCTACAAAATACTTGGTTTAACAATCACAACAATAACAAATGCAGCCGTTTCTAGTCCATTGCATGTCAAAAATATGCCTTGCTCATGTCTGGAGTGTGGCCAATGCGGATTGGTGATGGTGGGAGACTTTGGTCTGATCACCATAAGCAAACTAACCAAATATGGGTGGCCCTGACAAGTACAGATATGTTGTGCATGACGATACACAAACTCTTCCACCACATTAAGGTATTCCCATACTACCAATGAATCATTAAAAAAGAAAAAAACAGAGTAAGGTAATGTTATGTAGCTCAAAATTTGATGAAAAAAAATGAAGAATTAGAGGGGCACTCAGTAGAGCGCAGACCTTCGACGCGGCAGCTTATATTTCGACCATTTGCTAGACCTTGACCTTGATCTTTGACCTTAACATGTATTAATAGGCGTGGATTTTCGTACACTCAAACATGAACCAAACTTGAAGTCCCTGTGACAACGATGTCCAAAGCAATGGTTGATTAAGTGAATTGAACATTTTGCTTGACCGTCACCTTGACCTTTAACCTTGATCTTCCAAAATTTAACCATTTCCAGCTTTTTACATAACAGTTAATCCTTGCAAGTTTCATTAATCTACGATTAAAACACACAAACAAACAGGGGCGAAAACCTAACCTTCCAACTTCTTTCGCGGAGGTAATAATGTAATCTTCATGTACCAATCAAACGTTAAACTATCATGAAATCATAAACTGTAAAATGCTCAGCAACTAGATGCACATGATATAATGACAATGCAATTGCATATATAATCAACAAACATAAAAGTCTCTCTCTCTCTCTCTCTCTCTCTCTCTCTCTCTCTCTCTCTCCATAATCCTCATTAGTTTCAGCACCCGCTGTTAAGTCAGAGACACAAGGGCGAGATGACCTCTTTAAGATCCTACGTTATTTTATTTCCCTTCTTGAGAGCGATTGGTTGTCGCAATGCAGGGTGGGGGGTGGGAGGGGGGGGGGGGGCAGAAAAGGACCCTCCAAATAAAAGGGGTCAAGATTTCCATTTCCCCTCTCCCCTCCTATTTGGCCATGTTTCGGAAGCCATTAGTTTCCCTTTTTGGTTTCATATTCTCTCTCTCTCTCTCTCTCTCTCTCTCTCTCTCTCTCTCTCTCTCTCCTTGTCCCTGATCAGCTAGTCACGGATTACAACAAAATATTATCATTATTACTAGCTAAGCTACAACCCTAGTTGGAAAAGCAGGATGCTATACATGCCCAATGCTCCCACAAGGAGATATAGCCGAGTAAGGAAAGGAAATAAGGAAATACACTACAAGAGAAGTAATAAAAAAAAAATGATATAAAATATCTTAAGAACAGTAACAACATTGAATTTGATCTTTCATAAAAAAAGTATGAAGAGAGACTTACATCAGTCTGCTTAATATAAAAACAGTAATGCATTTTGACTATAAATGTAGACCGACGCTGGGAGCATTGAGGAGGTGCATCTGGAGGAAAGAACTAGAGTTACACTATGAGGAAAAAGTGGAAGAAAAGAAGCAGGAAGGAAGGTAAAGTAGGATATACTGAAAGTGAATCAAGGTTACAAGGAAGTGCTGTAGAGACCATTACGTCATGTACTGTATACAGCGCACCGTGTGAGGTGTACTAATTGCACCAACAATCCCCAAATCCCTTGGTCTCCAAATAATCTAGTGCTATTCTCTCTCTCTCTCTCTCTCTCTCTCTCTCTCTCTCTCTCTCATCAAATATTATTGTGTCCACCTAGTAAAGTATATTATGATGTGTATACAATATTCTAAATTGTAAGAATTGTAATTGTATATTTCTTAATAACAGAAGTAAATTCTTTCTCTTACTCATCGAACGTTGTTGAACCCTCATTGCTCTCTCTCTCTCTCTCTCTCTCTCTCTCTCTCTCTCTCTCTCTCTCTCAAATATTGCGTCAACCTGACAACACTGAGATTATCAAACAGTTCTCTTCTTTATTCAAGGGGTTAACAACTGCACTGTAATTGCTCAGTGGCCACTTTTCTCTTGGTAAGGGTAAAGGAGACTAGCTATGGCAAGCAGCTCTTCTAAGACACTCCAAAAATCAAATTTTTGTTCTCTAGCCTTGGGTAGTGTCATAGTCTCTGTACCATGGTCTTCCACTGTCTTGGGTTAGAGTACTCTTGCTTGAGGGTACACTCAGGCACACTTTTTATTTAATTTCTCTTCCTCTTGTTTTATTTAAGTTTTTATAGTTTATATAGGAAATATTTATTTTAATGTTGTTTCTGTTCTTGAAATATTCTATTTTCCCTTGTTTGCTTTCCTGTTGGGGCCCCTGGGCTTATAGCATCCTGCTATTCCAACTAGGGTTGTAGCCTAGCAAGTAATAATAATAGCAAAATATATTAAGATTTAAATTAAATATAAATTACAATTGTAAATGTATCTTTCTTAAAAAAAAAAAACAAAGATAATGTAAACCCTTTTTCTCATCGAATGTTGTTGAATCCCCGTGTTCTCTCTCTCTCTCTCTCTCTCTCTCTCTCTCTCTCCAAGCATCTAGTTACGTTGTTCTATTACACAAAGCACCCTCCAGCACAATAGGTATTAATCACCAAAACCAAACAAACAATTAATTATCACCATACAATTGCTTCTAATGAACCCAACACCAATAACGGTTGCGAACACAAAGTAAACAGTCCTCTAAACATCACAGGAGAGAGAGAGAGAAGAGGCCTTGTTATAAATGCATTCCCAGCCGGCTTCGAGGAATTTCATTACCGGAGCCTTGTATGGTACGAACACTTTTGTAGGGCTGTTCTAGGGAGGGCGAAGAATGAGCTATTTGCTTTCAAACACAACACCAGGGAAGTCTGATTCGTTTCAAAATTTTGATCTTAGTTTAATAAATGCTTTTAAGAGAAATGAATTAATAGAAATTATAATTATTATTATTATCATTGTTATTATTGGTCAGGGTACAACCCTAGCTGGAAAAGCTGGAAGCTATAAGCCCAAGGACTCCAACAGGTGGTAGGCTGACTATGGCACCAGATACTACCGCTAGAGGATTATGGGGGCCTTTGACTGGATACAGTACTACATTGCACCCTTCTCTCTGGTTAAGGTTTATTTTTTCTTTGCCTACACATACACCGAATAGTCTGGCCTATTCCTTACAAATTCCCCTCTGTCCTCATACACTCGACAACACTGACATTACCAAACGATTCCTCTTCATCCAAGGGGTTAACTACTGCACTGTAATTGTTCAGTGGCTACTTTCCTCTTGGTAAGGGTAAAAGAGACTTTACCCATGGTCAGCAGGTCTTCTAGGAGAAGGACACTCCAAAATCAAACCATTACCAATATTCTCTAGTCTTAGGTAGTGCCACAGCCTCTGTGCCATAGTCTTCCACTGTCTTGGGTTAGAGTTCTCTTGCTTGAGGGTACACTCGGGCACACTATTCTGTCTTCTTTCTCTTCCTCTTGTTTCGTTAAAGTTTTTATAATTTATATAGGAAATATTTATTTTGGTGGTGTTGTTCTTCTTAATATATTTAATTTTTCCTTGTTTCCTTTCCTCACTGGGCTACTTTTCCCTGTTGGAACCCTTGGGCTTATAGCATTTTGCTTTTCCAACTAGGCTTGTAGCTTAGCTAGTAATAATAATAATAATATTAATAATAATAATAACAGGGAAAAATAGCCCAGGGAAGACAACGAATAATGAAATAACATGAAAGTAATCTTATAAAATATTTAAAAATCAGTAATAACGTTAACATATATCTGCCATAAATACACTATGAAGAGAGACTCATGTCAGTCACTTCAACATGAAAACATTCGCTGCCAGAATGAACTTCTGAAGTTTTAACGAATCATGAAATAATTCTACAAAATTTTTAACCTATTAACACGTCTAAAAGAACCCATTTTCAACAAGCTTTAATGCCGTTTTAAACCACATAATTCAAGCTTATATAATCCCCAAGACATGAATAAAGTCATTTTCCCCACCTAAAAGCCACACATCCCCATTTCACATTAGTATAATAAAACAAATAACACCGTTTAGAATCATTAAAAGTAAACTTAAAACTATTTTAAACTTCTCTGTACTTTATCGTTTTTCTGTTTATTTCAATGTTGTCTAACACCATGTATAATCTTATATGGGCCTAATCTTCGACATTATGTCATTTAGCGTTACGGGGAGAGAGAAAAACAGATCAACAGTTACTGTCACTTTCGCGCTCTAATTACACACACACACATACATACACACACAAAGAACATTAACAACTGCACCCGATTCTAGTCCACTGTGACTGCAGGACAAAGGCCTCAAGGGTTTAGGCAGTTTTTCATCCCCACGCTCGCCACTGCGGATTGCTGATGGTGGGAGATGTTCGTCTGATTGCTCACAGCAAACCAACATAGTATGGGTGGCCTTGCCTATTACAGCTTTGTTGATCATAGCGATACACAAACCCTTTCACTATGATAATGAATCCCCACTCAGAACGGGATATACTTTATATAAGCATATATATATACATATATAAATATATATATATATATATATATATAGATAGATAGATAGATAGATAGATAGATACACACACACACACACACACATATATATATATATATATATATTTGTTTAAAACCACCCTTCGCCCTTTACATAGAAAGCAATTGCAAGATCCACAGTATTTAAGGAATTATCAACTATTTACTTTATTCATATCCTCCTGATGATAGTGATATTTTAACGTCCATCCCGTCATCAATAATAATTTCATCTACCCTTCAATTTCATAAGGTAATTGTTTCATTTGGGATATGAATGCAACCTGGGACTATGATTCATCTATCTTTATATATATATATATATATATATATGTGTGTGTGTGTGTGTGTGTGTGTGTTTACATGAAATAAAAACTTGAATTCACTTATTTCATTTTAAATTCGTAACGGGAACAAAGAAATGGAACACCGTCTATTCAGTTTTAAAGAAATAATAAAACAAATATCAACAATAAACATTGGGTCAGAATAACACAACGAATAAAGATCCATGACATAACAATGATGAAAGCATCATATAAACATCCAATCAATAACGAATAATGAAGTTCATATCACCACATAGGTCTAAATGAGGTAGATGCGGTGTTTAAGATAAATGCCTCCCACAACACGCTCAATCAGTCGTTACAATAATTCTTTTCGTTTCGTCAAAATATTGGTGATATTAAAACGGCCACTCGGTAGAGCGCATACCTTCGCCTATATCATGTGTATAACAAGATCAGCAATTGAAGTATGCACATTTTGGCACTACCTTCATGGGAATCATATAAAAATTGGCCACGAAATGAAAAAAAAAAAAAAAAAAAAGACGTTTTTACCTTTTCGTGGCCTTGTCCTTGACTTTTGACCCAATGACTCACCATATCTAATTAAATTGTCTTTGGATTATGCTAATCACAAACACACAGACACACATACAAACAAATAAATACACACCTCCTATCAAAACATAACCAAGTTGAAGAAGGTAATGAGACATAAAGACATTAACTCTGACTGCGATTACGATACGTTAACCCTTGACTTATAAGTTGTTACATTCATGGAAATAAATAGGGATGATGAATTAAAACACAGACCTAACCTAAATTCTCCTTAATTCACGGCTTTTCCAAAGATAAGATTTAAAAGACATCGTCTTAAATCTATAAACTCGAATCATCTACATCCTCGACTCGATGCTATTATATACGATATACATTTACGAATCTACAAATCTACGAAGAATATTCATCGTTATTTTAACGTATCAGAAAATCTTACCTAATCCAATAATATCAAGAACTTGACGAAAGCTGTTAACACTTACCACCTTCCACCGAAGACCTGAAATGAAAGGAACAATTTCATATTAGAAAATGCTTGGTGTAATACTTAAAAGTATAATGATAAAGAATAAAAGTAATGTTTGCATTCAATTGCAAGTTTGACTTTGAAATAACGACATTAAAGGGAGTATCATACTTTTTTGTCAGTAAACTAATTTGAATATATTGCTATTGAAAGAGGGTTACAAATATTCAAGATTATATATTTCTAAAACAATGAATACATCATTGAACAACTTTAAAATGTTTAGCATTAGAGCCTAAAGCGAGAAAGCGTCTAGAGGTTTATTATATATATATATATATATATATATATGAGAGAGAGAGAAAATGAGCAACATGGATACGAAAGCAAACTAACGTAGAGGATATTCTAACAAATTGTAAGAAAAATTAAATGAACATGAAAAGGACATATAATGTGAATGACAGACAACAGATGGACATTAAGAGTAACAGAATGGGTCCCAAGAGATTGTAAAAGAAGTAGGGGAAGGAAGAGAAGACGATGCATTGACGAAATAAGGAAGTTTGTGGCACTGGACAGGTGCAGAAAGACCATAAACAGACGCAAGTGGGACATGTCTGAGGCCTTTGTTCTGCAGTGGGTTAGTAACGGCTATTGATGATGATGATGAGAGAGAGAGAGAGAGAGAGAGAGAGAGAGAGAATATCAGGTGGTCATGTCACTTTTATTACTTACGTGAAACCTAGTTTAAATAATTAAGCTAGGGGAGCCACTTAGCCCTGTCCCATTATCCTGAACTATTATGAACTAATAGTATGGTAGTTAGTTAAATATAGGGGGTGGGGGAATGGCACCTAGATATAGAGAGGCAATGTATCTCCTCCCAAAATATAGGTGCAAACCACCCCCCGCCCACACACACATACACACACACACACACACACATATATATATATATATATATATATGTATATTATGCGTGTGCAATGAATAACTTATTAGGAAATCTGTAAACGTGTCCAAACATGCCATTCCCGTCATTCCTGTTTAAACATAAATTCCTATTTCATTGTTTATACCGACCCTAACCAATTTGTCGATTTTCATCTCTAATCTTTTTAAATTTTCAATGACATAAAACGGGAGAGAGAGAGAGAGAGAGAGAGAGAGAGAGAGAGAGAGAGAGCCCCTGTATCTAATTCCCTCATTATATTATAATCACATTTCAATGGACGCTATGCAAGTTAAAACATGACAGCCAATGATATCATATCTTCTCCCTTTTAAAAATTTGAACGATTATGAAAATGAAAGCAAATAATCAGTTGCAAAACTAGTTACACTATAAATTACTTGAACTTGGCAGTATTGGCAAGATAGAGTATATTATTGCTGAAGTAATAGACTGATGATAGACCTAGGAAGACACTAGCTTCGGGAATTTTACGATATTACCTTTACAGCTTTAAACAACAAAATTATAATCTATGATAGAAGTTCACTATAGGTGTAATAATTTCCTAATAAATCTTGTATGGAGAGCCTAAGGGGAAAACAGTTTATAACACCTATAGGTCTATTTTTAGAAAAATAAGGAAATTGAGACTTCTCTAACAAAAATAATTAGGTACCGGTATGCCTAAACTATTTACAATAGTATTATTAATATTACTTGCTAAGCTACAGCCCTAGTTGAAAAAGCAGAATGCTGTTTCCCAGTTGGAGCTAAAAAAGTTTCAAAATGGAAATTGGTTCAGTGAGGAAAGGATATAAGGATAAATAAAATTTATATAAAAAAAGGGAATATAATATAACTCAAGAACTGTAACAACGTTAAAATAGATATGTGATACAATAAACTATGAACATAAAAACATTTGCTGCAAATTTGAACTTCTGGCAGACTATTGCAATAACCGAAGTGGAATGTTCGTTAACGCGTAAAACCATATAAATTATTTTTTTGATATATCTATAACGGAATCGGGAGGATAACGAACAAGCTGCTGCTTAGAGAGAGAGAGAGAGAGAGAGAGAGAGAGAAGCTGGTTTATATATATATATATATATATATAAATATATATATATATATATATAGAGAGAGAGAGAGAGAGAGAGAGAGAGAGAATAATGAACAAGAAGCTGGTTAGAGAGAGAGAGAGAGAGAGAGAATAATGCACAAGAAACTGGAGGAGAGAGAGAGAGAGAGAGAGAGAGAATAATGCACAAGAAGCTGGTGTGTGAGAGAGAATAATGCACAAGAAGCTGGAGAGAGAGAGAGAGAGAGAGAGAGAGAGAATAATACACAAGAAGCTGGTGTGAGAGAGAGAGAATAATGCACGAGAAGCTGGGGAGAGAGAGAGAGAGAGAGAGAGAGAGAGAGAGAATGCACAAGAAGCTGGAGAGAGAGAGAGAGAGAGAGAGAGAGAGAGAGAATAATGCACAAGAAGCTGGTGAGAGAGAGAGAGAATAATGCACAAGAAGCTGGTGAGAGAGAGAGAGAATAATGCACAAGAAGCTGGTGTGTGAGAGAGAATAATGCACAAGAAGCTGGAGAGAGAGAGAGAGAGAGAGAGAGAGAGAGAGAATAATACACAAGAAGCTGGTGTGAGAGAGAGAGAATAATGCACGAGAAGCTGGGGAGAGAGAGAGAGAGCGAGCGAGAGAGAGAGAGAGAGAGAGAGAGAGAGAGAATGCACAAGAAGCTGGAGAGAGAGAGAGAGAGGAGAGAGAGAGAGAATAATGCACAAGAAGCTGGTGAGAGAGAGAGAGAATAATGCACAAGAAGCTGGTGAGAGAGGAGAGAGAATAATGCACAAGAAGCTGGAGTGCCTGGAGTGCCTGGAGAGAGAGAGAGAGAGATGAGAGAGAGAGAGAGAATAATGCACAAGAAGCTGGAGAGGAGAGAGAGAGAGAGAGAGAGAGAGAGAGAATAATGCACAAGAAGCTGGAGAGAGAGAGAGAGAGAGAGAGAGAGAGAGAGAACGCCGTAATTGAATTTCTATACATACCATCAAATGGATATAGGTTACGTTGACTTCACTAGTATATAACACTTCAATATAATCATTATCTAAGACACATCACTGAGATAGATACTCTTTCCACGACGAACACAGTGCAAGTGAAGTGATTTAAATTGGGACTTCGATTCAACCAAGAAGAAAACTTTGCGAGATATATATTTTGCTTACAACGCTTTCCTTTTCCTCACCAATATATATCAGTATAACGGCTTTTTATTAGCTTGGCTTTAAATATTCATATTGTATATAAATAATTAACTCTTATAGAAGCATTCAATATTGAATAGAAACCGTGTAGACTTCAAAAAGCAAAATTTTAAGACCTCCAATATTTATTGGCGGTTAAGCTCCGTGAATTTTGTAAAATAGCACCCGGAAAATTTTCGAGAGTTTCCTGGTTTACTCGTGGAATAACTGAAGGAAATAGACAATGCTACTTCCCGTAACATACAAAGGTCATAGTATCGAGAGTATTTGATTTATGTCATCAAATATGTTGTTCACCACCAAACTAATTAATTATCCAACTGCTATAATGGCTTGTCGTTAACAGCCAAATGAAATTGACCACGCTATTTTCGCTTTAAAGATTGTAAGTTCTTTCTGCAATTAAGTTCTAAGAATTAATAGCATTGTGTCTTAAATTAGCTATGTATTAAGTCACAACTAAACTTCTTGTAAACTATGATATAGAAATGAAGCCAGATAACATGCCTAACAAAGGGTTTGTAAAATGCGCTAAATTTACATCTTGTGAATTTTTAATCGGTGTGTCTGAGTTGAAGGGCGAACCATTCTTGCTGCCATGAAAAATGTCATTTTTATTTGGCCGTTGTCCCGTTCGAAGTGTTTTTATGTAGGTGAAGTGATTAAACATACTAAAATATCGCAATACATTAGTGACGTGGATACATACCCGGTAATTACATACAACAAAATGTATCTTGCCGTTGGTAAGTTATTTCGATTTACCTTTTGTTTATGTAGGATTATTTAAGTTTTATTTTTTATTAAGAGATATACAGTTACAATTTTACAATTTATAATATTGTATGTTAACTAGAATTGCTATAGCAGTTAGCAAGCAAATTTATGAAATGCATTTTTTTTTCTTTTTACGTGAAATGATTGATAAACATCAAGAAATGATAATCAAAAGCCATTAGTTATTGATATGCACTTTATCGTAAACAGTAAAAATATATGTATGTTCATCGTGACAATCGCAATAATATGGAAGAAACCGGTAATTGATAATGTTAGACTCGGGACGTAATTAGATAGATTGCAAAGTAATTCAAATTCGTGTAGCCTAGGCCTATGCCAAACCTCATGCAAAGATTTTTTAAAGTTTTAATATCTCTCTCTCTCTCTCTCTCTCCTCTCTCTCTCTCTCTCTCTCTCTCATGATATTTTCATTGCCAAAACTTCCTTCATAAAGATGAATGCACAGTAGAGAGATGAGTCTTGGAAGTGGTTTTATTGGCACTCCTGCCGCCTATGTGTATTGGCGTAGCTTGTCTTACTTTTTTTTTTTCCCCTGCAATGGACGTTTACAATGTCTGCTACCAGAAAATGTTTGGGCCATCTTTTTATGCTTCTCCATTTGTGTATGTTTGGTACCAAGCCTCAATGTTTAGAAACCTCATTTCTACCAGTAATAAACTACAATGTTTTCTTGCCTCCACTTACCATGCAACTTCTCAACATATAATTTGTAAATAAAATCCATATTTTTTTCTATTGTTAATTGCTTTGAAGTTTCCTTATATCCTTTCCTCACTGGGCTATTTTCCCTGTTGGAGCCCACGGACTTATAGCATTTTGCTTTTCCAACTAGGGTTTTAGCTTAGCTAATAATAATAATAATAATAATCATCATCATCATCATCATAATCATGATAATAATGATAATAATAATAATAAGAAGAAGAAGAAGAAGAAGAAGCTACAATCATAATTGGAAAAGGAGGATGCTATGTACCCAAGGGCTCCAACAGGGAAAATAGCCCAGTAAGGAAAGGAAGCTGATAAAAAGTAGGGAAAATAGCTTAGTGGTGAAACATAGAATAGTGTGCTTGAGTATACCCTCAGGCAAGAGAACCTAGAGAAAGTTTTAAGATATACGAAGTCATGGACTTCAGTAATCTGTAGTTTATTGGATAATACTATATTCAAAATTTTACACAGTTTAATACATTAATAGTGAAAGTTAATTTTCCGTTTATGTTGGGTGTATTCATTTTATATAGCTCTGACTTATGAATGCTCCTTTTTAAGACAAATTCTCTTATTTTCAGATCTGCGCAGCACCGCAGTGGATGGGTGAGTGTTGATACACGTTATCAGAGTTGTGAAGTATCTTTACAATTTTCTTCTACATATATCCCGAATATCTGCCATTCATTTATATTAGAGGATTTTTAACGTTTGGTAGTCTTTTAGGAAACCATCGATTCGGAGTATATATTATAAAGATGTATCTTGAAGTGTATAAGATGTGTTTTATTAGAATATTTTTATTTTATTGCTTTCATAAAACCATTTCTACAGTTGAAGTTAGGTTAACAAGCACCAATGTTCATTTTTGATAGGCCCACCCAGAGCTTGGCGTCTTCATTTCCTTTTGAGCATGAAATTATCTAATGTAAAGTGCCAAAATCTGTAATGTTCGTCTGCAAATATCCCGAATATCTGCTGTTCATTTAAGTTAGAGGCTTTTTGACGTTTGTTTGTTTTTAGGAAACCATCGATTCGGAATATGCATTTTGAAAATGTATTGAAGTGTTATAGATGTTTTTTATTAGAATATTTAATTTACATTGCTTCCATACAACCATTTCTAATGTTGAAGTCAGGTTAACAAGCACCAATGTTCAATTTTTTTTTCTCGATAGGCCTACTCAAAGCTTGGTATCGTTTTTTCCTTATAAGCATGAAATTATCAAAAGTATAGTGCCAAAAATCTTCATTTGGGCTCAGAGCTACCCAGTACTGAGATAATTAACAATAGTTCCCAGAGTTAATACCTTTCATATTTGATCTCTAGACTCATCGTGTCAAAAGCTCCAACATTGCGCAAGGAAGTAGCATACTTTGTCAGTAAAGGAGCAGCGCATTTCGTCAATAATTTCCTGTTTACATGTCCTCGAGTAGACCGTTTTATTGTTTTATTTTATTTGATTGTTACCCAAATATTTGCACACACGAAAGATTGATTTCCATTGTTGCAATAACCACATTTGTTTTAATACCGGTTTGCAAGTTGGTATCAGTCAGTTCTTGGAGTTTCGAAATTGTATCTAACCCATAGCTTTTCAGTTGTGATTATCAAGGTTAGGCCAAATGAGTGTCTATTATGTCTATTATGCTAATGATTGTAATTATCCCCCTCATCATGTTACGTAGAATTTTGGAACCCTGGATTTTTTTTTAACGAGTAAATTTTGGAACCCGGGGAATTTTATGGATCCATAAGAATTTCATGGAACCATTGGAATTTCGGGGAACCCTGGGGTGTACTGGAAAACTGAGAATTTCAAGGAACCCTAGAATGTAGGCATACTGGAACACTGGGAATTTCGGGGAACCCCGAAGTGTACTGGAACACTGGGAATTTCATGTAACCCTGGAATTTCTTGGAACTTGTTATTTCGTGGAACCTTGGAATTAGGAATTACATGGAACCCTAAGAATTCCGTAGAACCATTGAATTTCTTGGAACAATGGGAATTTCCTGAAACCCGGGGGGGGGGGGGGGGCTTTCTTTCTAAGGCTGTGTTTGTGTCAGGATTATTACCTTTGATATGTATGTGACGTTAGTACTATGTATTGATATTGGGCATTTTTTTTATTTACCTCATGGAAGTTTTTATTTGACGTTGTTTTCATTGAAAGTTTAAAATGGTATTTCATACACTAGATTTAATGTAAAGTTCAAATATAGACTAAGTTTCCGGACATCCTTACGCAATGAGATTATTATTAACGGGTATTTTGGTTTTCTAATCGTATTTACTCTCCGTTCATGTTGATAATTCTTAGCAATTATGAACTCGGATGATATGTTGACCATTGTCAGCGTAATTATCATTCATAATATACAGTATGCTAACGCTATTGTTATCGTAATCTGTAATGTACTTGCAGCAAGCATTGCTCTCTACTTCTACCACGCAGCACACCGAGTAACCGCCATATGACTCTTTTTTTTAATACTTTTTTTTCATCTTGTATTAAGAAATACACATTTACAATCTTACAATTTATAACACATATACATCATAGTATATTTACATAAATATTTTATTTTTTTTATTTTACATATACTGTATTTCCAATTGAAATTTTTACTATTTATCTAAATATGTTTTTAAATAAAATATATATCGACTCTTGAATACTTTTTCAATAGAAGTTTTTAATTTTATTATATTTGCATTAAACGTATTTATCATTCTGCTTTTAATATATTCAAGTAATTGCAGGGCAGTACTTGAAAATATAAGTATCGCAAAACCCGGTGACTGTAACACGCTAATTTCAACTGTCTCTTCATTGCCGTTAATATATTTTTTTTCTTTTTTTTTCTTTTTTTTTTTTTTTTGCAGTTGAAGAAGAAGAATACTGAATTCGCTTCTCAAAAGAAAATTTGCTTTCAAGAATCACACCTTAAATTTTAAAGTAGTTGAATATGGTTAAAGAAACATTATCATTGGAGATATGTGGATGTTGAAGAGCTACTGTGCTCGACATTTTTACAATCATACTTTGAGTTCTCTACAATTTATATGATATAATACTTCCATTGCCCCGCCTAGTGTGGACCTTTCTTCTTGTTAGTTTTTTTTTATTTTTTTCTTAATTATCGATTTACTCACCAGCTTGGAGTTTCTATTTCCCTTATTTCCTCTCCTCACTGGGCTCTTTTCCGTATTGGAGCCCTTGGGCCCATAGCATCCTGACTTTTCCAATTATGGCTTCAGCTTAGCTAGTAATAGTAATTGCCTAACTATCTTTGGCATGCGTGTTTCAATGAAAAGAAAAAAAAAAGAAAGAGAAAAAATGAGAAAAGCCCTCTAAAAGTGCAGACCTCTGCCACGGGAGCTTATTTCTCGAAAACAGCTTGCCTTTCCCAGAATCAGTTTAGACCGTAGGTTGATTTGAAGTTTGTGTGACGACCATGTGCAAACTTAAGGTTAAGGTTAGGGTTAATTCGGTTGATCTTTTGCTTGACCTTAACCTTCACCTTTAAAGTAGGAATTTGAAAATTGATTCACCTCTACGTCTCAACATACACATTACTCTCTGAAAGTTTCACTACTCTATGAGTAAAATTGTGGTCAGGAAGTTGTTCACAAACAAACAAACAAACGGATAAACAGGGGCGAAAACATAACCTGCTCCCAACTTCATTGGTTGGGGGTAAAAACCCGATATTGATAATCTATTCTCTGTAAAGCATTATTTTTTTTATTACATTCCAGAGCCCAATACAATTCCCATTTGATTTTCAAAGGAAGCCGAAGGTGTTCATGAAGCAATGTCAGCATTTTTCCACTGAAAAAGATGTGGTGCTGAGTCAGCATATCGTCTTCTTGCGCAATAACTAATGTAATACCTGGAGCAAAATACTGCTTCAAGGGAGAGCGATAAGAGAGGGAAATGCAGCCACAAGAAGGGGATGAATGACAGAGGTGTGAATTAGGAAAGAAAGTCTGTAAAAAAAAAAAAAAAAAAAAAAAAACCTTCATTTAAATTCTTTTGATGAAGTACAGCCAAGCGTGACTCTTTCAAGGGGTTTGTTTCTTTCTTATCGATTTTACAGCCGCAAAAGGAAGAAGGAATGATGAGAAAAATTACTCTTTTGAGAGTTTTGTTTCTTTCTTATCGACTTACAGCGGCAGAAGGAAGAAGGAATGCTAAAAAAAATGGCTGGGTTCACAGAGCTACGCAGTTCTCAGATTATCAAAAGGTTTAAAACCCGCTCATGAATGGCTGAGGCAAGGGACGGTGACATTGCCCTAGCAAGCAGGACCGTGACCTAGAGACTGACCATATAACGGATTTTGAGCGAAGCGAAAAATCTATTTTTGGGGGAGATGGCCATGTCGTCCTGATGGAAGTTCCTATAGGGTAGCTTCCTAGGGTATATTACAACTACGGCGATATTCCCAGAGAATTTACCTTAAGGTACCAGAATTCTAACTCCTGGAGCGAGTATCCCTCGTGAAAGGGATATCGCGACATATCAGAGGACGTATTCTTGACACGCCACATGGCAATCTACATCCTGGACAGAGATTTCGTCTCGTAGGAGGTGATTGGTGAGATACGAATTCGGTAAAGAAAAAGGGGAGCCGCTCCCAAGGCTTCCCTATCCTCCGATTCGTATGCGTGCCTGGCGCCAATCCTGGCGCCATCTGTATTCCTTGTAGCGTACACGAGGTGTTACAGATATTGTATGTAGGGAGGGGTCCTACAGCCCTTTCTTAGAAAGGCAAGGGCGGGTCCATCAGGACGACATGGCCATCTCACCCAAAAATAGATTTTTCGCTTCGCTCAAAATCCGTTTTTTGGGCTCAAGCCATGTCGTCCTGATGGAAGTGTACCAGAGCATTACTGTATCTGTGTATTCTCAGAACGTGCCGTACTCCCCGGAGGTAATTTTTTCCCGGTCGACTAGACCTAGAGACCTAAGATGTTACCGTTATACATCTTTTCAACTAACTATAAACTATGTTAGAGCTTCCTGCCCCCTACAGGGAAGAGTCCTACTAGACTCTGGAAAAGTCTCGAAGAGTACATATACCTATGTATGAATACCAGGCAAGCTAATATAGTGGTCTCGCCCTATATTAAGTAAAGCATAGTTTGTATAGAACCACTGCGTCAATATATATTGACCAGTAATCCGCACAATACTTGTATTGGACAAATGTTTATATCCACATAGGAAGAAACTAATAAAACCGCCCTCGTCCCTTTATGGGACGGAGTCCTCCCATTAGGGGACTACATAAACCAATGCAACATAGCTTGCATAACAGAACAATTCTACCAGAATTATCCCAGATAAGATACATAGAATTAAATGCTCAATTATACCAATAAATTGACACAGGTGAAAGAGACGCAAGGTTCTCAAGAACAAGTTTATTGACAGACAATAAATAGACAGGTTAACAACAAATATATATATATATATATAAAAGAGGATAACCCAAAACTTTAAGCATAAGTATGATAGTAAACAGAACTTGTTTATCTGAAAGAAAAACCATTAAACGCCACTTTATTAAGATACCGAGGTATCAAGTCATAAAAGTCTGTATTACAAATCAATCACATTAGCGTTAGAAACGCTCGGCACACATGTCTGTACTTATGCTAGGTTCCCCTTTGAAAAAAAAGGAACAGTCTATGTAGGCACTCGGTGCCCTCATTTAGTTTGTAGTACAGTATGTACCTACACACTCACCCTGGACTTAATCGTCCCAATTAAGACCACTGTTCCTCGCAGAGTTAAACAGTAGGGTTAACTACACGACCCACTGCTACCACAGATCTCTTTAGTTCCTCTACTTGCTTCGCATAGTGGCGAAAGAACACTCTGGGAGACTTCCAGCCCGTGTATGAACGGAGATGTTCAAAATCCATACAAATAAAGAAATTTAGGGATGAGGCAACTTTCCTCGGATCGTGACCTGCGGGTGTACTGTCAGGATCCGCTCTGCGAATAAAATATGTGATTTTCGCTCTGAGTTGATTCAGAGATAAATTTGAGCCTGATGTTTCTCCCCTGAATAGTTGACCACCCTTGAAGTCGGAAGTTCTACGAAGATAGACCTTTAGGCATTCTACTGGACATAGAGATGCATCTTCTTTCAGAGGGCAGATTCTCCAGGGACCCCACCTATTGGTGGGTAACTCATTCTTGGCGAGAAACGTAGGATCCGGAAACAGGTTCAGATCCCCCCCATCCAGGAACTGAACACGACCTGCCTCTCTCGAGAGGGCTACGATCTCACTAACCCTGGCCCCGGACGCGAGTGTAAATAGGAAAATAACTTTTTGCGTCAAATCCTTTAACGCACATTCTTCATTGCTCAACAGGGAGGCGAAATGAAGAACTTTGTCTAAAGACCATGAGATGGGCTTTGGAGGTGCTGAAGGTCTGAGCCTAGCGCAGGCTTTCGGAACTTTATTAAAGATCTCGTTACCTAGGTCGATCTGGAAGGCAAATAAAATGGGTCTCATCAAAGCAGATTTACACACTGAAATCGTGTTAGCTGCCAACCCTTGGCCATGGAGGTGGATGAAGAAAGATAAGCAGAAGTCTGTTGAGATCTCCTGCGGATTCTTTGCCTTGACAAAGGCCACCCATTTTCTCCAAGATGACTCATATTGCCTTCTAGTCAATTTGCACTTATATTCCTCTAGGAAGTCTATGCTGGCTTTCGAAATCCCGAAACGCTTTCTCACCGCAAGGGCGAGAAAATCATGAGCTGCAGGGTCCGGGTTTTCTGTAATGAAGCGCAGACAGTCGACTTCTGGACTCGCTGGGTCAGAACTGGATGTGGTAGCGGCACAAACTTCATCTGTAGTTCCAACGCCAAGGGGAACCACATACTGTTCGGCCACTTGTGGGCCACTATTGCCGCTACCCCCTTGAAGGATCTCAGTTTGTTGAGGACCCTCAACAGAAGGTTGTGAGGAGGGAACAGATAAATCCTGGACCATCTGTTCCAGTCGAGGAACATCGCGTCCACTGCTTCCGCTAAGGGGTCCTCGTACGGGGACACGTACAGGGGCAACTTCTTGTTGTCTTTCGTCGCAAAGAGGTCTATCTGCAGTTCTGGGACTTGATTCAGAATGAAGGAGAATGATCCTGCGTCTAAGGACCATTCCGACTCTATCGGTGTGAACCTGGATAGAGCGTCCGCTGTCACATTGCGGACTCCTTGAAGGTGAACTGCCGACAGGTACCACTTCTTCTTTTCCGCCAACCGGAAAATGGCTAACATCACCTGGTTGAGAGGTGGTGACCTCGACCCTTGTCGATACAAGCATCTCACAACCACCTCGCTGTCCATCACCAATCTTATGTGGATCGAGTGACGCGGGGAGACTTTCTTTAAGGTAAGGAGCACTGCCATAGCTTCTAGAAAGTTTATATGAAAGGTCCTGAATAGCTTGGACCAAGTCCCCTGGACTTTTTTCCGATGAGAGTGACCTCCCCATCCCTCCTTTGAGGCGTCTGTGTGAATCGTCATCGACGGGGGAGGTGGCTGAAGAAGAACCGACTTCTTTAGATGTCTGGCTTGGGACCAAGGCCTGAGAAGAGTACGTAGCCGAGGCGGCACTGGTCTTCTCAGATCTCTTCGCGCATTTGATGCATACCTTCTCCAAACTCCGGTTGCATCCTTTAGCTGTGCTCTTAGCACTGGGTCTGTCACTGAAGCAAACTGGAGAGAGCCTAGTACCCTCTCCTGTTCGCGTCTTGATATCCTTTTGGAATCTAGAAGTCTCTTGACAGAGCCCGCTATCTCCTTCCTTTTCTTCGTCGGGATGGAGAAACTGTGTGACAAAAGGTCCCAGTGGATTCCCAGTCACTGGAACTTTTGGGATGGAGAAAGTCGAGACTTTTTTCTGTTGATCTTGAAGCCTAGGTACTCTAGGAACTGGAAGCTTGCAAGCATTCGGTTTCGGATGCTGCCCACACCAGCCAGTCGTCCAGGTAGGCTACTACCTGAATTCCCTTTAGGCGTAATTGTATGAGAGCTGCGCTCGCAAGCTTCGTGAAAATCCTTGGGGCTATGTTTAGCCCGAATGGCATGGCTCTGAAGGCGTATAGTCTCCGTTGTAGCCTGAACCCTAGGTAGGGGGAGAGTCGACGGCTGATTGGAATGTGCCAATAGGCGTCTGACAAGTCTATAGAGACCTTACTTGGGCAGTAAGGTCCTTATGTGTTGCAGTGTTAGCATCTTGAATTTGCAATTCACTATGAACTTGTTGAGTGGCGACAAGTCCAGAATGACTGAGCTTTTCCGAGTCTTTCTTGGGAACACAAAACAGCCTCCCTTGGAATTTGATGGACTTCACCTTTCGGATCACCTTTTTCTCCAACAGTTCTTGAACGTACTCCTCCAGAACGGGGGTGGAGTGTTGGAAAAACCGAAGGCACGGGGGTGGAGTGCTGTACCAGCTCCAGCCCAGTCCATTCTTGAGTAGGCTTTGGGCCCAGGGATCGAAGGTCCAGCGATCCCAAAATTTCATCAGTCTCCCTCCTACCAGTATCGTTTCACTTGGACTGCCGTCCTGAGGTCTTGCCTCCCTGACCACGACCACCTCTGAATCCCCTTCCCCTTGAGGGGTGCCTAGACGAGCCTCTGGCTGCTCCTCTAGGTTTTGCACGAAAGGAAGAAGACTGTCCTTCGAACGTTGGGGTGAATGCGGTGGACTGACCTGGCACAGCCTGGGGTACCCACTGAAAAGTGGTCGGGGTTTGTGCCACCATCTGGGGCACTGGAGGCAATGGCAATTGCAGTTGCTGTTGCTGTCTAAAAGGCTTGGCTGGCCGAGACGGTAGCCTAGTCCTCATATTCTTCCTCTTTGGTTGAGGACCCTCATCCGGGGAAGACTTTCTTTTGATAGCCAGGCCCCACTTCTGGAGAAGGTTTCTATTCTCCACGGCGGCCTTATCAACAACTTCTTTGACCACATCGGTAGGGAAAAGGTCTTTTCCCCAAATGTTGGAGGAGATTAACTTCCTTGGCTCGTGTTTCACCGTAGCCCCGGTGAACACGAACTCCCTGCAAGCTCTCCTTGCCTTGACGAAGCTATAAAGGTCCTTCGTCACTGTGGCTAGGTGAGACTTAGCCACCACCATGAACATTTCATGGACCTTGGGGTCACTTGCCATCGTCTCAAGAGTAGTCTGATGAGACATTGAGGCAGCCAGTCTTTCTTTTGTCTCGAACTCTCTTTGTAAAAGAGAGTCGGACAGCTTGGGGAGGTCCTCGCCGAATTGCCGTCCGGCAATATCAGCCTCCAACTTTCCCACTGAGAACGTCAGATGGACATCCTTCCAGTCTTTGTGGTCCATAGGCAGGGCCAGCGACAAGGGTTTACACTCCTCCAGGGAGGGGCAAGGCTTGCCGGCCTCGACTGCCTTTAGGACAGCCGCAAACCCTTTCTGTAAAAAGGGGAAGGCTCTAGCAGGAGAGGACACAAAAGAAGGGAGCTTCTTGCTCAATGCAGCTACCTTCGAGTTAGAGAAGCCCCTCTCTTTCATCGAGGATGAAAGTAGGGCTTGAGCCTTAGCGTGGTCCATAATTATGACCTCCTTCGGCTCTGTCTCCTCCCTTGAAGCTGGTTCTTTTCTCAGCCGGACATAGCAGTCCGGATATGATGCCTTGCTGGGCCAGAATTCCATCTCCTCTAGGGGAACTGAACCCAGCTTATCCGAGATGACGATCTTTCCAGTCGTCATCGGCATGTGCTCAGCATACCTCCATGGGTTAGCATCTGAGCATAAGGGAAGGTCTTTCACATTGAGCCTTTTCCGGGGCCCATGTGATTCTGCCAGGGACTGCATACGCAGTTCCATAGCAGCCGCCTTCTCCTGATTCTCCTTCTGCATTTGTTGGATCATTCCAACCATGGGTTAGCATCTGAGCATAAGGGAAGGTCTTTCACATTGAGCCTTTTCTGGGGCCCATGTGATTCTGCCAGGGACTGCATACGCAGTTCCATAGCAGCCGCCTTCTCCTGATTCTCCTTCTGCATTTGTTGGATCATTCCAACAATCGAAGAGAGGGCCTGTCCCAGTTCTACTGGGAGACCGGCCGATGTTGAGGGAATAGGCTCCGGAATCTGAACCGGAGTAGCCGACACCTCGTCGACCTCATCCTCTACGACATCCGGGGTTTGAACTTCATCCTGACCTTCTGCCAGGAGGTCTTGTTCCAAACGCTCGTCCAGGTCAGACATCCTGTCATCTAACTGGATGTCTTGCATCGCGACTGCGACTTCCACGTCCACCTGGACTTGATCTTGGGGGATCTCCTCTTGAGGCTGGGGAATCACTGCATCAGCTGATGCCTTGGGAAAAAGATACGCCCTCATCTTCTCACTTGGAAGATAAGGGCCAGAGGTGTTCTTTTGGAAGCCCCTTACCCAGGTACGAAGCTTCTCCCTTGCTATATCCCTTGATTCCGCCGTTCTAGGGGAATCAAAAGCCTCAGTAATCAGGTTAGTGCATACAGTACATACCTGAGGGTCCCAATACTGGAGATCATCCTTGGAGACAGCGCATGCTGCGTGTCTCCTACAACACTCATGTCCGCAGAGGTTCTTGCTGCGGACGTTGCAGAAAACATTTCCGCACTTCGGAGGGTCCTCCTGTAAAGAGAAGAAATTTCCATGAGTATCAAGTGAACTATGTATCACTGGATATGCATAGTATAGCATAACAATTCATAAAGGAAAGACACACACTTGTGTTTCCCTCACAACCCATTGTTGCAGCTTTCCAGATAATAAAATCAAAATGGTTAATCTCTTCTAGAGTAACCAATGCAAGGTTTCCAGAGGAAACAGGTGGAGCTCACACCTAAGCAATGATTTTAAAATCCTGGATAATAGACAGGAAAGAACTCACTTTCCTATCTGTAGGGCAACAGCAAAGGGATGTGCGAGAAAACACAATAGTGTTAGAAGACACAGTGCTGTACCAAAACCCTTGCCATAGTTTTCTTCTTACTGTATATGTTATACTGAAGAATACTAGTACAGTATAGGGGGATGCGTGCCGGCCTGCCTTTGCCAGCCGGCACACACCATAACTAGCTTTAAAGTATACTACTTAACCGCTATAAGGCGGCAGCACTCTGGTTCAAATGCATGTGCCGGTCAGCAGCAACTGCCGGCCGGTAACAGCCAATGTTGGCCGGCAATAGCTGCCGGCCAGCAACTACACAAGGTAGTACCCAGCTGCCGGCCACACTCTTGGTGACCGGCAGACAAGGGCTGACATAAGCCGGCCGGCAAAGGTACAAGACCGATGCCAGCCGGCAGCAAAAGAACCAGAGGACTACACCTGCCCGGCTGCCGGCCTCATAGGCCGGCAGCCGGGTCAGGTACAGCACTAGAAGAAAAATAGAATGGATGCCGGGATAAGAGTGTACACAACCTCCAAGCCCGGCAACCGAAAGAGTGCATATAAGGAAGGGGAGAAACTAATTCAGGCTTCCTGACCAATGCCGTCTGGCTCTACAGGCAGGCATGGATGAGGGACCAAGAGAGGTCCGGGCAGCACTCGAAAACATAAGACCCTTGCCGGCCAGCAGCTCTGCCGGCCGGCAAGGGGCTGAGTCAATTCCACATCCTAACCTATACTAGGTCCAGATGTAGAACGACGTACAGTACAGTAATGGCTCGGCCATTACGGAGAAAGAGGGGGAAGGGACAAGAGGGTCCTGCCAACCTTGCTTTAGTGACAGATCACCCGCAGCCAAGAAACTTATCTTAGCCTAAGGGAGATCTAAGGGGGAAGGCCAGCAATACTTGCCAGCTCCCAGAGCACCAAAGCAAGGAAGGCGTTGCTACTCCCAGGGAAAGAAACTTATCCTCCCCCGAGAACAGCAACAAGGACTAGTCTGGTAGATCACAAAAGAAGGAATCATATCCACAGAAACCTTCGGTAGTGACCTAAGGGAGCTAAGCTCCCTTTGTCTGTGTCAGGTCAGCGAGGGGGACTCAGCCCCAAGCCAGACAACACAGACTCAGACTAAAAAACTCTGTTGTTCTGTCCCTCTTGAACCATACTACAGGAACAGGAAGGTACAGTAACACCCCAGTATAGTTTTATCGAAAATAAATTCGGAAAAAACCACTTAGGGATAAGCCCAAGGCTTAAACAGAGGGAAAAGGATTGCATACCTTCTCCGAAGAAAAGAAAGCAACCGGGGAGTATGATAAGTATACTAAGGCTCCATAAGCAACTAGCCTAGGCACCAAGAGAATCGATTACCTAAATCACCGAAACTCACTCGTATACTATCTTGGAAATATTCCACACAGTATTAAATGTATAAAATATAGCCTAAAGCTTCAATAAAATTTTAATTACACTTGGAAAAACCAAAATCATGCATGAAGTACTAGGACCAAACGACTAGGCTACATGGCCTAGCGTAGGCCAGAATGGCGAATACTTCGCCAAATAATACTAAGCACGAAAGGAAATCCTATGTAATGCTAAATAGCTAAAATTTATTAAAGCAAAACAACCAGGAATGTCGCTCTGACTAACTAATTTATACCTAGCGAGCGACAGCGTCCAGGATGCCTCTGGTAGGCTACGGCTCTTGTATCAAAGATTAATCCTATTAATCACTCAAAATTTTACCAAGAGCCTACATTTATACATAAAAGACATTATACTCAACTTATCAGAGGCCAACGAAGACGGAGAAGCCATGAAAAAGTAGAATAAATCCAAGATTTGCGAGAAACACAGGAAAAAACACCGAGTTGTTAAGCTACGCAAAAAGGAATACAGATGGCGCCAGGCACGCATACGAATCGGAGGATAGGGAAGCCTTGGGAGCGGCTCCCCTTTTTCTTTCCCGAATTCGTATCTCGCCAATCACCTCCTACGAGACGAAATCTCTGTCCAGGATGTAGATTGCCATGTGGCGTGTCAAGAATACGTCCTCTGATATGTCGCGATATCCCTTTCACGAGGGATACTCGCTCCAGGAGTTAGAATTCTGGTACCTTAAGGTAAATTCTCTGGGAATATCGCCGTAGTTGTAATATACCCTAGGAAGCTACCCTATAGGAACTTCCATCAGGACGACATGGCTTGAGCCCAAAAATATATATATATATATATATGATCAGCGCCCAAGCCCCCTCTCCACCCAAATGAGGACATAGAAGGGCCAGGAAATGGCTGCTGATGACTCAGCAGATAGACCTATAGGCTCCCCCAAACCCCACATCCTTAGCTCACAAGAATGGTGAGGTTTCAGCGACCAAGGGGACTGACGAGTTTGAGCGGTCCTCAAGCCCCAGTCTACCGATCACTAGGCAAGGACGCTACCACCATACCACCACAATCCTTAATAGGGTCAGCGGCAAGAAATATTGGAATAAGTACCTTCATTACACATGGAGAGATATTGGGTCCTTTAACTGACCAGACAGTACTGCCTAGGATCCATCTCTGGTTACGGCTCATTTTTCATTTTCCTACACTTGCACTGAATAGTCTGGCCTATTCTATCCACATTCTCCTGTGTCCTCATACACCTGTTAACACTGAGATTACCAAACAATTCTTCTTTTAAAGGGTTAACTACTGCACTGTAAATGTTCAGTGGCTACTTTCCTCTTGGTAAGGGTAAAAGAGACCAGCTATGGGAAGCAGCTCTTCTAGGAGAAGGACACTCCAAAATCAAATCATTGTTCTCTAGTCTTGGGTAGTACCATAGCCCCTCTACCATGGTCTTGCACTATCTTGTGTTAGAGTTGTCTTGCTTAAGGGTACACTCAGGCTCACTATTCTATCTTATTTCTCTTTTTTTTTGTTATTTTTTAAATTTTATAGTTTATACATGAAAGATATATTTTAATATTGTTACTCTTCTTAATATATTTTATTTCAATTGTTCATTACTTATAGGTTATCTATTTTCTTATTTCCTTTCCTCACTGGGCTATTTTCCCTGTTGGAGCCCTTTGGCTTATAGCATTCTGCTTTTCCAACTAAGGTTGTAGATTAGAAAGTAATAACAATAATAATACTACTTCATCCCAATACTCTTTATTAAGCTTTAATGAGATATAGGCAAAAGAGTAGTTTCACTCTGCTAACCTATATCTATCACTGTTTTTTGGTTATGTAACTATAGGTATTGAATTACATTAGTACTTTATGAACAGTAACGACATTGAAACAGATCTTTCATATATAAAATGTAAAAAGAGACTTATGTTAGCCTGTTCAACAGAAAGGAAGGGAAAAAGAAAGAAAGGGGGGGGAAGGAAGAAAGAAAGAAAGAGAGAGGGGGAGAATAAAAAAATGTGGAAAGGGGGTAAAGTTCAATCTCAAGTCTCTTTATCCATTGTTCCTCATCTCAGGTAGGAATCCTCAGAATGTTTGTAATATCTGAAGCGGAAAATAAAACAAACTTCCACCAAGACACCGGGAAATTGTGGCAGCTTATTTACTCGAAATGTTTGGGTATATCCTTATTACAATAATAAGATTGTGCATCTTAGAGAGAGAGAGAGAGAGAGAGAGAGAGAGAGAGAGAGAGAGAGAGAGAGAGAGAGAGAGAGAGAGAATTTTTTTTCCGTCATAATTCTTTTTTAATGTTTCTATTTATTGATATTGTGACACACTTGACTCGTCCTTTTGTGATGTATTATAGAATAGTCATTCTAGTGTATTTTAATAGAAACAATCACTGTGATTCATGTGTTTTTGTATATTATGAATAACGTTTGTAATAACGCTCGTGTATAGCTGTATATCTCCCTTGTATGATCTGCCCTATATATATATATATATATATATATATATATATATATATATATATATATATATATATATACATATATATATATATATATATATATATATATATATATATATATGTATATGTATATATGTGTGGATATACTGTATATATATATATATATATATATATATATATATATATATATATATATATATATATATATATATATATGTGTGTGTGTGTGTGTGTGTGTATATATTTATGTATGCAGAAGAACCACAAGGAAAATAAAAATACGAAATATACGCTTAAGTCCTGACTAGTTTCGTGATACTTCAATAAATCAGTCCTCTGAAGAAGTATCACGAAACTAGTCAGGACTTGAGCGTATATTTCGTATTTTTATTTTCCCTGTGGTTCTTCTGCATCTGAGCATCACGTTTTCTTGTGATTTTTACGCATATTTATGTATATATATGTATATATATTTATGTATATATATATGTGTGTGTGTGGCATTGCCGAACGTATTACGACTTGGTTTCTCCCCATCGCTCTGGTAAGGAAAAGAGGGAGTAGTCATACCCCTGGTGAGAAGGGTTACCCCGAGAGGCACACTCGGAAACAACCAATGTTGTGTTGTAGTTAGGAAAGTGGGAGGGGGTGGGAAAGGTTCGATCTATCTATATGTGAGCATATCTAAATATTTAGCCTTAATTTTTGACGGGACGCGTACACTAGTTTAGATGAGTATCCTGAGTACCTCCTGAATAGAAAATTAATGGGGCGATTTCCAACGTCCAGTCATCTGGATTTATGAATCCATTAACAAAATTGAAGAGCAAAAATATTAAGTGATTGCTGGATTAATGATACATGAAGAGACCATTAGCGTATGATTAACTGATTTTCATATATTACCAAATCGACGTGAATATACGGTCTGAGCGAATGTATGGCAAAGCTTCATAAATTATTATTAAATCGCCGTGAGTCGAATGATCACGTCATACAAAATGTATTGAATAGGCAGACGTAAGTCTCTTTATAGTTTATGTATGAAAAGTTTAATGTTGTTATCGTACTTAAGATACGTTATTTTATGATTATTCTTTATATATATATATATATATATATATATATATATATATATATATATATATATATATATATATGTATATATATATATATATATATATATATATATATATATATATATATATATATATATTACGTCCTTTCTTCATCTGGCTATTTTGTCCTGCTGGAGCCCTTGGGCTTATAGCATCCTACTTTTCCAACTAGGGTTTTAGCTTAGACAGTAATGAAAAAAAAAAAAAAAGCTGACATAGAATGTGACTTTTTCTTAAGGAAATATGCTACTTTTATAGCCAAATGTGAAGAATGTTTTTCCCTTTTTGACAAAGAGGACCCTGGTGGTCACAGAATAAAGTCTACGGGGCCTGAACGTACAATTCATAGTGAATTGCCGGGATGAGGAAGGTAGTTATCCTTCCATCCTTCCCACAAATAACATTATTAAAAAAAATGGGGTGATTTTGTTACTGTAACCTCTTTTAGACATGATTTACCAAGCTTGAGGGTCGCTCAAGTGGGTACTTTGCATACGGAGATGATGCAAAATAGATACTTTTTTGCTTCCATTCTCTTCAGAAGAAAGCTGTTTTCTCTGCGAACTATCTCTTATCTAGAGAGAACATCAAGCGGTCTCCTTTGGGAAGAGGCTCTTTCGCGACTCGATAAGATCCATTTGATAAAGAGACGGCTGTTACATAAAGGGAGGAAGAACGACGTCTGGTCTTTCTCCTCCAAGAAAATGAAGAGAAAAAAGTACCATTTGGGAAGAGGCTCTTTCGAGATTTTCTGTTCTCGTGTTGTGTCCTTTCATGGGGCTGTTCTGGGGGGAATGTCTTTGGGTGTTTTTGCCACGATAATTTTAGTCTATTTTGGTCTTTTGTTCGTTTCCTTTTTTCCCAAAAATTGTTAGATTATTGTACCTGTGTGATTACTAGACGAGAAAAAAAATAGAAAAGACAGCCACACTAATTTCCGTTCTATTTAGAACAACTTCCTGTCATTTTATTCCTTTATGTCCAACACTTATTTTACAATATATGTCACCAATATAAGATAATAGCTGTGTGTTGGGTTTAATAGTTGAATTGTATCAAGCAAAGGCGAGCGCGCATGCGCTTGACAGTACATCCACATGCATTAAAAAATTGGCATGTGCACCGCCTTAAAAATGCTTTTACTGTAGGTATCTTTATCTTGATTTAAAATATCTTAATTTAAATTTGTATAGATTTCAACTTCTGTCTTATACAACAGATAAGCAAACATCTGGAGTACGGTTTTATCCTAAAAACTAATAAAGACATTTTAGTGCTATTAAAATCTCCCCCCCCCCCCCAAAAAAAAAAAAAAATCTAAGTTATGCTGTATATTGTGCCTTTGTGTACTGCCCTAAAAATCCATATATGTATATTTACATTAATTTAGATTTGTATAAATTTAAACTTCTTATTTAAAACCATGGTTAATCAAACAGCTAAAATAAAGTTTTATCCTCAAAGATAATAAAGAAAATTTGTAGTGCTTTTGAAATCTCATTCAGAAGATGCAAGTTCAATTTAAAATATAATTTTATGTTAATGGTTTTATGTATAAAGAAGGTTTGGTCAGATCATTCCTTTTTTTTCACTAATTGCTCTATATATCGAGTAAAATATTTTTCTATTAGTTTTACATTGGGCTGGGCTGTGGTGGCTTGTTGGTAACGTCCTTGCCTTGTGATCTTCAGACTGGGGTTCGAGTCCCGCTCAAACTCGTTTGTTCCTTTGGTCGCGGCAACCTCACCATCCTTGTGAGCTGAGGAGAGGGGGTTTTGGGGTGGCCTGTAGGTCTATCTGCTGAGTCATCAACAGCCATTGCCTGGCCCTCCTTGGTCCTTGCTTGGGTGGAGAGAGGGGGCTTGGGCGCTGATAGGTGAATGGCACTGTCCCTTGCCTCTGCCATTCATGAGCGGCCTTGAAGCCTTTAAGTTAATTTTCTATATCAAAATCAACGTGTTTTGGGACATTCCTTTTATCAATGTGAATGGGTTTAGACTATATTATTATTATTATTATTATTATTATTATTATTATTATTATTATTATTATTAGCCCATCTTCAACCATAGCTGGTAAATAGAAATGCTACAAAGTCGAGGGTCTCAATTCGGAAATCAGCTCACTGCGGAAAATAAATGGAAAACTAAAGAATGAACTGTACAGGATAAATAACAAAAAGCGAATAGAGTATAATAGTATAAATAACAGTATTAAAAATATGAGAAACATATAAAAAATGAAAGTAGACATACAGTATGTCAATGTACTCCACTGTAAAGCATTTACACCAATTTTAAACTTCGGACGTTCCACTTATTCAAATATTTGATTGCGAGGATCAATCCATATTATGGTCACAGCCGGGGAAACTTCTGGAATATTTTATAGTACTGAGTCTTATAAAGCAAGAACTGGTAGCATTTAATTAGTTTTTTTTTTTTTTTTTTTTTTTTGGTACCCAGTAGATGATAAAGTCTGGGAGGATTCTGGAAAATTTTATGCAACATGCACAAAAAGCTTATTGAATAATGGTTCCAGAGATCAATATCCAGACCAAGAAAAGTAACTTAACAAATAGCAAGTGATTGTTTAGCAAGTTGATATGGGAGTCAACAGATATAGACTAGACAAAACAATATTCAAAACATTTTAAGGTCTTTCATATTTTAAAAATTTTTACAATATCTCCTGTAAGCTTTCTGGTATTTTTAGAAGTCTTTCCAGTATTTTTCAGAAAGTTTAATACTTTTTATTAAGACTTTGCAGCTTTTTAGAGCCTTTCCTGGTATAACTTAAATGCCTTCCAGTACCTTCAGAGGATTTTCCTAAATTTTGAGAGAGACCGGGTATTTCTCGAAGGATGTCTGTACTTGAATTCTTTCGTGTATTGAAGTCTCTTTCTAGTACTTTTTGAAGATATTCCTGCATTTTTAAAAGGATTTTCACTATTTTGAGAATGCCTTTCAGCTTTTCCCAAATACCTTCCAGTATTTGTTGTAGGCTTTATAATATTTTCAAAAACCTTTCCAGTAATTTATGAAAAGGGTTTCCAGTTCTTTCATAAGGCACTTAACCGTTTTCTAGAAGTCTCCCTAGTACTTTGAAGCCTTTTTAGTACTTCTTTAAGACATTCCTGCATTTTGAAAAGGATTTTCACTACTTTGAAAATACCTTTCAGCTTTTCCTGAATGCCTTCCAGTATTTGCTGTAGGCTTTCCAATATTTTCAAAAGCCTTTCCATTAATTTCTGAAGGGTTTCCAGTTCTTTCATAAGACTCTCCAGTCATCTCTGAAGACTTGACAGTTTTTGTAGGTCTCCCCAGTACTTTGAAGTCCTTTTCGCATTTTCAAAAGGCTTTCCATTGTTTACTGAAAGTCTTAAAAGGAATTTCAGAAACCTTTCAGACAACATGAATTGCTTTCCAGTATTTACTAATTGAAAACTTCCCATAATCTTCAGAGGATTTTCAAATACTTTTAGGAGGCTTTCCAGTATTTACTAATTGAAAACTTCCCATAATCTTCAGAGGATTTTCAAATACTTTTAGGAGGCTTTCCAGTATTTACTAATTGAAAACTTCCCATAATCTTCAGAGGGTTTTCAAATACTTCTCGAATGCTATTCAGTATTTGCTAAAATCACTTGGTATTTTCAGAGGGCTTTCCAATGCTCCCTGAAGCCTTTTCAGTATTTTGCAAAAACCTTACCATACTGGATCTTGGTTCCCTATTGAAATGCCCTTTTTATATTCCCTTTTCATTGACCCCTAATGACGCGTGGGACCATTCGTCAGGCGAATTCCAAAGCGAAATCATTTTTAAGTCTTTCTTTCTTACTTTGGTAAATAGCAAATGTCTTGTCTGGGAATGTCGCACACTAATCTGAAAGGGAAATGGGGAAACGATGCTGACAGCAGCGGACGACCTCTCTCTCTCTCTCTCTCTCTCTCTCTCTCTCTCTCTCTCTCTCTCTCTCTCTCTCTCTCTCTGTCAGTTTCTGTCTTCCCTTTTCTTCCCTTTGTACCTCTTCTCGTTTTCACGATATTTTTTTATGTTTCATTTTGCTAACACTCTCTCTCTCTCTCTCTCTCTCTCTCTCTCTCTCTCTCTCTCTCTCTCTCTCTCTCTCTCTCTCTCTCTCTCTCTCTCTGTTCTTCGCAGTTTGTCTTCCCTTTACTTCCCTTTGTACCTCCTCTTCTCGTTTTCACGAGATTTTTCTTCTCTTTTAACTGTTTCTTTCTTTTTTGCTTACTCTGAGGCATTTGTTAACCGAATACCCCACATATAGTAGTGAAAGAAATAGATATCTGTTTGAGGCTCGAGGTGAGGATGGCAGGTTCATCCTTGCCAAGATTCTTGGACATGATATGTCCTACCATGCTAGTGGTATTTTTAGCCTCATTTCAAAAGCAGGTCTTCTGGAAGGTATTCAACTTTTAAAGTGACATCTTTGCTTTTATAGTTTGAATTGAATATTCTTTTATTTTTTATTTACAATAAACGATGTCGGCGTCAATGACCTTAGATGTAAGGATGTTAGAAAACCTCAAATTAATCAATTAATCTCTCTCTCTCTCTCTCTCTCTCTCTCTCTCTCTCTCTCTCTCTCTCTCTCTCTCTCTCTCTCTCAATTGATATCATGAAATATAGCTTCAAAACCTCGTTGTTATGTAATGTACAGCAAAGAAAGCTTATAAGAAACTTGAGTCTTTTCTCTGTATAAACTGCTTCATGGGACTCTGTCATCTTCATAATGCCATATAATAAATCTAATTTTGCGGTGCTTCAAAATGTCAAGGCAAAATGGAGACTGTATTTTTTTTTTTTTTCTTTTAGTCAACACCACGAAATTGTGTGAAGATGGTGCGCTGTATTCATGTAGACAAATGTGCATGAACGCGTTCTAACACGTATTGTGGTGACAACAGACATTTATCAGAATATAACATGGACAAAAATCCTTATTCGAATGTTGGTTATAGACCAGATTATTATTATTATTATTATTATTATTATTATTATTATAGCTACAACTCTTGTTGGAAAAGCAGGATTCTATAAGCCCAGGGGCCCCAACAGGGAAAATAGCCCAGTGAGGAAAGGAAACAAGGAATAATAAGATATTCTAAGAAGAGTAATAACATTAAAATAAATATTTCCTATATAAGCTATAAAACCTTTAACAAAACAAGAAGAAGAGAAATTAGATAGAATAGTGTGCCCCAGTGCAAGAATAATCGAATTCGGAATGTTGGATTATGATGGCAGGTCTTTGAGGAAGACATACTTGGTTTTATCACAAAATTAGGGTTTGAATTGATTTAGGATTGTTGTGGCCTATTCGAAACGTCCCTGCGTGGTGATCTGCCGGACTGGGGTTGGAGTCCTGCTCAAGCTCGATAGTTTCTTGTAGTGTCGGCAAACTCGTCATCCTTGTGAGCTATGAATGGGGAAGTTTGGTGGAGTCTATAGGTCTACCTGCTGAATTATCAGCAGCCATTGCCTGTCCCTCCTTGGTCCTAGCTGGGGTGGAGAAGGGGCTTTGACGCTGATCATATGTTTATATGGTCAATCTATATGGTTATGTCCTTCTAGCTAGGGCATTATCACTGTCCCTTGCCTCTCCCATTCATTAGCGGCTTTAAAACCTTTATTTTGATTTGTCGATGCAATTTCACAGAACACGTGAATGTGTTAACGTAATATTTTCGAAGTATTAAATCGAAATTGGAAAATGTAGTTTAAACGATCATTGATTGATATTATTACTCAATACTGAAGCGGGATTCATTTGCAACCTTATAAGACATTATTTACTGAATATGCCTTAAATCTGTACAGTTGGACACGGGAATTTTTGGTACACACCTCTCTGAAGAAGTACACCCTGGCATATGCTGCACGGGGAGTTCCTCATGTGTGTAGTCTTGTCCACCAGCTCTGCCTACATTATCTGTTTGATTCCTCTCCGCGCAGTAAGGGTGTGACAGAGTGCACTTCTTCGGAGAGAGGTGTGCCAGGGACTCCTGTGCCCAACTGTACGAGCGTAAAACAGTTTACTTCACTTTACAAAATCTTCAAGCTCAAAAAAACAAAAAAACAAATGTATATTTTGTGTTTTAAATATTACATATTTGGTTTCAATAAATTTTCTCAAAATTGTAAGCAAATGAAAAAAAAATTCTAATGTAAAAAAATAAGAAAATTTTATTTATCTATATCTTATTTTTTCTAAGAAATACTTTACAAATAAGTACTCATACGTCAAAGCAATAAAAACCTTCATAAATTTTGGGGGAAATATGAACACACATCCTCTGTTGTGTCCTTCCTTCCCCACATCAATAAAAAAAGGCTTGAAATGGCATAAAGATAAAAAAAGGATATACATGAATCTTTTCCCTTTCCTTATTTTCTCCTTCCCAGTTCCACTCTATGACAATGATTCACTTGTGTTCCTGCGTCTATGCTTCTTCTTCTTCTTCTTCTTCTTCTTCTTCTTCTTCTTCTTCTTCTTCTGTGTGTAAAGGTTTAAAGGCCGCTCATGAGTGGCAGAGGCAAGGGTCAGTGACATTGTCCTATCAAGCACGACAATGCCTTAGAGACTAACCATATTTACATATGATTAGCGCCCAAGCCCCCTCTCCACTCAAGCTATGACCAAGAAGGGCCAGGCAATGGTTGCTGATGACTCGGCAGATAGACCTATAGGATCCCCCAAACCCCCCATCCCTAGCTCATAAGTGTGGTGAGATTGCAGAGACCAAAGGAACTAAAGAGTTTAAGCAGGACTCGAACCCCAGTCTGGCGTTCATCAGTGTTCTTCTTCTTCTTCTTCTTCTTCTTCTTCTAGTTAAGTAGATTTTCCTCAATATTTAGAGCCAATTTACTCCCCTGTAAATATAATACAAAGTGAAACATTAGAACTAATCAATGCACTTGATAGAATTCAAATTTTAGTTTATCAGTAAATGTTAAATCTTTCATCGAATGGAATTAATATTTTCATCCTACCACATGAGGCTTAACATACTTAATATACTTTTTTATTCAAACAATATCCATGCTCCCCGCCCACTGTTTCTCTCTCTCTCTCTCTCTCTCTCTCTCTCTCTCTCTCTCTCTCTCTCTCTCTCTCTCTCTCTCTCTCTCTCTCTCTCTCTCTCTCTCTCTCTCCTTTTTTTCTACTTCTTCTATGTTCAATATTCTTCTTCTTTTTCTTCTTCTTCTTTTTCTATGTTCCATATTCGTCTTTTCTTCTTCTTTTTCTATGTTCCATATTCGTCTTTTCTTCTTCTTCTTCTTGGTTACATATTCTTCTTTCATGTTCCATATTCTTCTTTTTTCTTCTTCTTTTTCTCCTTCTTCTTCTATGTTCCGTATTCTTCTTCTTCTTCTTCTTCTTCTTCTTCTATTTCCATATTCTCCTCCTCCTCCTCCTCCTCCTCCTCCTTATTCTTCTTCTGCTTCTGCTTCTGCTTCTTCTACTTCTACTTCTTCTTCTTCTTCTTCTAGAAGAATATCCAACTCAACCTTCTCTCACGTCCATTTACAACCCAATTTTCGTATTCTACTTCGAAGGGAAAGGCAAAGACCCGCCTTCAGACGGATGTTTCTAGATGTTTGATATTCTCGTGATAGCTTCTATCTTAAAAGGAATGTTCGAAAGTACTCTATATTCCCAACGGGGCATTAAAGTCCTTCCCCAGCTGGGGCATCAAGAACGGCACTGATGCTCCGAAGGATGTAAAAGGAATCAAATGTGATGTAGGATTTTCCACCGCCTTCCTACAGAGGGATATCTCCCCTTTTGATATGGCTATGGCCATTTCCGGTCTCTGGGAAGGAACCGCCAGACTGGAATACCAATTAAATTCTCGGATTTTATCCTTTTTTTCTCAAGTTTTATCTGACTTTTCTCGGTCTTTTGGTGAAATTTTTATCGCTCGTTCGTGGCTAAACAATCTTTTTTGACTAGAATAGGGATGTAGAGGCTAAATTGATTGTACATTCTACGTTGTTTTGTATTTGAAAGTCGAGGCTTTGCTTAAGTCAAGACTTTTGTAGAGGTTTTTGTTGGTATTGGTTCGCCCTATCAATTTATAACTAAATGGAAATGCTGGTTGTATGTTTGGTTTCAGTGGCCAGCGTGGTGATGAAAACTAGCCAAACCCCAGATATGAATTGATATGTCTGAGGCCTTTGTCCTGCATTGGATTATAAATGGCTACATTTGCTATTGTTTGTTCTAAATACACAAACAATTATTTTTACACACATGCTAACGACATAATAGGTTTTAAAATCAACTCTTATCTTTTTTTATTAAAGGTAAAAGATCATAAGTATACTGTTAAAAGATTCCCATAAAAAGCGGTAAAATCCTGGAATCAATATTGCCAGACATTTACCGTTTTAAAAACGGTTATATTGACGTAAAGAAGTGATATTACGGTCTCCAGCCCGTAAAAGATAATAACAAAGTATGGTAAAAATTACGATCGCTTGTATTTTACTGAAATACAGCTGAGAATAGTACATTTTTACGGAGAATTTCCGATTAAAATTACGGTTTTTTTTTAACAGCGTACACTCTAAAATATATGGTATAAAGAGTCTCTTATCACTGTAGAGAAGATATTCTACAGACAAACAATTCACAAATATCAATGTCAGTGTCATTATTAGTCTCAATTTCCTCCCTACTCTATATATTTCTATAATACCTTCAATTCTAAAAGGCGTGATGATGGTTAGGTAAAGCCATTGGACAGCCAGTCTGTTACCCTGTCAATAAAGTCTCTTCCGATACAGATCTGTAATAGTCATAATGATGTTATATGCATAGTTGGTCCTACATTGTTTATAGATAGGTAAGTAAGTTAATTAATAAACAGATCATCCTTCTGACTGCAGAGCCTTTGAAATAGTTATGTTTCCAAATTACTGTTAACTTTTTGATTTTTTTAAATATTAATTCAGTATTGTTATTGTGTCTTTCTCGCTCTAGTCTTTGTTAAGAGGAGCAAGCAAATTGTTGTTTACACCAAGAATACAAGAAAACAAATAGTTATGAAAAATAATAGTTTATTGTACCAGGTTAACTTTAGGACTATTAAGAATAAGGTACTTTTATATATGTAAAATTGTGGAAAAACACACTTTACAGTACTTTGTTGGAGAAGCAGGTCTTCTGAAAGCTATTTAACTTTTATAACATATTTACTTTTTTAAGGTTTTAATCGAATATTATTTTACTCTTCATTTATAAAAAACGATATCGGTGTCAATGACCTTCGATGTCAGGATACCAAAGAACTTCAAATCATTCATTACATTACTCCTACTAATACTTAAGAGTAACATATTGTTGTTTTCAAAAAGATCGTATTACTCAAACACGCGAGTAATTGTTGTCTCTTTGTCCCTCTGTTTTGTGGTAGCCTATTAGAAACTTACGTTGTCTGGCAATCTGCCATACTGGGGTTCGAGCCCCGCTCAAGCGTAATAGTTTCTAGTAGTGTCTTCAACCTCACCATCCTTGTGAGCTAGGCATAAGGGGTTTGGGGAGCCAATAGGTCTACCTGCTGAGTCATCAGCATTGGTGGAAAGACTTGGGTACTGATCATATATATATATATATATATATATATATATATATATATATATATATATATATATATATATATATATATATATGGACACTAGTGTATGGGACCCGTCAAAATGACGTTTAAATTTAGATAGATATGTACACACGCACACACATTCAACAGTTCCCACTCCCTCACTTTTCCAAACTACAACACGGCACTTGTGGTTTCCGAGTGTATTTCTTTAGATAGCCCCTCTCACCAGGGTACGACTACACCCTCTCCCCCTACACGAGGGATTGGGAGAGACAGTGTAGAAATACGTCTGGCAATGCCGATCAGCGTGAGCGGAAAGAAATAAATGACACTCGCTCTTTATCTTATAGGGAGATTGTCATTCTGTAGGGCGTCATCACTTTCCCTAGCCTCTGCCATTCATGAGTGACCTTTAAACCATTAATGTATCTACCGAATAGTAGCTTCCTTGCTTGGTGATTGCCAGTCTGGGGTTCGAGTCCCGCTAAAATTCGTTAGTTCTTTTGGTCACTGAAACCTCACCATCCTTGTGAGCTAAGGATGGTGGGTTTGGGGGAGCCTATAGGTCTATCTGCGGAGTCATCAGCAGCCATTGCCTGGCCCTCCTTGATCCAAGCTTGGGTGGAGAGTGACTTGGGCGCTGATCGTATGCATGTCAGTCTCTAGGGCATTGTTCCTGTCTCTCCAGGTAAGAAATACAGAGCGAGGTTTTGAGTTCTCCAGACAGCAGCTTTAATGATTTCCAGCCTATGAATCTGTATTAAAAAAGGAGGAAAAATTGTCTTGGAGAAAATATGAAACTTTTTTTCGGGTGCAGCTAATGGTTTTTCCGGATATGGCTTTTATTTCTTTTTTTTATTGCTATATTTTTCAAGATCCGTCTTCCTTTAATGGAGTCTGAAGTTTGTGCCTTTCTTGCATGTAGATGCCTTTGTGAGGTTTTAAAGTGAAATCTTGTTAAGTGGAATTTAGTGTATATATATATATATATATATATATATATATATATATATATATATATATATATATATATATATATATATATATGTATGTATGTATGTATGTTTGTATATATACAGTGTGTGTGTATGTATGTATATATATATATATATATATATATATATATATATATATATATATATGGATACACACATATATACATGTTTATATATGTATATATGTATATATATATACACTGTATATATAATCCTGATCATCATCATCATCATCTTCATCCTCAACCGTTACTAGTCCACTGCAAAACAAAGGCCTCAGGCATGTCCTAATTGCGTCTGTTAATGGTGTGTCTGTGCCAGTCCATACCTACAGACTTTGTTAGTTCATCAATCCATCGTCTTCTCTTCCTTCCCCTGCTTCTTTTGCAATCTCTGGGGACCCATTTTGTTGTTCCTAATGCCCATCTATTATCTCTCATTCTCAATATATATATATATATATATATATATATATATATATATATATATATATATATATATATATATATATATATATATATATATATATATATATATATATATATATATATATATATATATTGCAATGTTTAAAAAGTTTATATCATTAAGACAACTTGATGTCAGCTTCAGGAACCGAGGACATAACAAATATATAAATAGAATAAGAAATAACGATGGGAAAGTAGAAGAAAAATAAGAAATAAATAAACTGGTGTCGCAACGATAAAGGTCATTGTCACCAAACCCGAACGTAGAGGGAAAAGGACAGGACCTTCAACTTATTCGTCTCTCTCTCTCTCTCTCTCTCTCTCTCTCTCTCTCTCTCTCTCTCTCTCTTGGTACTTTTAGATACTGGGTCTAATTAGAAGAATACATCTTCCATTAACTTTCACGTTAATGATTATTAAAAGTCTTTTCTTCGTTAGGCTAAAGATGGATTTACATTGTCGAACGGTTCGTCGAAAGCGGGTTCGACAGACATGTTTGAAGGGACGTTCGAACGTGTGAACGGGGTATTTGGTTGTCGAACGGTTTGAGGAAAGTCTGTTCTCACCTGACTTTTGTGGGCGGAGCTTCATTGTCCACGATTCTTATGCATTTTTGGCTAGACTCCGCCTCTTCGAACCGTTTGACAAGCAGGTTCGACACCTGTTCGACAAACCCTTCGACCGTGTAAAACCACGCTTAACACTTTTTCATTAACTTCATCGCTGGGAGAAGAGCCAATAAAAAACGAGAAGGTGAATAGTTCAAATAGAATGAGAAAGGTAAGCAAGGAGCATTAACAAATTGCTTATGGATTGTCTCGTTAATTCCTTTTAGCAAAATATGACAATGAAAACCGGTCTGGTATATTTATCAGAGAATGATTTGATGTTTTTAGGTGAAAGAGAATCTCTCTCTCTCTCTCTCTCTCTCTCTCTCTCTCTCTCTCTCTCTCTCTCTCTCTCTCTCTTCTTGTTGTTCTTCTTCTTCTTCTTCGATTACCCAATTGCCCTAAACGGCCGTGAAATACGTCATTTCCTTTGTGTGTCTTGGCAAGATTCACTCGACCAATTTTGAATGAGGAAGGCAGAAATCTTCTGTCCTTTGATCACGTCTAAAGGATTAGATTTATTTTGGGAAGATTTTTAACCGTAATTTTTAGACTAAGAGACTTGGAAATCAGACGATATACACATGTGTAGAAATAAGTAAACAAATTAACATGAACTGCCTAGTATTAAAGAACTCTTCTTTAAACCGTTATCCGTACATGACCGGACCGGTGTAACGGTCTGGTTTTCCCCCCGTCCGAAATTCCCCCCGGGGGAAATATGGCCCAGGATATATATCCCCCCGGGGGAACTTTGTCCCAGGATAATATTCCCTCCTCTGGGCCAAGATTCCCCCTCTGCTTGGTGGAGTAACCATTATTTTTTTTTTTTTTTTGTTTGCCATGGAAATCAAATTCAATGGGATTTCATAGAAAAGCTGCACAAATTGCAAGACAATGAAAGGTTACATTTAGGCAATAAATTGAGGTCACAACATATTGGTTGGATAAAAAAGGACAATGAATTTTAAACGTGCTGCTCAGTTTCTTGGTGAATCCATGTCAAACCCCATGCAATATTGCTTAGAAAACAAGCTTGCTGATTTCGAAGGATGTAAGGGAACAATCAAATTCTTTAGTATATATATCCTCAATTCAAGAAATTTGTACAGACGTAACTTTAAATCTCCAAATGCAACGAAAAAAAAAAAAATGCCTGTTTGTTTAAAAAATTTACGATGAAGGCTGATATTGGGATAGTCCAAGTGGTTGTGACCTGGGAAGGTTTGTGACCTGGGAAGGGGGTCCGGGGGCTTGCCCCCGGCTAGGGGCTGTGACCTGGGAAGGGGGTCCGGGGGCTTGCCCCCGGCTAGGGGTTGTGACCTGGGAACTACTAGGTTAGGTTAGGTGGGTTTGTTAGGTTCTGTACCCGGGAACTACTATAGTCAAACCATTCTGTGGTGGCCGCTGAGAAGAGCTCTTTGGCTTAAAGTATAGAGTCCGAGCGTAAATATTTAGTTCATTTTTCCTTGATGGAATCACTCTTTAGAAACAAGTCGAAAACCTTTGAAAACAACAATAAAGGCAGATTAAGTGATTAACAGTAATATAAGGGCGAGTATCCTATTTTCCCTCACCCTTTGTTTACAACTGACCTTGCTGGCATAAGATCGGCTAAATAACATCATCTCTACAATATATATATATATATATATATATATATATATATATATATATATATATATATATATATATATATATATATATATACAGTATATATATATATATATATATATATATATATATATATATATATATATATATATATATACAGTATATATATATATATATATATATATATATATATATATATATATATATATATATATATATATATATTACATAGGTAAATAGATATATATATTGATAAGAGATAACCAAGCATAAACAATGCTTATAATAAACCAGGAAGGGGTCTCTTGAAGGCAAGACTTTATGAATCTTCTTAATTGCTCTCCGTGCTTGTGGTGTTCGGGACACATCCGTCATTCAATGTTCTTTCAGCTTATACGATTAGGATTTCTTAAAGGAAAAGTCAAGTTAATCTTCGTTCTCTCTATATCAGGTAGCACTTCCTTAGAGACTCTTTGCATCCATTGAATGCAACGTTTTCTTTAACTTCCACCAGTAGTTTTTCATTGGTGATTTTCTTACGCATATAAAATTTTAATATGGTTCTTAAAATTCTTCCTAAAACACATTTGTAGAAGTCGTCTAGAGCAGACACTGCACGAGGATAATGTTTTTTTTTTTTTTTTTTTTTTTTTTTTTTCCTAGAAATTTAGATTTTCCCCATTCTTCTTGAGGAACTCGTCCCTTTTGATTATTCGACTTACTGTTCTTTCAGGAACACTTGCGGATTCAGACGGGCGGATACTGTACAGGGTTTGGTTTCCATCGTTTAGGTTTGATAGCTTGAGCAAACTCAAGCACTGCATTTTACACCCCAAGATCAGCTATTTAGGGGAATAAATATGGCTCACTGATCTTTGCTTGGTAAATTTACCCTTGTGACCTCTAAGATGTTTACTGGTCAATTGAATTTAAAACTCACCATGTGCCAGAGTCTTATTAAGTTGGTAGGATAAAACTGGCAAATAACCTGGGATTATAATTTCGAGAAAAAAAATGTAGTTGGTTCCAATTACCATTGTAAAAATGGAAACCTCACCTTATGAAATAAATACACACACATATATATATATATATATATATATATATATATATATATATATATATATATATATATTATATATATATATATATATATATATATATATATATATATTAGAGAGAGAGAGAGAGAGAGAGAGAGAGAGAGAGAGAGAGAGAGAGAGAGAGAGAGAGAGAGAGAGACCGGATTTAACTTCTGGCTAATCGTAGCCACCTCTGGTTAATCCTGTGGGATTAATAAAAAAAGGAAGGACATCTGTCATAAAATGGCTACGGTTTAACATATTCACTCAGTTTGGAGACTCGAGTCTAACTAGTGTTAATTTTTCCTTAAAGTGGTTGAATTATTTTGACACGTGTACGCTATACAGTGGGTCAGATATCGTCTCAGCGGCCACGACAGATTGGTTTTACTATAGGTTAGGTTAGGTGGGTTTGTTAGGTTCTGTACCCTTTTACAAGTCTCAAATGTGTTAAATGATCATGATTGGCCTATGTTCAGCCACTTACATGATCCATATGTTTTACCAACTGGTTATCTTGTTCTTATTTAGCATTTCTGACCATTATTATTGCTGTAAATCACTCGTTTATGACATTTCCCCACCCTAAAAACTCCGGTTTCCCACTCGGTTCCCCCATAATCTCTGGTAACACAACTGAATTGGTATCATCTCCTTTCTCATCCATAGTGCTTCTTAGCATCAAGTGTACTTTTTATTTCGTGCTGGACAGTACGAAAGAAGAGTAAGGTTTTCACAATATATATATATATATATATATATATATATATATATATATATATATATATATATATATATATATATATATATATATATATATATATATATATATATATATATATATATATAGATAATATATTTCCTAATATTTTGTCAAACTTACCGTTGATTATTTAATTCATGAAAATAGTTTCTCTGTAAGGGAGGGTGGGGGGAGAAATAGCCTAGGGGGGGAAAAATATCCTAGGGCTGAAATTCCCCCCGGGGGAATAACAGCCCGGGCTGCTTTTCCCGGGGGGGAAATCGATCCTAGGCTATTTTTCCCCGGGGGGAATTTCAGTCAGGGGGGAAAAATTTCCTGCTACACCGGTTGCCTTCTATCAAAGGCACCCTCTTCCACCAAATCTCTTCTCTCCATATCATCCCTCACCTTATCTCGCCATCTAATTCTCTGCCGCCCCCTCGATCTCCTCTCTAAGAGGTTCCTCCAAAGCCCTCCTCACTCCTTACCCACCAACCATCCTCAGCATGTGTCCTGTGACAAGCCAAGAGTAGGTTGTGAGCCAAAGGCGAGATGAATGCAACTGACTACTTTATTATAATATAGACACATCGAGTATACATACACACTAGGTCCCGGCAAGAAGGTCACAAAATACAATCATGCTATTTCTTTTCCTACCGGCAACAGGTTCTGTTAACAGTTAACAATGAAGTAGGGAGACAGGTTGATACAAGTGGTTTCAGTGCGAGGGGAGAGCGACGATACAAAGGATAATATATACAAAAAAGAGAAATGTCGTTACTATGTACGATCGTGTGACACACGGATGGTACAGTCCACACCATCTGGTCGTGACACTTTTATCACCTCTGTAATCTTTACTACGCCTGCCATTCTTCTTATTTCATCAATGTCCCATCTTTCCAGCAGTGGCATTGCCATAATCCACTTAAGCATTCTCATCTCTGTTCTCTCAAGCTTTGCTTCCTCTTTTTGGCTTACAGCTCACGTTTCCGATCCATACATTAACACTGGTTTTATTGCTGTGCTATAGATCTTGACTCTTACTTTGATTAGCATTTTTTTTTATTACATACCACTCCTACCTCCCTTCACTTCACATTTTTTTTTTTTTTTTTTTTTTTTTTTTTTTTTTTTTTTTTTTTTTCCCCCATTCTCAATTTCAGCCACACATTCTCCCTCCTGACTTAAAGTAGATCCCATGTAGCTAAATTGTTCCACCTGTTTTATAACCAAGCCTCTACTTTCCTGTAGGCCTATGACTATCCAGTTCCTGCCTCCCTTACAGCTCACCATAGCTTCAGTCTTATCCACATTTACTTTCAAGTTACCTTTCTCCAAGTCTCTTGCCAATCTAAAACTCTTTTTTTGCAAGTACCCTCATTTTCAGCGTTAATCGCCAAATCATATGAATATAACAGCTCTCTCAAGTATTCATTCCTGACCTCTTCTGGCGTTTTCGATACAAACGGGTTGTGGTGGCATGGTGGTAGCGTCCTTGCCTGGTGATTGTTAACTGAGGCTCGAATCCCGCTCAAACTCGTTAGTTCCTTTTGTCGCTACAACCTCACCATCCTTGTGAGCTGAGGATGGGTGGAGGGCCATACGTCTATCTGTTGAGTCATTAGCAGCCATTGTGTGACCCTCCTTGGTCCTAGCTTGAGTGGAGAGGGGGCTTTGGCGCTGATCTTATATGTATATGGGCAGTCTCTAGGCCATTGTCTTTCTTGATAGGGCAATGTCACTCTCCCTTGCCTGTACCATTCATGAGCGACCTTTAGACCTTTAAACCTAAATCCGTAAATCAGTCATAATATTCGTTGCGTATTCATGGCCTTTGATTTGTTGACGTCAGGCATTTGCAATAAGCCAATCAATCAATTTCCTGGCGCCATCAACTAATAGCTCAAAAAGTTAAGTCAATGCTGCTAACTTCATGTAATTACCTATGATATTATAGGGCATCTGCAATTGCCTGAGATGGATTAAGTTATGTGTTTCAGCGAATTTCTATGTCATCAGTTATCATAATCATGGAAATTATATAATGTTTATTTCAAATCAACGTTTCCACATTCAGAGGAAATTCAATTTGTTAGGTTTCAGTATAAGAGGCGTTTTTATTATTGCCTCTCGTGTAGAAATTGTTGAGAATTAAGTTCTTGTATTTGAACAATAGCAGCAAATGCAGTAGTTTATAGTCCACCGCAGGACAAAGGCCTCCGACATGTCAATTCATGTCTGGGGATTGGTGATGGTGGGAGAATTTTTTTCCGATTACTCAGCAAACCAACCTATTATGGGTGGCCCTGAATAGTACAGATTCGCTAATCAAGGCGATACGCAAACCCTTTCGCCACGTTAAGGTATCCCCACTCAGAAAAGGGTGTTTTTTTATCATAGTCTGATAAATACTGAGTGTTTTCATGTTTGATTCCTTTTCTTAATCGAATAATGTAGAAATTTATCACAATATTGATGAATTTTATGTATCATCTATATGTATTCAGTCTCAATCAAATTAACGTATTGCAAGTAACTTCGATGTGCATTGTTCATTTAGATTATTCTCTAGAGGATATGGTAGTCTATTGGAAACGTCCCTTCCTGGTGTTTGCCAGACTGTGGTTCGAGTTCCGCTCAGACTCGTTAGTGCCTTTAGTATCTGCAACCTTGCCATCCCTGTGAGCTAAGGTTGGGGAGTTTTGGGAAACCTATAGGTCTATCGGCTGAGCCATCAGCAGCCATTGCCTGCAACTCCCTGGTCCTAGCTTGGGTGGAGAGGGGGCTTGGGCGCTGATCATATGATATATGGTCAGTCTCTAGGGCATTGTCCTGCTTGCTAAGGCAATGTCACTGTCCCTTGCCTCTACCATTAATGATCGACCTTTAAAACTTTAAACATTTTGTGAATAACTTCGATGTGCATTGTGTCATCTAAATTTGTTCTCTAGAATTTGTGGTGGGCAATTGGAAACGTCCCTGCCTGGTATTCTGCCGGACTAGGGTTCGAGTCCCGCCCAAGCTCGATAGTTTTTTGTAGTGTCTGCAACCTCACCATCCTTGTGAGCTAAGGATGGGGTGTTTGGAGGAGCCTGTAGGTTTACCTACTGAATCATCAGCATTCATTCCCTGGCCCTCCCTGGTCCTAGCTTGGGTGGAGAGGGAGGATCTTGGGCGCTGATCATACGTATAGATGGTCCCTCTCTAGGGCATTGCCACTGACCCCTGCCTCTGCCATTCATAAGTAGCTTTTTAAACTTTTAAGAGAAATATGCAATACGTAAAGTATATTAAAGTCGAGGTTATAGTAAGCTGCCTTGGTTCATATTTAATAACATCTTAAAAGTTTGGCTACTTCATAAGAAATATTCTTCACGTGAAAGTGTTTTTGATTTACGCTGGGAAAGTAATGAACTGGTAAACACCTTAGTAATTCGATTATCCTTTTCGTATAATTAATTAAAGTAGACTTCACTTGAAGCGTCTTGATTTTTACAATATTTTTGCATTTGAAATTAAAATTTGATTTTTTAACCTTCAATCTAATTATGATTTTTGTACCATCTTGATTTTTGTCCTATTTTTGCATTTGGAATTTGAATTTGAATTAGTAACTTTCATTCTAATTATGATTTTTGTTTTAGTGGAACCTTACATAATTAACTCATCTCGTAAAAGGGAACTTCACGTAACAGCTTGATAATTTTTAGCTTTTTTTCTTGCAAATCTCTTATTACCTAAAAAAAACGGCCTCTACATTTCTTAACAGAATGTTACTTCCTTATTGAAATTCTAATCAAGGACCTTTCTCATTTTCTTCTGTCAAGAATAGCTCTTTTTTCCGAGCAGGTTCCGTATCACGATAAATCTCGAAAGGAAGATGTTCCTGACATCTGTAGATGATAGAGATAAGGTGATAGAGATAAATTGCCTCTTGAGATAGTCTTGTGTTAGGCCTACTTCATTCGCTGACGCCTGAGTCAGTCTGTTATCTCATGGTTTTACGTTTTTGATGACGTCAGCGTCAGTGAAATTGATAGTTTTGACGTCAGGTTAGTTACAGACGGTGAATATACGCTGGCTTGTTGGAGCAATATATGTACAGTATATCTCACCTATATAGTAAAGAACAAGTGTCTGGATATATATATATATATATATATATATATATATATATATATATATATATATATATATATATATATATTATATATATATATATATATATATATTTCCAGTCACGCTCAGTGGCATTGCCAGACATATGGCGAGAGGGGTTGTAATTAGGAAAGGGGGAAGGAGTCTGAAAGGTTGAATATGTGGGTGTATGCGCGCACGCGTGCGTGTGCTTGTACATGAATTCTATCTAAATATTTAGATATCTTTTTTGACGGGTTGCGTACACTATATATACATATATATATATATATATATATATATATATATATATATATATATATATATATATATATATATATATATATATAATATATATGTATATATATACAGTATATATATATAAATATATATATATATATATAAACATATATATATATAAATATATATATAAACATATATATATATATATATATATATATATATATATATATATATATATATATTCCCTTTCTGAGTGGGGATACCTTAACGTGGTGAAAGGGTTTGTGCATCACCATGATGCACAGACGAAAATCTCTCACCATCACCTAACCGTAGTCGCCAGCGTGGTGATGAAAATGGCCAAACCCCAAACATGACTAAGGACATGTCTGAGGCCTTTGTCCCGCAGTGGACTAAAAACGGCTGCATTTATTTTACACACTATATATATATATATATATATATATATATTATATATATATATTATATATATATATATATATATATATATATTAAACATACGTGCCTTTTTTTTCCCTGAAAGGGGTGGCACGATAATGCGATACCCTTCCAGTCTTAATCACGCATTAATAAGATGAGATTGCAAGCCCCATACCCTGCCCCATTGATGACCATGTGGCCTGAGTTTCGACAGCGCTTTCTTTTGTCTTATAGTCACCCATCTGGATACCAACCACAACCACTGTGGCTAAACTTCGTTCATCGAACGACCATCGTCATCTCGAACGTTTGACTGAATCTTGAAAGCTTAAGACAATTTCGAAATTGAAAAGATTGAAAACGTGTTCAGGTATTATTGAAAAACATCAGGCGATGACTTGCAGTTGCAATAATCATCCAATTAAATTCTCTCGGCGTTGCTGAAACGGAAGAATGTTATAAGATGAATTAAAACAAACACAAGATGAAATACAGTAGTTAATCGCGATAGCTGGCTTTGACAGATAATCTCTCTCTCTCTCTCTCTCTCCTCGTCATCCTCCTCTCTCCCCTCCTCCTCTCTCTCCTCCTCTCTCCTCTCTCTCCCTCACTCTCCGTCTCCTCTCTCTCTCTCTCGTCTCTCATCAAATAATTTAATAGGAAAATTACCCAGTTAAGCCGAAAAGTCTCCTCGCCTTTTCTTACCCTGAAGAAATCCTTTATACTTGAGCAACTCCTAGTCCTCCTTTTATTTTTTTTTATTTTTTTTTTTTTTACTTGCTGAAGGGTAATTTAGTACCCACTGGGGTTTTAAGGTAGGGTGCTGTCACCTGTCATTTTATTCATAGGCTACTGACATTCTAGTCTCTTTACCTCAGACTACTGTCATTCCTAAACCTCTTTATCATGAGGTACTGCCCTTCCTTGTTCTTTTGACCATAGACTGGTTTCATTCCCTGTCACCTTTACCCTTGACTAGAGTCATCTTTAGTCCATTTTTATTATATACTTCTGTTTGGAACAATTTTACATCATAGGCAACTGTCATTCTATAGTCATTTGTATCACAGGTTACCATTATATCCAGTGATTTTACGAAGCCAACTGTTATCAGGGATCCTATTTACCATTAGTTACCATCATTATCCGTCTTCTTTATGGTAAGCTACTGTCATTTGTAGCCGTTTTTTTCTTGGGCTACTGTCATATGCAGTCATTTTATTCATGTGCTACTGACATTCCTAGTCTCTTTACCTTAGGCTACTGTCATTCCTAAACCTCTTTATCATAGGCTACTGTCATTCATAGTTTTTTTATTATAGCATACTGCCATAGAGTCATTCCTAGTTATTTTTTTACTATAGGCTACCACAATTCTTATTGTAGCCTCCCTTTTTACCAAAGGCTGCCATCATTCTCTCTCCGTTTTATTACATTAGCTACTGTTATTTTGATAATTTTTATCATAGGCTACTGTCATGCCTAGTCAGATTTAGCTATAGAGCTACTGTCATTCCCCGGTCCCCTTTGCCATAATCATTTTTCACATTGGCTAACGGCATTTGCAGTCTATTTACTATGATTGGTTACTGTCATCTGCAGTACTTTTTTATCAAAGTCTAAAGTCATTCATTATTCCTTTTATGGCACATTCTACTGTCTTTCCTAATAACATCTTACCATAAGCTATCCTTCACTCCCTATTCCATTTTACGATAAACC